>NC_140970.1:92180796-92215796 GCF_056783735.1 Eptatretus burgeri
TCTCCTGATGTGGTCTCTCCCCATCTGGAGCGACCAGAGAGAGAGAGAGATAGAGAGACAGAGAGAGAGAGAAGGAGGCCTTGTCTCTCCAAGGTCCCACTGGTGTGTGCATGGTCAGACACAGCCTTTACCTCCTCTGCAACAGTCTTTCCAGCACACAGCTGATCCCATCATTGGTGTCACATTGTCTGTGTGTGGCGTCATCTTCCAGGCCATCTCGCCCTGCAGGGTGGCCTCTCGTCGAGTATTCTGTCCTAGCCAGGGCTCTACAGCTTACTATAACAAGATATTCTGCAGTTCTTGGCCAATCAGCACATGTTAAATGTCTTTTTTTACAGCGTGCAGCACTTTCTTGGTGCCTTTGTGTCCAACCTGGCCTCGCCTGCACATGAGGTTTTACACAACACAACCTCATCCTATTTCGCTTGGTTTACAGTCATCACCTCCTCAGTGCACATCTTACCATACAACTTACTGCTGACAAATTCCTGATACATGAATAAATCTGAGCTACTCGGCAAAAGGTCCATAGGATTATCAGCACAATTTTGCTATGGATCCTCTGACCTTCTTTCCAAATAACAATATTATTTCAAAAGCCATTCATTCAAGGTAACGGGGTAATTTGATATGTGACATATATTTTGTTTATTTTACAACAAGCTGACCAGATGGATGGGAATTAGAGAAAAACTCACCCATGCAGGGATCTCCTTCATAGCCTCTCTCACAGGAACAATTATGTGAACCGATCACGTTCAGGCAGATTGAGTGGTTTCCACATACATTTTCAGTTTTACATTCATCAATATCTGTTACAGAAGAAATCCAGAACAAAAATATTCAACTCATATCATCATGTTGTCCCAAAAAAATAAATCATCAACAACAAAATATGAATAAATGTCGTCAGAATGAAATGATGAAACAAGGATATTCATAAAAAAGACATCTGTCCAATAACATCTGTTGCATAACGAAAACATTTATTGAGAGAAATTATTCAATCCCTTTTCCATAATAAATTATGATTCCATTTGATCTGTGTGGCTTTCTTTAATTGGGAAAAGCTATTTGGGGTAAACAGTAGAGGCATTACAAAAACTTCCAACGATGAGTAGTGTGGTGTATTGGCCTGCGGGGGCAGGGCACAATGCGGGGAGCGTTGTGGAGGCGTGGAGGAGTGGTTTTGGAGGTCACGTGCCTGCAAGGGATAAAGGTGTTCGTTCCGCCTGAGGCGTTGTGTAGTCTGTAGTAGTGTGCATCCGGACGGGCAATAAACAGTGTTCGACAATCCTCACGACTATCTGAGTCCCGCTGCCCTCCGGACATTACAGTGGTGACGAGTCTGTTCGGATCGGCGTGTGCAAAGTGCCTGGGTTACGTCGGTATTGACTTGGAGTCTTTGGCCGGGGCGATTGGATCGCTGAAGCGAGAAACTCAGCGCAACTCGTGCGGTTCGAGTTCAACACCGGGCGAGGGTCCCAGAGAAGCGCATCGCGAGTTTCGCGCGCACGGCTTCGGGGCGCATCAAGTCCTGCAGCCTGACGTCCCGCCGGCGCCTGCGAGTCACGTTGAGTGGACGACGGCCGCGCTCGGAGTTCGTTTTATTTCTGCTTTGCAAGCCTCGGGAATGGTTCTGGCGATGCCACGGCTAAAGGACGAGGACATGAAGTGCAGCTCAGACGCGGCGTCGGCTGTCGCACAAGCTCTGAGGAATGTCCGGGGTCTTGATGGTCGGTGCGCAGCAGATGATCCAGGGGTCAGCACGATGTTCCAGGCGCGCACAGCTGCACGCACGGTCTTCGGCGCGGGTCGTGACCGAGCGTTACAATGCAGTCAGTCGGACGGCGGTCTGAGCACTCGGGGACGTCTACGGTGTGTGTGCCGAGAGTCAGTGCCCATCATAACGGTCGTGGATGGCGGTGTGCGAAGCGACCCCTATGTCCCGGGTCGAGACCTACTGCCGGTACAGTGTTTTGTGCATGGTGTACACTTTTACGCCCCGGGTCGAGTCTTGCAGCCTGGGCCTAGCGATCCCGTCGACCCGGAGCAGGAGATGCTGCCGATGTTGAACCTGTTTTCAATTGGTCCGAAGGTGACAAGACCAATGACAGTGGAGGTCGAGATGATCGGGGCACTGATGCTGCCAAGGTTGAACCTGTTTTCAATTGGTCCGAAGGTGACAGGACCAATGCTAGTGGAGGTCGAGATGATCGGGGCACTGATCGTGTGTCAAGTTGAGTCCGCTCGTGCTGCCCTCGCATTGCACACGTATACCGGTGAAGCGCGACCGGCGGTTGGCAGGGCACACGTCTTTGTTGCCCATCAGGGTCAGCGGGTTGCGCTCCCGAGGTTCGCGGTGTGAGGGGAGGGGCTCGCAGTTCCTGTTTCGGATTTCGTACCTCCAGGTGCACCTGTGCCTCCTTCGGGGCACGTACCTCCGTTTGGGCCCGGGCCTCCCTCGAGACCCGAGGGCGAGGTTCCGGCGACGGGGGCCGCGACGATGCAGCATGGGCTGCCGTTCATTGCTTCCTGCGACGATGATGTACAGTTCTGGAGCAACGGGAGCCATGCCAGCTGTGATGAGCTCTCGCGCTTCGGCTGCGCTCATGATAAAGTGCGCACCCGTGTCGTTCAGGCGATTTCAGCGGGGGATTGAAGCGAGCCAGTCGCGTTCAAGAAGTTCGCGGACCGCGACCATCGACGATAAGCAGATCATCGCAACGTTGCGACAACAACCAAGAGACGGACACGCAATGTGATTCATGGGTTGCTGATTGTTGCGTATTCGATTTTCGTTGCTCGAGTGATGCAATTTAGTGTTGTTAAAATAAATGCCGACAGTTCGCGTGTGAGCATAATATGTTTGGCTGGGATCAATCGATGGGATGTCCGATATGATTGATGTGATGTGAAGGGCTTGGGGGCGATCGTGGCGAATAAAGAGGTCTGGCCGATCTCCAGCTGTGAGGGCAGCCCACAGTTCGCTACCCTGTCATGTGTGGGGATTATGCTGGGAGGACGCGCTGTACGTGAGGGGAAGGTTGCATTGGAGCAGACAATGTTTTTGTTGTTGTATGACACTGATATGTCTCCAGGCTGCGCTGACCGTCCGTGTGGACGTGCATGGTTTGCTGGGTTGGGTTGGATGCGCGGTTTTGGTGTGCGGCTCAGGGATCGGCTCAGAGCCGGGGCTGGTTCACTGTTCAGCGTTACCCCCACCCCTGGGTTCGCCAAGGTCAGACGTGCCTGGCACCCTGGGGCGCAAATCTCTGTTGTCGCCAAGGCCGTTCGGACGTGCGTTGAGATCTCGGCTGGTTGTGATGCATGGGTTTGTTATGGAATTAATGGTGCGCCCAGCCGACGGCGCTGTTCAGCGTCTCCGCCCATCCCTGAGATGGCCAAGTTCAGACGGGCTTGGCGCCGTGCGGCACAAACCTCTGTTCTCGCCTAAGTCTGCCACGCTGGCGCCACGGGGCTTCCAGGCTCGGAATGTTTATCTGATTCGGGTCTGTCTGGGGGAGATGTGCCGCCTTGTCGACCGGGGGTGTTTGATGGTGCCAGGGGAGGTTTGCTCGGGAGGTCATCGCAACCTCGCCGGAGGGCGTGTAAGCATGAGCTGCCTGGGGGCGCTTCTGCTGCGTAGTGATGCTGTGCTTCCCAACTTGCTTCTTGATATCTTTAACGCGGTCAGGGTTTTGTGGGTTCGTCGTGCAACTCAGTTTCCAAGCACCTGTCCATTGCTTTGGAATTCAACTCGCTCACATCAACACGTTATATGGTGTGATGGGGTAGAGGGCTGAGTTATGGGCCAGATGACACCAATGACATGAGGGTTGCGGGTAGCAGATGAAGCACGGTTTTTTTGTGCCGTCTCGTCTGGGTTTTGGTGCACGGCCGCCTGATTAATGCCATTTTTGGCTCTGGTTGTTTTCTGTGTGGTGGTGCCTATGCTTTTTGATTATTATCGTTTTTGTACCTCTTTGCTTTTATGTCATGGTATTCTGTGCCGAATATGCTTATTATTATGATGGTCATTTTATAATCATAGTTTTAGGTGGGAGGAGTGTGGTGTATTGGCCTGCGGGGGCAGAGCACAATGCAGGGAGCGTTGTGGAGGCGTGGAGGAGTGGTTTTGGAGGTCACGTGCCTGCAAGGGATAAAGGTGTTCACGCCGCCTGAGCCGTTGTGTAGTCTGTCGTAGCGTGCATCCGGACGGGCAATAAACAGTGTTCAACAATCCTCACGACTATCCGAGTCCCACTGCCCTCCGGACATTACAAGTAGCAGATTACTGTTAAATGAATCTGATCCTGATTGAGTTAAAATAATTCAGCACATGAATCAAGCCAACACACCTGTGCAGGAAATATCACCGTTTCCAATAAATCCTTCCCGGCAGGTGCAATTGTAGGTTCCATTCAGGTTGATGCAATCGGCATTTTTCACACACGAAGTTGAATTGTCACATTCATTGATATCTGTTGGAAACAGGACACGAGTATATAAAGCAGTCATAGATTTTCAGACTTGAAGAACAAGCAGTGAATTAAATGTTATTGTTCACAGAAGCTGAACAAACAACATTTGAGGGGTAGTTACTAGTTAGCAGTAATTCTGGAAATCCAGATGAGGATCTCACATGAACAATTTTTTGCCCCCAAATTCATCGATTACACTTTTAAACGAACATATTGTTGTCTTTAAACGAATATCTTGATTGGTTCATTTTGATGTTTTGGGTTTCGAGGAAGGCAGTATAATTTCGTAGTTTTACAATTTTACTCCACAGACATTTGTCAGGATGTTATTCTATCACATTGTTGGTTCAACTGCACATCAGTTTGACTCATTAGTCACCGACTTTGAATCAGCAGACATTACTAGTTACGTCTGCCACCGAAGTTGGATTATATTTTCACCCCTGTTTGTCTGTCTGTCTGTTTCTTTGTTTGTTTTGTGTGCAGGATGTCTCAAAAAGTTGTGGACTGATTCAGATGAAATTTGGTGGGCAGGTTGGGTGTGTGCTGAGGACAAACTGGTTCGATTTTCGTGAAGATCTGGATCTGGATCCAGCTAGTAGCTTTTTAAAGTGATTCTTGACCTTTGAGAGATGGGGAGAAAAGCGAAATAGAGCACGATATCTCAAAAAGTGGTGAACGGATTCAAACAAAACTTGGTGGACACGTTGAGTGTGTGACACGAAATAAATTATTCAATTTTAGTGAAGATCTGAATCAGGATTTGATAATTTTTAAGTGATTCTTCACCATTGAGAGATGGGCTCAAAAAAAAAGCCAATATATAGCACGATATCGCAAAAACTTGTGGACGGAATCGAATGAAACTTGGTGGACAGGTGGGTATGTGACCACGACCAATTGATTCGATTTTGGTGAAGATCCCAATCTGGATCTGGATATGAAAATGATTTCATTTTTAAAGTGAATTTTCAACAAAGATAAATGGGGCCAGAAACGATATACAGTATGGCATGATATTTCAAAGATGTATTGGCCCTGATATGTTCTCGTGGATCAGGTATTGTGTGGTGGAGGTATGTGCTCTGCCAAGTGCCCTTCTCGTTTGTTCGGAATCGCTCGATTAACTTGTGCCAGAGGATCATTTTTTTCCGGATTTGTGTCTTTTGCATCTGAGGAGCTCATTTAGTCTCGGCTATTACCAAGGGGGCAGGAGAGGGTATTGAAATTGGTCTTTAGGACACTCAATATGTGAATGTACATGCAGATCTACTCTCATTTCGATCGTTCACTCCCAATTATAAATACAACATATATACCCCGGTGAGGCTCTGCAAATAATTCAATGTTCCGTCTTCTTGTTGAAAAATACTGTGGCCGTTATTGATGTTTCAGCAATCACAAGCCATGCAATAAGCTTCAGTGGAAATGCAGCAAACTTAAATTCTGGAATACTGGAACGAGCAAATGATGCCTCATTTTGCAAAGCATGTTGAAGCAAGATTGCTTGAGTTTCAAAAAAGAATGTTATATTTTCCCAATACCATGAATGTATCAAACATGTCAAAATATTGTGCTCATCATATGTGGAGAATATGAAGTAAAGAAACGGAATACAAGATGATCAAAAACTCTGAAGGTATTAGAAAAGTAGAGATTTCTTTCACTGATCTGTAATATTGCATGTCCATAAATCGAGTACAAAAACATCAATGGACATCGATTTGATCCCCAATGAGTTCTGACTAAAAACATTTAGAGGCCTACATAATTGACAAATGCATACAGCCGAAAGAAGTTTAATCTTGGAAACCCCCATAATTAGCCAGGATTTTTGATGTGAATGCAAGCACACAGCCAAGTTTATGAGAAAACCTCTCATCCCCTCCACTATTGTTATGATCATATGCAATGGGTGATATTCACACAAGAGAAACAGCCAGACACATATTTTGGGAAAAATAAATCAGATCTCTTTTTAAATTTCACCTCAAATATATTGTTATGTTTGTGGGGTAGATGGAGGGATTTAATAGCAAAGTTAGGATAGTATCGAGTTGCCTGGTCCATGGACGTAAAAGGAGACATCTCAATGTAAATTAAGCTGGGAAACTGTGAGCATGTGTTACTTGACACCACCCAGGGGGTGGTGCTGTGTTAATTAGATAGGTATCAAGACCAATTTTTCCCCAGTATGTCATTGCCCCCTGTGACCTTTTCCTTATGTTTTTGTATTTCAAGACCAGTGATAAAGGGGGATCATGTCCTTAAAAATAATTACAACCAAGCTGGATGACCAAGTAGGCAAGAAGCCCCGCCTCCAAGGGTGACAGCGGGTGACACCACGCCCCCGGAGGTGGATGATTGGGGGTCAGGATGTCAGAAGCGAGGAGGAAGAGCAGTTGGTTTGTTGGGTTGAGTGAAGGACGCAGTCGAGAGATGACGGAACTAGGAGATGGTGTGTATGATTAGGGCATTACAGCTGGCTTTCCTTCGACAGATGAAGAAGATGGAACCATTTTCGTATTCAAGCTTTTGGCGAATTGGCTCGTGCGGTGGAGCAAGATGCTGGCCATTGCATCTTGGCTGGGTCGTGAGAGACCAACCTTGAAGCCTCGTGTATGTCGCCGAAAGGAGCGGTGTCATGCTGTAGAGGGTAGCGCCGTCAGCTAGTGCGATCGACAAGGAAGTCGCACGGCAGTTGGTGAGCCCTGGTGTTGAATACTGCCTCATTAATTACCTCAAGTACATTTCCCACCCAGAGAGTGGCTTGGCGCCATTTTGGGTGCATCTTCCCACGCAGGATGAAGCACCTCGATACCAATGTTCAAGAAAGACCACCTCCAGACAAAGATAGGTGCCAGAATAAAGGGAGGATTTGCTTTTCTTTTGTTTTCCCCTTGTCTGTATTAAAGTCCATGTGTGGAAGCGCCTCGCCTTTCGGCTTTAACTTTCCTCACATTTTGTTTTTCGATTATGAATCATTACCCTTGTAAATATTTCTTCTATTTTCATTAAATCCCTGTGTTTATTTTTAATTTGCTGGTGTCTGTGTATCTGACATGGGTTCAAGTATAAACCCCTTGTGCTGGGCATCCATCTGCTCCATCCGTGCCGCCCTTCCCCTCCCACATGCGCCATAACCTCTGAGGATCACGTCTCTGCCTCCAAAGCAAAACAACTCGGCGATCCAGCTTGGTCAGTGTTAACTGCCCGTCCACCACAACTGGATCTGAAGATTCAACTTTGCAGCCACAGTCGCGAGAATATTTGTCTAGAAATTAAAGGATCAAAACTTTCAGAATAGATCTATCTCTGTCTGTCTCTGTCTCTCTCAACATTGTGTTTGGAAACTTTTCTATTTGGCAGCCAAAAAGTATTTTCCCTTGCATGGAACACACCATCACATGTGATGATGGCTCAACACCACGAACTCCACACTTTGGTGATAAAGGCAGATTATATATATATATATATATATATATATATATATATATATATATATATATATATATATATATATATATATATATATATATATATATATACTGTATCATCAATTAGTATTCATTGATTATTAATAAGAATTTTTATCTTTATTGCACTGGTAATGAATATCCACGACATGTTTCCCGCTTTAATTGATGTGCTGAATATCAAGAAGGCTACAAGTGAGATAAAGAGAGTGGAACAGTTATCGTTTTTGTAATTATACAGACAAGGTTAGTGATGAGTATAAACAAATGTCTAGTCAAATTTGAACCAAATGAAATCGCTCCTCCTGTGACACAAATTTAAACTGTCAAACACCAACATTCCCATCAAAAATGTCATGCACCATTCCATCCAACTCATCATATCTTTTAAAACTGCAAATTGCCATCACCTCCATTAATAAAAGCAATTGCCTACCTTCACATTTATTGATGTCAGATGCTGAAACAATGTAGCCAGAATTGCAGCTGCAGTTGTAATCAGCATAAATGTCGATACAATTATGCTCACATGGGTTGTTCTTGCAATTATCATCATCTGTAGGATAGTAACAAAAATACATTAATTTTTAACCTTTCTTGGTGATTTGTTTCTCATATTTCATGACATGAATATTGCTATTCCATAACCAAGCTAAAACAGCAGGAGTTTTCAGACTGACTATTCAAATCAATATCTGCCAGTAATTATCATGGAGGAATTTGTGTGACATCATGGACCAAAGGCAAGACAAGGATAATAAATAAAATGAACTCACTTTCAACTGCCCTTTTGGCGAAACGATTAACAAGAAATTTTTAAGCAGTGAAGCCACTTTAATATTTGGATATGTCCCTCAATCCATCCGTGAAAAATGTAGAAGAACCTTTTTAAACCACCGTGTTTAATTCTAAAGGGTTTTCAAGTGTAATTCTGGAGGCTTCTAAAGGGTAGTTCTAAAGGGTTCCAAAGGGTAAATATAATGGGGTTTGGTTCGTTTCTTGGCTTTACCTATTTCATGTTAAAATGCCAAACTGAACCACTTCCTTCAGACACAGGTGCGATTTTTATTTTGCCAAAACGAAGTTTTTGGGATATGTTAGTCAGCTTGTATATATTTTTTTGTCTGTAATCACGTATCGATCACTCTGCAGAGCACAGTTATCATTGGAAATTTTTGTAACTTCGCATATCAGAGTCCGATAGAGGTCCCTTTCAGCGCATAAAATTTTCAAGGTCAAGGTCACTTTGTCGCAAATCAGGGGAGTCGACGAAACCATTATTTTTTGAGTAATTTTGATCGGATCGTCTTCAATCTTCATGGGAATATAGTTCATGGTCTGGCGCTCAGCTGATTAATTTTTGGTGGCGATCGGCCTTTACCTTCATGGTTAGCACTGGAGGTCGAAAGTATTTGACCCCAAGGTCAAATTTTGAAATCTTAGGTACCATATCGTGTAATACCTCAAATTGAACACCTCGATGAGTGCTTTCTAGATATGTCAAGCTTGAGACATTAAGACGTCATTTGGTGACGTTATGAGGCAAACACATATTTTTCATGGTTACTCTAGAACGATTCTCATCGGAATCTCTCGTAGGCAGATATTCCTCAAGGAGTCGCTCCTGGTGGATAGCAGCACTGTTCACCTCAGTGTGACCTTAAAGAAGTCTCACGTGGTCACATTTTGGCAAGATACTGGTCACCCTGGGGGTGACATTGGATTATTATTTATTATTTATGTTAAATATTTAACTTTCATTAAAACTACAATGATTCCACAACACCTCAACGTCGTTTAAATTACAATCTGAAAGAGAAATAAGTAGTTTGTTGTATTGAAATTGGTGAAGCAAACTGATTTTTCTGGAAGGGGACGGAGGCATACAATCCCAAAGACTTGGGGCCAAAGCCCAAAGCTAACGTCAGAACACCAGAACCTTATTGGAATCAGGAGCTTTGCAGACTTATGGACCATTTAATTGGAAGCCATGGGACAGGTTTTCCTTGGAAGCCATGCGACAGAGAACAAAGTTACAAGAGCACCAAACAGTGTGCTTCGAGGAAAACAGATAACAAGATCGTAACCGGACCACGAACATAAATTATAGCAAGGGTTTTTTGGCATATTGAAATCCAAGATAAACTTTATCAGATCACTTTGTAACCTTCGATACGATGGAGTTCGTTATTGTGCAAAGTGGAAGTTTTTGGTCAGATTAACTTGCAACCACTTGCAAGATAGAGTCCCAATGGGCAAAGCAGTTGTCTTTGGATGGCTTTTTCATTAATCTGACCAGTGTAATACAATAACTATTCTCTACATCTGGGTGGCAGAAAATGATTATTCCTTCTGGTTGGTTGTTTAAACTACAGTGAAAATTTCTGGTTGTTCAATTGTGAGATCAAGAGGACAATTTGTGGCAAAAGTGTGCACAGTAATTTTTTTTGAGGAATTGCAGTTTGTATGAAGCAAGATAATTGACGATTGCATTATTTAAACTGGAGAATGTATTTACTGGCGTGTTGTTTGTGCTGAAACATTCCCACATAACACGCATGATAACTACCATACACTAGATATATATTTTTTCCAGGTGTGCACAACACCAGATTGTTTCAATTGTACCAACAAATCTTACCAAAGCACTTGCTGCCATTCCCAACAAGCCCAGGCGGGCACGAGCTGCAGTTGAAGCCCGATAAGGGAGCTTTAAAGTCTGTACAATTGACTCCAGGGAAGCATGGGTTGTCCAAACATGAGTCAAAATCATCGCTGCAGTTTGAGCCAGTGTAGCCTTGAGTACAATTGCAAGACGCAACCTGCATACAAGGAAATAGATATTTGTAGCTGACAGCGAGGTAGAACTTCATGAAAGAAAAACGGTTCACAAACACCGTAAAAAAACTCCTTTCTATGGAGAATCAGGAAAGGTGAGGGAAGATGTGTGTACACACACACACACACACACACACACACACACACACACACACACACACACACACACACACACACACACACACACACACACACACACACACACACACACACACACACACACACACACACACGATATATTTGAATGCCACATGATGTACAAGCATCATGAAGCAAATGCTCAGATGGGAACAATAAGCAGTCAACGAAAAGTAGTGGGGATGGGATGGTGAAGTATTTTACCCTGTAATATACATGTCTGTGTCTCAATCTACTGTTAGGACCTCTATTTTTGTGTATTTAAATTTAAATTGACAACTCCAATTATGTAGTATGTAAATTATTTTCAAGTGGAAAATGCAACATTGTGGGGTTTGTATGTGTTTAATAAAATGTAGAACAAACAAATTAGTGGATGACAGATGAATCAACAGAGTGACATTAAAACTCAGAAGCTCTTCAGGCATTGTGCAGATTGACAAAAAAGATCCCGCTACTCATGAAAGCCCCCTATAGGATAGTTTATATGGCCTTGAATGGTTCTCATACTTTTTAAGTCACCACTAAATCCCAATTTATCCCCACCCCAATCATGCTTCGCTTTGAGATAGATGTCTAATTATCACGGCTGCCTGACTATGTCGATTTATGTGGACCACAAGTAGGGTGATGAGTGTCAGGTACACGCTGTTGGTTACGATCTCTCTGGCAATAGTCGTGTGGCACATCATTTTTTTGATCCCACAACATTGAAAGAGTATATATTTGATCAACAAGTGCAAATAATTTGATGCTAGAATCCCAAATCATCAGCTCCAAACTCAGATTGGATTACAAAACAGAAAAACCCAATTTACAGGAAATGAGATCATTTTGTGGAAAAGAACAAAGCTTTTCCAAATAAAAACAAAAAGTTTCAGGGATGTTATATTTTTTCAATGAGAACTTGTTTAATTGGCGATTACAAAATTAAAATGGCTGCCAAACCACAGATAACTCCAAAAAAAAAAAAAATCAGAGACATGCCTTGAATGTGCTGTTGCTATCTCCAGTTTCTAATGTAGATTCGTGCTCATAGTCGCAAGTTCCGTTGTTCATGCAGCCACACACAATGAGAGAGAGCGCAAGCTGGCCAGTGGCTTTGCCGTTTGTAGCCAGTACGATGGCAAATGTGCGCTCCACGGATGTGGGACGCCATGTCAACAAGCCACTCGCTGAAAGCAGGAACAAAATTGCAACAATGTGGGCAAAAGAAAAGATCAATAAATACAGAGCAGAAATATTCTCAAGCCAAACAAAGATGGTTTTCCATGGATAACTGCAAATAGAACTTTCATACTACCGTCAGAACTTACCACAGCCTTGTAAGAACATCTCAAAAACAAGACTTGTGCACTTGTTAAAACAACAAATTTACCAAAATGCTTTCAGGACTTTAAAACAATTTCAACTTATTGAAAGAAAATCATCCTTATTTATATTCTCTTTGACTTATAAGCATGGCAACCGATGGCAAGATTGAGAAATTAAAACAAGACACCATTCAGAGAAGCAGAAACATCAATGCATGAACTGTGTCACAGTTCCACTGGTGCTTGTCCCAGTGAAATACACTTCCATTCCGTCTGCTGTTATGTGTTCATGAAAATTTATTTTAAACGAATGCAGTTGTCTTATTTCCATTAGCTTTTCAGGAAAACAGTTCCACTCATAAAAAATAGAATTAAGTGTCCTTGTCTCATATATTCCTCTCTTTATCTTATATCTATATCCGTCCATGTAATTCCTATAAACTTGCACTATTTCTCAAAAATAAGGCTGAATCTACATTGCCTATTCATTTTATTATCCCAAATACTTCCGTAATATCTGCAATCATTCTCTTCCAGAATGAAATCATCCCGAAATTTTCAATGTTTCATCTGAACCAAACCATGGCAGCTCTGAAACCATTCTTGTTTCTCCACAGTGAAACAATTCTTTTGCTTTCTTGTCACGAGGGACTCCAAGGGAAAAACATCAACATAAATCATGCACCATGACGTCATTTGAGCCTTCTTGGCCAAACTCGACCTCTGGAAATGTCGAATTCAGGATGGAAATACAGCCAGTTTTGCGAACTTGGATTCTGCTCTCATTCAGTTACCTTTAGTCTGAGTTAAAAAAAAAAACAAATAATTACTCATCTGACTGAATTTAAAGCAGAATTTATCAGATACTTTCTGGATATAGATGAGAAGCGCGAAGCCTGGAAATTCATGAGGAACCCCTTTCAATGTGAAGTAGCTGATATTTCAGACGAAGTGCAAAAGGAGTTTCTTGAGTTAAAGCTCAACTCCCCGGCTGAAAAAGATTTCAAAAAACTGGATCAAGAGACGTTCTGGGTCACGTGCCTTCCTGTTTACCCTTTGATCTCACACCAACCTCTGGATTCTGACATTGTTTGGATCAATGTATCTTTGTGAAGCTGCATTTTACACGCTCGTTGATGTCAAGACAAAGTACAGAAACAAAGGTAAGGTTAAAACTAAATAAATAACCAACATATTTTTCGTGAATCATTGAATATAAAACACTGGATGTTGGGCCGGCTAGAAATAAGTTCAGGCGGGAGTGGAGACAGCAATAGAGGCGGAGATGATAGTGGTATTTGGTAAATGAGACGAAATATTCTAATAGTATGTAATTCCATTAATTGAAAAATTAGGGTATGGTGAGATGCGAATCCGTACACTTCTGAACTTCCGAGGTGAAATTAGACTGCATTTTCGAACTCATGGGGTCGATGTACTCCAACAAATGTTTAGACGGACAACAAATTAATTATAGATTATAAAATATCGAAATGAGTAGGATTAGTTACTCAACTCCAGTAATGATAAATCTTGTTTTAGGTCATATTTTCGAAATGGTAGTGAATTTGATGTTCGGTGCAGTCATTTCTTAGAGTAACTCGACCCCATAGAGTTCGAAAATGCACTCCATTTCCACCTCGGACATCCAGAAGTACCCGTAATCATACCTGACCATACCCTAATTTAACCAACACATGAAACTAAAAGTCGTCATAGGAGCGACCTCTAAATCACCTCCGATCAACTTAAATGTTTTTATGCGCGTTAGTGAATCATAGTGGAATAATTTAAGGCTTGTGGAGACGTCTGAATTTTAATTATTTTTTTTTTACTGGTTTTGGACCACCCCAACATATATATATATATATATATATATATATATATATATATATATATATATATATATATATATATATATATATATATATATATATATATATATATATAAACATACATACACACATGCCTATATACTGGCACTTCTATGTATTTCCATCATCGATATGTTTATGGAAAACATCGTTTCAATCAAACTTCAAAATCTCATTGACTTTTGAAATGTATTAAAGGGGGAATGCGTTCCTGAGAAAAAACAAATTGAGGGGAAATTTTTCAAAATTGCTTTACCCATCCGAATTCTACCATGATGTTTTAATCGTTTGTTCTTTCAATTTGATCTTTAATCTACTTTATTTTCCTTTCCAAAATCTGGAGAATGCCATCGCATTGATCCTGCTGGTTAATTGTTTTCATTGCACTGAATTAAGTTATTTTTGTTGCACTCAATGAAACAAGGTCAATGAAGCTGGTTAATTTAAAAACTTTCCTTAATCTTTTCTTCACTAAATATAATTCTCCATTCAGTAGAAAAAGTTAAGTTGAAAGTAAATATTTTAATCCGCTGTGCTTTAAGAAGTGAAGTCCTCAAGTTTCAATCCTCAAAGCCAAAATCATAACTCGATTACGTACTTAAATTAGTCTGTGAGAGTTTATCGTGGAAAATTCCATCATATAAAGCATGAAATCGCTCCAAGCTCCTAATATGAAAAGGATAGCACTTACAAAAGTGATGTACAGAGCGATTTGTAGGTATGAAGAGGAGGCATTCGATGTTGTGAGTGAGGAAAGTGCAAAAAAAAATTGGGTGCTTTATCTTTAAGAAACCATTGTGGCCTGTTGCAAATCAAGGCATTGTTGAGCAGGTCGAACAAAATGGAAGCTTAAGACCCCAGCGAACTGACAAAGATGGCATGCCGCTATCTTCATGCGGCTTGTTTTGTTCTTTTTGATGAGCGCCCATTAAATTATCTTCCAAAGGGGTGTTTAAATTTACCTAAACACCCAATTTTCATTCTTGCATTCCCTCAGAGTTCCCTTAGTATGCAAGCAAAGTTTGGGGCCACTAGATTTCATGATTTTGGAGTTAATGCAGAGACATACTGACTGATTGAACACACACTGATGCAATGATATACTGACACACACTGATATTTATTATTATGGATAATAAGTATGAAAATTGCAATGAATACTGCAAAAATATGAATCAAAACACTATAGATTGAGACCACTCTTACCTGTGATGTTTATCTCGGTGGAGTTTGTATCCAAAGAAAATGTGACGTTTTCACCATCAGTTAAATATGTTGTTGTAAATTCATTGTTTATTGAAGATTGAAGCTCGTGTTCACCAGTTATGTTTGGTGGAAAAGCATCTGAAAGAGAAATAGTTTGATTCACTTTAGTATTCTCTGTCTATCTAACTTCTAGCTATGGTAAACATCTTGTCTGGTGAGACTGTATACGTGACATGGTAAAGAGCAAAGCTAATGTGTTTTAAAATAGCATTGTAAAACCTCAATGCAGCTGTAATATCAAGAGCTAATCAACATCAGAGGGCCACTAAATTTTGTGCATAATAAGGCTACTTACTGAGTGATGATTTTGTTTCATCCATTTGCTTTTTTGCATTTAATGTGGCTTCTCCAACTTCTGTGTCATTTGTTGTGAGGAAGTCAAACAAGCAGGAGGTGTCATTTCCACAGAGATTGGTTCCTCTTTGAAGGTCAGCAGGAGAAGCATTGTTTATGACATCATCCATGAACATTGGTGTAAAATCATTACTGCTTTGGTTCGTTGTTTGTCGCATGATGCGCTCATTTTCTAAGACCTCCCCTGGAAAGTGACAAAAAAAAATCAAAGTTTTAAGATTTTACTTTGAGAACTTGGTGGATTCATATTGGTCGATCCATGGGCTGGATGAAGCAGGGGAACTCCAGAAAGTCCTCCTCAATTCGAAAAGCAATTTCTAAAACAACTTTCTTTGTTATCGCTTGATTAAAATAATGATACCTCAACACTGTCCTTGATAAGAACCGCCAGCCTTGCCCACACACATTAAACCGATGCAAGCAATCAATTTGACCGCTGATGGAAAAAGCTGGTCATGATATGATGTAAAGCAAGAAATCAATTGTCAAACACATATTTATTGCTTGCAATGATGAGATTACTTGAAACACAGCTTTGCACATCACACAACTGTCCACCATTTTTTTCTTGCATCTGACAGCAAGCTGTGCACTTTTTAACCACCTGCCCAGTGCATTTTCCACAAAGGAACTTGTTGCACATTGCACAGCTGTCCACCGTTTTGTTCTTGCATGTGGTGACTTGGCATTGTTTCCGCATGCACTTTTTTGGAGGCTCATCCTCCAAACTACTCAACTGTTGTTGTTCTCATGGTGGTGATTGACATGTACCCCTGTCAGAGCTCGTCAACAAATTGTGCAATGAAGTCTCATTGGCTGATATGTTTCCCAGTCACTGACTTGAACAGGACCCATGCATTTACGGCAGACAGGTAAAGAATGTTGTGAAACACATGAAGTGGACATCTATGAGATTCTGCTTTGACAGAGTACTTCCCGGCCATCTCATCAACAATATCCATTCCATACTGGGTTTTTTTTGATACATTGTCGAGGCTCATATGAGAGCTAACACACAATGCACAGCAAGTGGGGAATGAGACAAGAGGGACAGGAGAGGGAAGGACAAAATTGGGGAACAGAGACATTAGGAGATCTGTGGAAGGGAGAGGGTTGGGGCAGGGAACACAGGGTATACAAGTTGGACATTACAGAGACTTTCAGGAAGGAAAGTAGGGAATTTGAAGGAGGTGGGTTTGGGGTGGATTAACAGGGGTAGTAAAGATCAAGGTTTTGGATGGGGGAAGATAAGAGGTGGTGGTGAACAGCTGTTTTGAAGGCCTGGAGGTAAGAATTGGATTGAAGAGACTGTGGGAGTTTATTCCAAAGGCAGGAAAAAAGAGGAATGAAAGAGTGAAGGTGAGCAGTGATTCATAATTTTGGTAGTTTTACCAGGAGGGGGAGGGGTGTTGAGGACCTTGAGCACCCTGCGAAATATGGTGGGGACATATCGCAAAGAGATAAGCGTGGGAGAGACCAGAGAGGAGACGGTGGAGGCCAGAAAGACCAGCGACATGCCTGTGGTGGGAGAGTGAGAGAACCAAAGTCTCAGCCTCATAGCAGGAGATACCAATGCTCTTAAATGCCTTGGTTTTCACAGCGTGAAGCTGAGACAGGTGAGAGGCAGGAGCACCAGCCCAGAGGGGAGAGGAGTACTCAATCAGGCTGCGGACGAAAGCTTTGTATGTGGTCAGGAGCTCAGGTGGGCCGAGGAAGACTATGCACGATGGAGGATTCCCAGTCAGCAACTGGCTTTGGGGGCCAGGTTGGAAATGTGGCTTTCCCAGGAAAGATCATGGCAGATAGTGAGACCCAGAAGCTTGAATGAAATGACTTCTTCCAGTGGATTGTTGAGAAAGTAGATGGGGGAGTTTTCTAAACGGTCCTTTCGGAGAAACATAGTGAGAGTGTGAGATTTGTCAGGATTGAAAGGCACATTCCTCGTGTTGGACCAGTTTTTTTATTTTATCGTGATGTGCAGAGAGTGAAGAAGCTGCGGCTTGCACATTGGCAAAGATATAAAGAGGATTTTCCAGAGAGTCAGAGAGATCATTTATGAAAACCATAAAAAGAACAGGGCTCAGAACGCTGCCTTGAGGAACTCCAGCCTGGACAGGAAGAGGGGATGAAAGAATTCCATTTGGGGCCACACGTTGGCTGTGACAGGAGAGGATGTCTGCGAGCCATGAGTGAAGATGGTGTTGGATACCACATGAAGAGACTTTGGTGAGGAGGGCAGTGCGCCAGACCGTGTCAAAAGCACGTGATATGTCGAGGGATATGGCTCTGATTTCACGTCTGGCATTGAGTACCTCCATCCATTGTTGGGAGAGCAAAAGCCACATTTCCAGGGTAGAGTGACCTGATCTGAAACCAAATTGATGATCGGAAATCAAGCCATTGGAGAAGAGGAAGGATTTAATGTCTGAAGCAATGATGGATTCCATAACCTTGCTGATTGGCAGGAAGCTGATTGGTCTGCAGTTGCAGTGATCTGTTTTTGCACTTTTTTATGCAGGGGAGTAATGTTTGCTGATTTTAAAGCAGATGGCAGATGATGTTGAGCAAATGAGAGGGTGAATAGAACAGAGAGAGGGTGAGCAAGAGCAGCGGAGCAGGTTTTTAGGACACGTAGGCTGATGTCGTCTCGACCGGTTGCAGAATCTGAGTCGAGGTTTGACAGCAAGCTCTCCACCTTGTCAGGAGAAAAGGACACAGAGTCCAGGGATAATTTTTTTGCAAATCCTGGTCACCTTGATGTGCATTTTATAAGGTTGAAACCTGTTGGTGATCACCGTTTTTCTCGAAATCCCCAGCTTTGGAGCTCTTTTCTCTTCATATTAACCATCTTCCTTCTCTTTCTCTCTCTCTTTTTAGAACTTACTTTTGGACTTGTCTGTTTACAGGACCTTTGGGGTTGTCGGTGTTATGATGATATGTTAGGTGGTCATATTTTGGACCATTAGCTGTGTGTTAATCAGCTGTCAGGATTCTAACCTTGCTTGTAACTGTGCATTATTCAAACCTTGCTTTAAAATGTTGCTTTAAATGTTTCAGGCTACCAATGTTCCATGCACCCCACTGTTTTTGGACAGCGCCCAGCTGTTCCTGTTTCTTGGAAACTAAGCCCTGTTTCTTGGAAACTAAGCCCTTATCACCCTTCCTGTTGCTCTGTGGTGGTGTGCCCTTAGTGCGACCTTGGAGAGAACTGTGGAACTGTTCCTTCAGTGTATGCTGCCCACACATTCCTATTCTCAGTGATCACCAAAGCTTTGCCTTTGTTATCAGCAGGTGCTAGTGAAGGAGTGTAGGAAGCTTGGAAAGTTATTGGTTTGCAAGACTTGCATATCTGAGAGTTGTGTAGGTGGCTTGGAAACTGTGGTTGCATATCTGAGAATTGACCGATTCAACTTCCCCTAGGGCCCCGAGGGAGGGGGGAAAGAAGCCTACTGCCACATTTATTTCTTTTATTTCTTTGTTTCCTTATCCCTTAGCATACACTTTTAGTCCACACCCAGTTTTGCTTTGTGTGATTATATATGTGATGGTTTTGAAGCATATTCTTAATGTGATTCAGGGGAGCCTGACTGAAGGGTCACTGAGTCACATTCCGCATGCGTGTGGTCTTCGGAAATAAAACGTGTAATTCGAGGATCCTCATCTGACTCTGTCATCTTACTCGGCCGAGTGGAGAGTCATAACAATTGGCGACGAGGATGGGATTCGACTGATGCTGGCGGTGTGGACGGTGGGACTCCACTTGGTGTACAGCGATCGCAAGGGATCAGCTAAAAGGTACGTGGCGATCGCACGTAGGGCACCTAAAATAGGGAGCCCCAGTTAGGCGAGCGCTGTACACTTGGTGGGTTGCGCCCTGCCGGACGCAGCTCCAGGATCTGCTCGAATCAAGAACTGTAACGGTAAACACATATGAGGTGATTCGAATGCGGTTTGTCTGAAGAGCACAAAGGGGGAGGGCTGTCAGGCAGTGTTTGTAGAGCCGGTAAGGGTCGAGGATAAAGGTATCCGTGTGAAATAAGGAGGAAACAGGTTGGAATCCTGTACCAAGAGAGGGAAGGTTAGAGGCCTTCATTGGGTTTGAGGCTATTAGGCGGCGGGTCGAAAGGGACCTCAGTCCCGGTGTAAAAGGAGAAACGATTTACAGCTATTAGGCGGCTGATTGAAAGGGATCTCGGTCCCGGTGTAAAAGGAGAAACGATTTACAGCTATTAGGCGGTTGATAAGATAAGAACAAAAGAATGGGGAATAAATCTTCAAAGAACGAGAAGATACCAAAAGGAACAACATTGAAAGTTATCAGTGACAAATATGGAATCGATAACGTAAAGGGAATACAGGACTGGGTGAAGTGGACCGCGGGAAGAAAAGATCCCTTTCCGCTGACTGGATCCTTAGATCCAAAGATATTAAACACAGTGAGTAATGCGCTGATAGAGGGCAAAGCAGGAGGCCCGAAACAAAGTGGACCACACTGGAAAGCATTGGCCGCGTGGCTAATGGAGTCGCAAGTCGAGACAGAGCATAGGCGACTCGGACTAGAAGGGACTGTGAACCAACGGAAAATACAAGACGAAGAACGACAAGGGAGACTAAAACAGGCGCTAGACCAGCTAACGGAAGTTAAGACACAGGGAGAGGACAAACAGAAGGAACTAGACCGAGTGTTAGCGCAGCTGACGGAGGTCAAGATACAGAGTGAGGAGAGACAGGAGAAGTTGAAGCAGGCGTTAGCACAGATAGCAGAAATCAGTGACGACGTGAACCGAAAGACGACAACCCGACTTGGGACAACAAAAGGAATTTACCCTGTCTTAGAAGGGGACAGAGTAAAAGGAGGGACCGACATTCACCAGTTCCCCATGATACAAGCAGCAGGGGGAGATTGGGTTTGGAGATCATGGACCCCACAAGACATTAGGGGAGTAAAAGCTAGCATGGAAGAATGTATAAAGAAAAACCCAAGAAGGGCCATTCAGATATTACACGACCAGATAAAAATGCAGGGGGCAACCAGGACAGACATAGGGTTTATCTGCACTGCTGTCCTGCCCAGTGCGGTTTGGAGCCGGCGTGCGGCAGCCTGGAGTGTAAAAATGGAAGGAGAAACAGATACCACCTTAAACCAACATTACCCGGAGGGAGCCGACCGGGAAGCACAGGCACTGTACAGGGGAAGAGTACAAACCCTGATGGAAGAACTTGCGGCGGAGATGGCCCCAAGGGTAATGGATTGGCAGGCAATACAGGATGTCACACAGAATCCCAAGGAATCACCTGGGGAGTACAAGGCACGACTGTATGAGCAGATCGAACTGCACTCAGGATTTATTAACATCGCACAGACGCCCTCCATTTCCTGAACACTATGTTCGTAGATGGACTGTGTGACGAAGTAAGGCGAGAGGTGAAAGCGGACATGCCAGGGTGGAAAACGGCTGACGTAGATGCCGTGTTTGAAAGGGCAAGACAGGCTTGGCAGACTCTAAGAGAAGAGGAACGGAGAGGAAAGAAAGATACCAAAGCTCTAGTTGCAAGAAATCTCGAATTGAAAAGCCGTAAATACAAAGAGAGGGAGAGCAGGCCTCGCTGGGAAAATCCAGATTGGGAACCCCGGTATGAAGCCGAACGGGACCAGCGGAGGCCTTGGAACCGAGAGAAGGAGCCGCAAAAACAGGGAGAATGCTTTAACTGCGGTCAATCCGGGCACTGGTTTCGGGACTGCCCGGCACCGCCTAAACAACGAGGCTGGGGCTCGCGGCCACCACAACAGCAAGAGAGACCAACGGCGCCCCCTAGAGAGTATGAGAGGAGAAGGGAGACAGCAGGAAGAAACTATTGACATGAGGACACCGTGGTGGCTCCGCAAAGGGAAACGCGGAATGTAAGGGAATTGACCACGACCTTAAACGTAGAGGGGAGACAAGTAACATTCCTGGTAGATACAGGGGCCACCCGGTCAACACTAAAACAAGGAGAGATAAAGAACCTGCCACTCTCAGGTGAGTCAGTGAGTGTGGTGGGGGTTTCGGGACGGAGAGAGGATATCCCGATTTCGGACAAATTACGAATTGAAGTAGGTCCCCTGCGGGGAGAACATGCATTTTTGGTAGCCAAACACACCCCGATGAATTTGTTAGGAAGAGATTTGTTGTGCAGAATGGGATGTACCATAACATGCAAGCAAGACGGAGTTTTCATAGATGCTCCGCTGGCATTGCAAGAGGAAGTAATGACCCTCATGATGACCGAACTCGGACCGGTAGTCTATTGGTTGCGGGTTGTGTCACAAGAGGGGAGAGATAAACTGACTAGGGATTGGGAAAGTGCGAAAAGATTGCGGGACGTAGAGGAATGGTTGCGTGGCAACGACATTGAATTGAAAGAAGTGGAACTGCCTTTACACTGTACGGTCTATTATGACGAAACAGGGCAGGATTTTGATTACTCGAACAGAGTACATGAAGAGTACGCTACCACACGCACTTTAATGACAACCACTTTGTGGATCGGGAAAGAGGGAGCGGCAATGGAGGTGGAGCTAACTAACAAGGAACGTGAGCTAATGAAGCACAGAGAAGGACTTACCCCGCACGTCTCAATGGCGGTCGGTAAAGGTCATAGTGCCGAAGAACTGGGAAGAATGTTGACCAGGTTGAGATGTGCCTCGGAACCACCAGGGAGGGATAGTGAAACCCAGAGCACTTTACAGGCCAGTCGACGGGGGGATGGATGGAAGGTATGCTTACCTGATCAGATTTTGTCATGTATGTTAGAAAGGCATGAGATGAACAGCGAAAGGCCACGCCGCCAGACCAACAGGGAAACAAGAACGGAGGAAAGACTACAGGAAGTACCTGTTGAATTATGGACACGACATCCGAATGACGTGGGCAGAGTGCTAGCCGCAACGCCCGTGTCTATCCAGATAAAGGAGGGGGTACCCCTGCCTCGAGTGGCTCAATACCCGTTGCGCAAAGAAGCAATAGAAGGGATCGCTCCGGTGATAGCATCATTACGCGACCAAGGGGTGATAATACCTACTAAGAGCCAATGTAACACACCAATCCTGCCGGTGGAGAAGCCCGGAGGAAACAAATGGAGGTTCGTACAAGATCTACGAGCAGTGAATAAGTGTGTGAAAGCGTCCTTTCCCGTGGTGCCACACCCGGTTACGATACTGTCAGGGGTGCCGTCCACTGCGACGCATTTTTCCGTGGTAGACTTGTGCTCGGCGTTCTTTAGCATACCGCTAGCCAAAGAGTCGCAACACTTGTTTGCCTTCAGCTACGACGGACAACAATACACCTGGACTGTACTTCCGCAGGGGTTCTGCGATAGTCCAACGCTCTTCTCGCAGGCTCTGAAGGAGGACCTGGAGGACATAGAGCTCCCGGAAGGATCAGTCATGACACAATATGTGGACGACCTGTTGGTATGCTCGGACAATCAAACGAAATGTGAAACGGACACTGTAGCGCTGTTGACAGCTCTCGCCCGAAAGGGCCACAAAGTCAGCAAAGACAAATTACAGTTTTCGCAGCCAAGGGTGACGTATTTGGGACATATACTGGAACAGGGGCAGAGGAGCCTCGGAGCTGAACGGGTGGAGACAATCCTAGAGCACCCAAAACCCACTACATTGCGACAATTGCGGCGGTTCCTCGGGATGACGGGGTACTGCCGGCAGTGGATCCCTGATTATGCAGTTAGGGCGCGATCACTGTACGACATGGTAAAGGAGGCAGAGGGGGATAAGATCTCCTGGACGAATGGTGCGAACAAAGACTTTGAAACATTGAAACAGGCCTTGTCAAAAGCACCAGCATTGGGGCTACCGAACTATGATCTTCCCTTCACCCTATTCGTCCATGAAAGAGGAGGGTTCGCCCAAGCGGTGCTGACGCAAGAACACGGAGGAAAGAATAGGCCGATTGCGTACTACAGTAGTCATTTGGACTCGGTCGCTGCCGCCTATCCTGGGTGCTTACGGGCAGTAGCAGCAACGCAATACGCAGTGACCGCAACAGCAACGCTGGTTTTGGGTTCTCCGCTGACCGTGAAGGTACCGCATGATGTGGCGGCGCTGATATGGCAAAATAAGACACAACATATATCAGCGGCACGAGCAGTTCAACACGATTTGGTGCTGTTGCAGGCAACTAATATAACGATCGAAAGATGTTCGCCACTGAACCCAGCCTCCCTAATGCCAGCGGGCGATGAAGGAGAGGCACATGTGTGTGAACGAGTGCTGGTGGAAGAGACAAAGGCTAGGCGTGACCTACAGGAAGCCCCGATCGAGAATGCAGAATTGGAACTGTTCGTGGATGGAGCGGCGAGGAAGAACCGATGGGGAAAAACCATCGCTAGCTTTGCAGTATGCACCGCAAGCGCCACCTTGAGGAAACAATTGTTACCGAAGGGATTTTCAGCCCAACAAGCTGAGCTGGAAGCATTGATATGCGGGTGTGAGCTGGGTGCGGGTAAGACATTGAACATATACACAGATTATAGGTATGCCTGGGGCATCTTACATGACTCCGCTGCCATTTGGGCCTTGCGTGGCTTTAAGACGTCCTCAGGGAAGGTTATCCGACACGGGGACCTGATCAAACGACTGATACGAGCAGCACAAGAGCCGCAACAGATTGCAGTGATTAAATGCAAAGCTCACACAGGAGGGACAGATGAAGTGTCAAAAGGCAATGAAAGAGCAGATTTAGCGGCAAAAGCAGTGCTCGATGAGGAGGAGGCGAACCCACAACCAACGACCGAACTTTACGTGGAGCAAATGGTAGACGGTCCACAAACGCAAGAACAGCTGAAGGACCTGCAGGTCTCCGCAACTATGGAAGAACAGGAATCATGGAGGGTGAAGGAGGGTGCAAAGCAAAACATACATGGAGTATGGGTGGATGAGCGAAATAGACCATTTGTACCCCGGATATTGCTACCATGGCTCGCCCTCACTGCACATGCGCAGGGCCATATGGGAATAAAAGGGGTGGCGGAAATTATTCGTCAAACCTGGAATGCCCCAGGTGTAACAACAGCAGCAACAGACGTGGTTAGCAATTGTGCGACCTGTGGTAGACATAACAGGAAGTATGCCGCCAAGAAACGGGGAGCACAACCACCCCCATCCGGACCGTTTCAACACCTTCAGATGGATTTTATAAAAATGCCGGCATACAAACATCACCAATATGTGCTGGTAATTGTGGATATGTTTTCTAAGTGGGTAGAAGCCTTTGCCACGACCAATCAGGAAGCTGATACAGTGGCCAAACTACTTTTACAGGAAGTAATTCCGCGATTTGGGATTCCAACACGACTATCCTCGGACCAAGGAGGGTCTTTTACGGCAAAAGTAATGGGAAAAGTAGCCGAAGGCTTGGGTATCAACCAGAAACTGCATTGTCCGTACCACCCCCAGTCAGCAGGGGCAGTAGAAAGAGAGAACCAAACCCTAAAGCAGACGCTTTCCAAACTCTGCGAGGGCCAGTCAATGCCCTGGCCAGACGTGCTGCCGATAGCGCTCATGAAAATGCGGGCAACAAATAATGCCACAAGGGGGCTCTCGCCCCACGAAATAATAACAGGACGTCCTATACAGTTACCGGTCTCGGCTCCGCCAGATATGGGAGATTGGGATTTGGCATGTATGACTGACGGAATGATGAACTATTGCAGAACACTCACTGCTACCATTAGGGCTTTTCACTCACAGGTACAAGAAGCATTGCCGATACCTGCTGGAGACCCGTTACATGATTTCCAACCTGCTGAACGAGTTTGGGTGAAAGAGTTCCTGCGGAAAGACGCCCTGCAACCCAAGTGGACCGGGCCCTACACTGTACTTTTGACCACGCTCTCGGCCGTCAAAGTGAGGGGTAAGAGTGCATGGATACACCACTCACACTGTAAACGAGCACCCAAGGAAGCCGCTGAAACTAGGGAACCGGAGGAGGTAACCCCAGCAGAGGTTCTGGCTGTGTCCGATTCAGTCTTTTACCGGGATAGTGAAGACGACGACGAGGGGGAAGACGTGATATCTCTACAGAGACCCCCTCCACCACCGAACCAAGACGGGGCTGGCCCAGCAGGACAGGGAGAGATAGGACAGGGAGACCCACTGCAAGCAGAGCCAGGTGCCCCGCCGGACCCGGGACCTGAAAACGTAGACAACAGGGATCCTGAAAGACCAGCGCTAGAACCAAACGCCCCGCCAGACGTGGAGCCGGAACCTGGGCCGGACACCCTGCCAAACGTGGAACAGGCAGGTTTAAGCGACAACAACATTGTAATACAGGAAACAGCGACAGGACCTTTGACGACACAACATGCAACTCCTGGTGCTAGCGCTGCTCCTGTGCGAGGGCGGCCTGTCACTAGGCAGCAAACCGACAGCCTTAGACCCCGAGAACCATACACGCCTCCTACACCTCGACCACGAAAGGGGAAACGGGAGTGAGTTAGCAACTTCTTTACAGCGAAGCAGGAGAGAAGTACCGAGAGGGGCGACAGCAGGCAAATATGCAAATTTTGGGACAACCCATAACAAGGAGTTAGACACAGTAAGAGTCTTTTCAGTTAACCGCACCCAACCTTTTTCGTCAATGATTCCGCACATTAAGGACATAAAGGCACCGCTGCTCCGACCTCAGCAACTCATAGAAATACCCTGCATCCTAGCAGATGGGTCTAGTGACCTGGTAGAACGACACAAGTAACTTGCGGCCATCATATGGTACCATGATATTGCGGGACGGGATCTCTTGGTAGCTCGACAAGTAAAAAAACAGAGAGGGCAAAAGGGATCCTACAACCGACAAGGATATGAATGGGGCCAGCATGCAAGTCTGATAACTAGAATTCCACAAGTACCAGACGACACCCATTTGGCATACTATTGCCGCGTTCTATTGAGCAACCAAACAGCATGGAGTAATTGGATACACTTTGATGTACGCAGACAGGGGCCGCCGACAAGGCCCCCGAATACCTTTGTAGCCCTAACCACAGAGACAGCAAACATTGAGAACCGGAGTGAGTGCTGGGTGTGCCTTAAACCACCATCTGGCCTCGTCACCGGACTTCCTCTTTTCGTACTACCATTAACCATCTTCAATCATGTAACCGGACCAGTAGAGGGGCTCGAAGCTAAGACCTCAGCCCGTGGTTATACACAACGGGTCTATGCAGGGAAGAATCCGAGTGCTAATGTAATGGTGGTACCATCTCCCCTATGGGTAGAAAACATCAGGGGAGCGGTCTGTTTTACAGGACAGGGAGCAAACAGAATGGGAAAGTCAGAATGTGAGATTCAACTTCCCCTCCCGAAATCAACTGACCAGGAAGTCATCGCTGTTAACCCGGACACCCAGGTAGAGGAGCAAGTAACATTCACAATAAAAGCAGCCTTACACCATGACAACGGGATGATCCCGCCAAAAGGCATTCACTTGGTTTGCGGGGACAAGGCTTACCCCTACCTACCGAAAGGGTGGGAAGGGAGTTGTTATTTAGCTTCAGTATTTCCGGACAGCAGGATTAAGACCACTTTTTACCCTACCCCTACACCACCACGGCATCGACGCAGCACATCAGAGACAGGGGATCCAGAGGGATGGGCCGGTGTATCAGAGCGCTTAGGGGTGATCAAAGGCACCTGGTGGGAGAAGGCTCTTGGCTTTTTCATGCCACATGCCGGTACTACTATTAATAGTATTAGGTTAGATGAGCTTTCACAAGTTTTGGAATATTTAGGTAATGTAACCATGGCTTACTATACAGAATTAACAGAGATGTTGGTATCAATGCACGCTATGGTAATGCAGAACAGAGTAGCTTTAGACATGCTTCTAGCAGAGCAAGGAGGGGTATGCGGGATGATTGAAGGAGAATGTTGCGTCTGGATTCCGGACCCAAAGGACATAACTGATCGGGCGGTGACCCGAATTAAAAAGGTGGTGGAAGTTCTCACAAGCAATCGAGTGGAACGTGAGGAAGGTTATGCATGGTGGAAGTCGATCTTCCAGGGCTGGGGAGGTTGGTTGTTGCGACTAATAGGGTCAGTATTTTTAATCATTGTGGTGGTAATTTTTGGTGTGTTTCTAATCAAACTTCTCATTACCATTTGTTTGAAGAAGTGCTGCGCAGGGTCACCCCTCACCCAGGCCATTGTAATAATTAACAGCGAACTCTCTGTTGAGGACGACTTAGCCAGTAATGGGGAGGGGGACGACCAGGGCCTTCAGGGGGACGTCATACACGTGGACCTAGGCCAAGGTTTACAACCATTCCTCCTTGTTGAAGCAGATAACTAACCCAGGAGAGAGTGCGTGTCGTTTTGCCTTCCAGTGCAAGATGTGACTCCTGCGCTGGACGAGCTTACACCCGTGCCTTGAGTACTACTTTTGCTACTTGCTTATGTATAATTGTTTAAACAATAGTATTACCACTGCTGCTAACATAGAACAGTATTACATGTTAATATGGTGTGGACTTAGCATTGAATTCATACACTGCAGCTTAAACGGGAGGCATGTGGCAGTGGGTAGGACAAAAGGGGGAAGACAATGGTAACAGAAGCTAACCTGAACCACAGGCAGTTGGGGACTTCTCATTTGGAGAATGTTGATGGCTATCCACGGCATTCGTAAATCCCGTTTGGCAGGCGCGGGGGCCTAGGGGTAGCTGCTACAGGAACCAAATAGGGGTCCACTCGGTCGGTGAGTCTCAGGTGTGGCTGGGAATGGTCAAAATATGACCAAGGAGGGAAACTGTTATGATGATATGTTAGGTGGTCATATTTTGGACCATTAGCTGTGTGTTAATCAGCTGTCAGGATTCTAACCTTGCTTGCAACTGTGCATTATTCAAACCTTGCTTTAAAATGTTGCTTTAAATGTTTCAGGCTACCAATGTTCCATGCACCCCACTGTTTTTGGACAGCGCCCAGCTGTTCCTGTTTCTTGGAAACTAAGCCCTGTTTCTTGGAAACTAAGCCCTTATCACCCTTCCTGTTGCTCTGTGGTGGTGTGCCCTTAGTGCGACCTTGGAGAGAACTGTGGAACTGTTCCTTCAGTGTATGCTGCCCACACATTCCTATTCTCAGTGATCACCAAAGCTTTGCCTTTGTTATCAGCAGGTGCTAGTGAAGGAGTGTAGGAAGCTTGGAAAGTTATTGGTTTGCAAGACTTGCATATCTGAGAGTTGTGTAGGTGGCTTGGAAACTGTGGTTGCATATCTGAGAATTGACCGATTCAACTTCCCCTAGGGCCCCGAGGGAGGGGGGAAAGAAGCCTACTGCCACATTTATTTCTTTTATTTCTTTGTTTCCTTATCCCTTAGCATACACTTTTAGTCCACACCCAGTTTTTCCTTTACACTTTTAGTCCACACCCAGTTTTGCTTTGTGTGATTATATATGTGATGGTTTTGAAGCATATTCTTAATGTGATTCAGGGGAGCCTGACTGAAGGGTCACTGAGTCACATTCCGCATGCGTGTGGTCTTCGGAAATAAAACGTGTAATTTGAGGATCCTCATCTGACTCTGTCATCTTACTCGGCCGAGTGGAGAGTCATAACAGTCGGTACCTTCTTTATCCTTAAGTTCAACTTTTCTTCTCTTCTTTATATATTTTCTCCTTCAAAATGTATTTTGACATCTAATTCAATTAAAATTCAAAAAGTACTTACCTTTTCTTTCTTTCCCATCAAATTATTGTGGCTTTATGATATTTTTCCCCCTCCATTACAAGCACTTCACAAAATAGTTCATTTTAATTTGTTTGATAATAAGTATTGCCAGATTGGATTGACTCGTTTATGGACAGTCCAGTTTGGGAAATAAAATCCTCAACCAATGCCCCATAAACTTAAGAGAACTAAACAGGGTTAAGAGCAACCGCAAAAAATAACAATTTGTATGGAATCATGTTCAGATCATCATAGTGTATTATTTTATGTTTTACTGCCAAATCTGTTTGATTCTTCCAAAGACTTGTTTTTGTTTTTTTCGAGGATATCAATAAAAACCTTCACAAATACAAACCCTTCATAAAAAAAAGTCACTTGTGCAGGATTAGTGACAGGAAGTACATTTCCTTCATTGGAATGAAATCTCCCTGCATATTTCAACTGTTTGTTATATTTTTAAGGAAGTAATTAATTTTTGATGACGCAGCACCAGAATGGTAGTTTTTAGTAAAGGGATCATTTCAAGAATCAAAATCAAATGAGACAACTCAATGACAAACACGGTATTCAATGAGCTACCCTGCCACCACTCTTCTTATTTGTATGGGGAATTATTCAATAATAGGAAAACGTAAGTTACTTACACGTGAGCCCAAAATCAAAGTAGAGAGTCTTTTCACTCGGTGGGCCTTCTTCATTAAATGGAATTACAGTTCCATTCCGGGAAATGAAATCATCCTTTTCATTTTCATTAAATAAACCTGAAAATACATTTTCATTGTCACCACCAAAATGTTTTGAGAATGGTATAATTACTTTGTTACAATGAAGTGGCATTTGACCAAAATTCTTATTGTTTATTAAATTCCATCCGTACCCGAGTTGTGAACACCCTTGCAGCCGTGAAGTAATTAAATTTCACTAATTATGAACCTTAGCTCTCCATCAAGAAAGTAGTACAGTATCTTAGAAATCCTAATTCGACACCAACAGTTTTATGAATGTCAAGACAAATAGCTGGATATCAATGCTAATAGGTGTGCACAAAGATTGACAAGATAATTCATTCTTACTGAATTTGATTTCAGCTACATTTAAAATTTAATATATGGATGATGGTCTGATAAATTTAAAATGAAGAAAGCATGTTTACCAACTTGTACAATTGATGGGAGTGAAAGAAAGATGATTATTAAACAAGTGACTACCGATTCAAAAAAAGTAAAATGAACAGTGAGCATCTCACTTGGTCCACCATGTTTCCACACTGCACATACCTAGCAAGCCTTTGGTTTTATTGTCGAAAGAAGAAGGGAGACTAATGGTGAACTGGAGAGCATTGACTTGAGCTGTAACATTGACTGAGGCCCCGCTTGGGAAAGAGACTGTCACGTAACTTGGCTTCGAACGCCACAACACCATATTGTCGATGACAAATTGTTCCTCTGAAGGACAAGAAAAGAGAATGTGAAATTCTCAGGCCAATGTTCAAAGTTCTGATATGCAGGGGTACATTGTAATTATGAATCAATTTGTTGGATTGTACATCATTCTCAAATAAAAAATATATAAATAACAGATTTAAAGGCTGATCAAAAATTTTAGAAAATAGAGAGGGGACAGTTTAACTCATCTTGCAAGTTTTGCAATATGAGAAAATATTCCCAAGGTTCATCTTGAAAATCACAACTTAACAATTTTACATTCGAGCTCAGTGTGCACTCGAATGTAATTTCTGGAGAGCACTTCGAACCGATAATAAACAAAATCATTTCAAGATTCCATTCCAGACCTCAAATAAACGGCTCTCATAATTTGGAAATAATTCATGCATCGTGGGTTCATTTCCTGAAATTGCAACACAGGATCGAACGAAGCACCTGTAAGCATGGCGTTGCCATCACGAAAAATCAACATTAATCATCGATGATTGATTGGGATTTGAAGTCGCCAAAATATGTTGAATAACTTTATGAATTGGTGCAATGACGTTACTGACACTGATCTGTGTCCTGTGTGTTTATCAAAGTTGTATTGTCAATTAATCTTTTGCATGTTGAAGTTACTGCTCAGTTTTAAACATTGCCTTATACAAACAAATCATATGTTAAACTACTCAAGTCGATAAAATGAAAACAGCTCTCTCTCTCTCTCTCTCCAACGAGTGCAGCCTGTGGCTGCTGGTTGCATCATTGGTTGGGACACGGCAATGCCGCTGATGCAGTGTCCCCCTTACCAGTACACCAGTACTCATTTTGCCGACCCCAGAAGGATGACAGGTTGAGTCAACCTCCTGGTGTATGTTAATTCAGTGGCCAATGGAGCTTGAACTCAGAACCCGAGGATCCGAATCCACCACCCGAACCACTAAGCCAACACCAGGCTTATGAAAACAGCTGTTTCTGCAACAACTGATCTGTTCTTGAATATGATCATTTTATCGCAAACCAAGCGTAATTGTCAGACGAAGTTTAGACTTTCATTTTCTTTCTGTCACAGTCAAGTGGGAAATTATCGGAAGTCAATAACCAATGAAGTTGTTTGATAAATGTGCATTGGACGTTCACTCATGGTTTAAATCTCATCAAACATAAAATGCCAAGATGTATTTTGAACCTCAGGCTTGGTAAGCAAAGGAGGGCAGGAATGTAAAGAAAGATTTCAAATATAATATTAGATTAGTGATAAGAGACTTGAATAACATTAAATAATGTGAAGGACCTTTAACACATTCACACTGCATCAAGAAGCACAATTGCTGGTTTTTATTTTCTTTGTTTACTCCTTTGTTTACTTGACTGTCTGTCTGTTTGCCTCTTCGCAGTATATCTCAAAAAGATATGGATGGATTTAGACGAAATTTAGTCGACAGATTGGGTTTGTGACAAGGATTAATTCTTCAGAATTGGGTGAAGATCTGGATCCTGAAACTAGAATGTATAAAATGATTGTTCAACATTGAGAGATGGGGTCACAAATGATAAAGAGAATGATATTTCAAAAAGTTGTGGATGGGTTATGACAAAAACTTGGTGGATGAGTTTAGCTTGGTGACAAGAACAAGCCAATGAGATTTTGGTTAAGGTCTGGACTCTGATCCAGCCTAGCCGACGGATACAAAACTGTTCTTCCTGGCTGAGGTATGCGATCTGCCAAGTGTGTTCTAGTTCCTTCTTATTTGCCTTACAAAAGGTTCAAATTCCCTGAACCCCTCCCCCACCCCTTCTCCCCAGATCCACCATAGATGTTGCAAAGCATTATGTACCAACAATGATAAGTTTGCCAGATTCAAATATCAGCCAGTCAGAGGAAGACAATTATGTTTACCTTGCGCTATCATCTTTCATTCAAAAGAATGTTGTTTGGTGTTCAGCGTATGTACTTCATTTACCTGTGACATTAAATTCAGTTCCATTCAACCAAAGCGAGGTGTCATTTTTTCCATTCAGTTTCCATTCCACCTGGGGGAATAAAAACAAAACAATAACGATACAGTGGCCTGCAAAAGTATTCATCCCCCTCTAAAGTTTTCACATTTTGATGCCACCGAAGCTTATTTCATGATGCTTTCAAATCAAATTTAATATATAGTCTTCAAAAACTACTCCAAAGTGATAAAGCTAAAAAAATGCACCGAAAATGTGAATAAGTTAGATTCACAGGGAAAATCACATGATTAAATTCTCAGTTACATAAGTATCAAAACCCTTTCCTTTATGAATCTGAATTCACTGCAGGAGCAAATTCTTTGTTTGAGAGGTTACAAAATAAGTGTAATATGTTTCATCTGTATGCAATCAGCAGTTGAACTTAAAAATTAAGCTCCACCAATTATCTAAGGAGTTTTAAGGTGCAACACACTTGGTCAACCAACAAGGCAAACATGAAGACCAAGGAGCTTTCCAAAGAAGTCAGACATAAAGTGCTGGAGATGCACCGTTCAGGAGAGGATTATAAGAAGATTTCAAAGTCACTCATTGTCCCTTTGAGTATAGTTTAATCTCCATCATTAAAATCAAGGAGTTTTCCAAATAAGTCAGACATAAAGTGTGGGAGATGCACCGTTCAGGAGAGGGTTATAAGATGATTTCAAAGTCACTCATTATCCCTTTGAGTTGAGTAAAATCCATCATTAATAAGTGGAAGACATATCACCCCACCCAGAATCTACCCAGATCAGGTCGCTCATCCAATCTCAGTCGCCGGGCAAGCAGGAAACTGGTGCGGGACATCACTGTAAATCCAACAATGACTGAAAGATCTGCAAGGATTTTTGTCTGAGATGGGGGTCAGTGTTTAACAATCAACATGATCCCATTCCCTTCACAAATCTGGCCTCCATGGAAAGGTGGCAAGACAGAAGCCATTACTAAACAAGGACAAATGTGTCCAAGAGCCGTGTCCTAAAGGTTTTGTCTTCACCAGAAGAAGAAGAACAACGCGGAGCTCTCTCAGAGCCAGCGTTCGCAACGCGACGCGGCAAAAAAGACTCATGTAAAAGCTCGTATGGAGTTTTCCAAAAAGCATCTTAATGATACTGCCAGGCATGTGGAGAAAAGGTTTATGGTCAGACGAGACAAAAATTGAACATTTGGTCAAAATTAAAGCATTACGAATGGCACAAGCCCAACACTGCACATCACTCAGCTCAATTAAATATTCATGGCAAGACTTGAAGATTGCAGTACATCAACGATCCCAATCAAACTTCGCAGGAATAGAGCAATTTTCACATGAAGAATGGGAAAAGATATCACCATCTCACTGTGTACAGCTGATAGAGTCCTACTCAAAAGACTCATAGCAGTCATTGCTGCAAGAGGTGCTTCTACCAAGTACTGACCGAAGGGGGTGAATACTTTTGGAACCAGCAAATTTAAATATATATATATATATATATATATATATATATATATATATATATATATATATATATATATATATATTTATATATATTGTTACGGATTTCAGAATCGGATCCGACTAATGCATACAAACATCAAGGTCCTCAAGACAGTTATTTCCCTAAATGCAGGTCCAGGATAGACCCATCCCCATGTCTGGTGGGATTCCAACTTTGATGCATTGAGAAGAGTAATGAATAGATTCCCTTTCTTATGGGATGGCCTTTTTCTCTTTACGGCAGACACATTCATGCATGTGAGATCGCCGTTAACCCAACGGAGGCTCGCCTACCATCTTTCAATCGAAGTTCGACAGCCACCTCTTTCACCAACGTTGACACACACCTTTTTCCATCGACATTTGACACCCCGTTCAGCAGCTCTCTGGATGCTAACTGGCTCTTTTTCATATCAGGCTGAACATTGAGGTGATAATTGTTGTTGAAGTTTTATGAGCAGTTCACGTTTTCGCTTGGTAATTCCGGCAAATGGAGGCTTTCTGCCATTCGGCCAGCACCACAAACATGGCATCTTCAGCCAGGAATGATTGCAGGATGGGCAGTTTGTCACGTGCAACGATGTGCCAATAGGCAAGGTGGATTTGGCTAAAGTCTGCTTGACGCTCC
>NC_140970.1:92220796-92255796 GCF_056783735.1 Eptatretus burgeri
GTTATAAAAATGATCAACATGATGTGGTACGAGTGACAGGTTATAAGCTGCAAAATGTCGAAAACCGGTTTTGTTCAACAACTTTCAAAATTTGACCTTTAAAGGTCACAAAACTATATTGTGGACATTAAAATAAGGAAACAGGATACATGCTGTAGCTTATTGGAGTTAGTTCGTCGAAGAAGGTCGAAAACCCGAGTCGATTCCCACAACTTTGAAAATTTGACCTTTGTGAACTTTAAAGGTCAAAGGTCAAAGGTCAAGGATTATGACCTTTGGTGCAAAAATTCCTCTGGAGCATTCCAGGAACAATATAACGTCATCTAGGCTATATGGCATTTCGCATTACTCGGATTATCCATACTTTGATGAAATCAGCGTAAAAACAATCTTGAAGGAGGCGCCATGGGCAAGGTGTTCGAGATAGAGCAAAATGGTTTCAAGACTTTTGGTGGGGAATGACCTCAAGATTATGCATAAAAATATTGTCATCCCATTCTCAAAGTTTGGGCGGTTGTATGATTTTTATGTCAAAATTCGCAATTTTCTAGGTTTGTGACCTTGTGACCTTGACCTTGGGACGAAAATGAAAAATCGAGCTCAGTGGGGCTATGCAGGTGCCATTGGGCTAACCAAATACCGAAACCCCTGCCAGAACACATGTTTTTGGGGCGTGGCTCCGCCGATAATGGGTGCACCACTCCCATTCTCAGGAAAACACAACTAGATCATGATATAAACCTCCCACCAAAATTTTATCAGGATCGGATCAAAACCCATGGAGCTATGCTCGGGACAGACAGACAGACAGACAGACAGACACACACCAATAACGAATATTGCGGTCACTTACTGACTCGTGAACCAAAAATATGTTTTGATTTGCTCAAAACTTTTTTGGTGACTACATAACTCCATATGTGTTATTTCATAGCTTTGATGTCTTCACTATTGTTCTACAATGTAGAAAATATTTCAAAAAATTAATAAAGAAAAACCCTTGAATTAGAATGTGTGTCCAACCTTTTGACTGGTACTGTATGATGAACAAATCGTTGACACACAGTCATTTTTCAAAATATTCCCACACTGGGCTTTTTCCCCATGACGAGAATGGTTATTTTACTTCCAACTTCAACTTGTTTTAAAAATGATTTTGTTTAAAAACGACATCAGCATTGGTAATTGGCACAGGCCGGTATCACTATGTCGGTAATTGACACAGGCCGGTATGACTGTCGTGGATCGCCATACTGGTAATTGGCACAGGCCGGTATGACTGTCGTGGATCGCCATACTGGTAATTGGCCCAGGCCAGTATGACTACCGTGGATCGCCATGTCTGTAATCCGCACAGGCTTTCTAAAGCACATCTGATTCATATAAAATAACCAATTGGCAATTGCTTCAAAAACAGCCACGAGGGCAAAGAGAAACGCGATTGCTTGTACAGTGTTCGGATGCTGAGGGTTAAAAGTTGAAAACTACTCTACCTACTTCCTGGTACGTCTTGACGTCATACGTTCCACTGTTCCAGGTGTAGCCGAAGGCATCAAGGCTTTTTAAACGATGCACAGTATTTAAAGATTGTAAACACCTTTCTTCCATTTGTTGGTGATATACCAAAAAAATTTTCATACCGGCTTTTCTTGGTATATGGGAATATTCCAAATTCCATTACAGGCATATCGATATATCGCCAGACCCTGTGACATTTGGTATTACATTTGTTGTGGTAGAAAAAAAAACACATGTGACTAAATTCGAGGAGTCCATATTATGTAAATTATTTTATGCATGATACAATTTATTTTCTATTTTTAAACATGTTTTAACCGTGATCCAAGGAATTTGCTAATTTTCCCATCATCTCATTGGCAGTTTTGATTCCTCAAATTAAAATTTGGTCGATACAGTCTTCAAGAGTGATTCTTCTTCACATTACAATAACCTGTGCAGACTGAAACAACAACTTCACACATGGATAAATGACTACTCACCAATGAAAGGAGGCCTATAACGGAAACAGAAATCATTTGGGCGCTTTTCGACGTAGTATCGGCAGAATTCCCAACTATTTGATTTCATGCAGCAGTTGTCAAACGGATCCAATTCACTTTCTATGAGGGAAAACAATTATTACAAAATTTATACATGAGTAACTTTTGTGAGCAATCTATAAATATTGCAGAGCAGGCTAAATGGATGCTATTTCTTTAAGTCCATCTTCCCTGCATTTTTGGGGATGTATTTTTGTTGACAAAGTCTATGCTCATTGGAGGAGCAGGATTATTACTCGCATGGAGTTTGTTAAAAAAAGAATGGTGTATAGGTGAGTATATTTTTGTGTTTTATATCAATTGTGCACTCACTGCATGCACCAGAATTGAGATAAAAACATTTTTCATGATCCCTAAATCTGCTCATGCAAAGTACAACATCATCTCTTTAGCATCACAAGTACTGAGTGTTGAGCATTTTGTCAATATTGGACCATGAACACATACCATGGTAATGTTGTCGTTTTTCACTGAGCCATGACTCCCTTATGTACCTACTCCAGTGCCAAAAAGCAGGTTGATCCCAAGGAGTAGGAAGAACTTTTTCATGCCTTCCCATTAAAAGTGATCCCCAGAAGTTGTAGTAACACCGCACACCACTTCCTGACCAACTGGGCCATCTGCTCTGAAAAGTCCATAGAGTTCCTGGAAGGCAAAGTCACATCCATAAATACTTCCAACAATTTCACTGTAATTATTTGGAGAATGGTATGTTCAAAGTGTTTTCCGAGCAATCAGATCTGTGTCCATATTAAAACTCAGAATGCGATTATTTATTGAAAGTGTCACAACCCAACCCACCAAAGCTCTATTTGTGAACGACTTTCCTGTCATTGAAAAATGATATTGATCAAACCCTAAACTTTTACAATCTGTTAGTCGATAATTGAATGTTGAGCAGAATGGAATAAACAGAGGGGATAATTTTTGGATGTTAATTGTTTTTCACATACACTCACCTGGTATACGAGGTTCCTTAAATCCATACCGTTGCAGATTCCAGCCTGAAGTATACCAGGGGTCAAAGAATGCCTGCCATAAGCTGCAAGGGCAAGGAGGATTGTTCCAGCGGAACCAGGGAAAGCCCTCAGAATGGTACCAGTTCCAGCAGTCTTTCCGTGGATTTGTAAACTGGGCTGCGTTATTCTCTAGTTTAAATGCCCAACGGCCCATTGCTCCTGGAAAAAACAACGACCATGCGATATTGAGCAGAATGGAATAAATTTTCACTTTTAAAGCAAAAAGTGTATTTCTTGACAAAAACTTCAATATTACCAAACAAATATCTGTTTTCTTTCAGCAGAAAACCTTGGCTCATGGAAGAGCAAGGTTTACAAAGGGCAAAAAACAACATTGAGAACTCAGTGGGGCCACATTTGGACACATCAAACAAAGGATAAATGAAAGACGAGGAAAATAGGGGATGAGATACAGTAACCTGAAAGTTAGAGGGTTGAGTAAGGTAAAGTTTTTTTTTTATGAACCATATTCTTCACAGAGGGTTGATGCTGCTGACAGTTTCTTGGAAAGGATTATACTGGGTGGTTTGCCATTGCATTCCCAGCGTTGATTGTGCTCTATCCTTTTGAATGCTGAGCACCAAGCAAGGAAGCAACACATTCCATTTTTAAAGTCTTTGTTATCGACTCAGACAAGGTTTGAACCACCAATCTCCTAAACTCAGAGCAGATGCTCTCACCATTCATTTGGTAGGTATCGTTAAAGAGAGTAGAAAGACAGTTGATATAAAATGATAGTGTGTTGCTTGAAACCCGAGAATGAAAAATGCGATTGAACGGCCTCTGGAAAACACTTCCACTAATCAGAGAAACCAGCAAAAAAGATTCAATGTGTCCGGAAACCCTGGAATTGGGAGGTGAACCAGGAGAGGGTTACTGGAAGAACACGTCTCTTCGGGGAGATGGTGATGGTCAGAGGATGATCTCTCTTTTTGAGCAGAGGGAGCGAGACCAGAGAGAAAAAAGCAAGGACGCGACCAATGTGTCTGGCACGTGAGGACAATGGGTCTTGTGCTTCGGCTTCATCAGAGGAGATGCTAATAATTCTGAGAACTTTCGACTCCACAGCATCCAGGAGAGACATAAATAGTGCTGAGGCATTATCCAGAGGGGAGAACAGTACTTCATTGAGAAGCACTTCATACACATTGCAGGCTGTGAGTAGTTATTTGGCATTGGAGGCCAGCTGTACAATATAGCCAGCGGCTGTGACTGATGGTGAGTCCCAGAAGGTCAGGCAAGTGAACTCCTTGCAGCGATTGACGATGGAAATGGAGAGGTGAGTTCATTTGACCATGCTTTCAGATCGACAATGTGAAATGTGATATATTCAAGGATTCAAAGACATCCATTTGTGAGAAAATAATCTGATTAATTCCAGATCACCAGAGAGTGATGCTGTTGATGTTTGCTTCTAAGTGGGACAGTATACAGTCCAATGCAATGTGTCATCATATCCAAAATGAAAGGGTTTTCATGAGGTCGTTTGTGTAAATGAGGAACAACACTGTACCGAATACACTGCCTTGACACACTCCAGCCTCCATTGGAAGAGTCGAGGAGAGGGTTCCATTGTTTGCAACACATTGACTGAGTAAGTGGAGGAAGTCAGAAAACCATGTGCGAAGACGGCTTTGTTTATCACAGAGAGTGAGATTGGCATGCAGAGCAGGATGGCAGACTGTGTCTAATGCCCAAAATAATTGCATTATAAACAGTGTGAAATATATAATTACATCACCACCAAAGGTGTGCAAATACAGGCTCTCACCCATTTCTTTTATGGATCCCTTAGCAACAATTTTTCCAGGAAACATATCCGGACGATATCTCGTACTGTCACTTTCTTCAATGATGCCATCATTGTAGTGAAATCTCTCGTACCAGCCACTGGAATGCAATAAAGAGAAATTACTCACTTAATGTGATGTGAAAAGAAATTGTAAACTTTTCTGAAAACTTCAACAGCAGTTCCTTTAATTGTTGAAAGCCATTTCTTTATGATGTCAGTATTTCTATTGTTTTAAACCAGAACTAAGATTAGTGTGTGGTACCAACAAAAGATGAAGCATTTACAGCAAACAAGAATTCAGTGAGGTTTTCTGTATATAGTTTGTGAATGCGAAAGATCTCAAAAATCTCTTTAAAAGTTTGAGCCAAGGTATGCCGGTACACTGGCGAAACTTTTTGCTTGGATCAGCAGCATAATTGCATAATTACACAAGGTACCTACAGTAGATGTAGTATGTGAGAGTCATGGTATGTCAATTTGTCACAACATATGTCTTTTTGACCAACTGCAGGCCTTCACCTGTGCCTAAGTTGCCTCATTGTGATGCAGCAATGATGGTGGTGACATGGTATCACATTAGCGCTTCAACCACAATGGATTCATAAGTGCAAAAATGTCTCTCTGCTTGCGTAATTAAATGTCATCCAAAAGCATTCGCTGGAGAGTGTGTGCCAGGATGAATGATTAATAAAACTTTTTCATGAAAATGTTTGTCAGGAGATCTGCCATTCTTACAAAAATATCAGTCCACGTGTGAAAAGAACGATTACAGACGATTGGACTATTACTAAAAGTGAGGGTTTGATTTTTGAACATAGTAACCATTTGCTTGATGTTGGTGAAGCCTGTTTTTGTTTCTACCGTTCATTGCTCATTAAGGAGCTTCAAACAGTATTGCCAAATACACCACATCTGCAATTAACGTGCTGGTTTGACTTTGCTTCGTCTTTTGTGATATTTGCTTGGTTTGTTGCCAAGAGTTTGCTGCACAACGTACCCTTTCAAATCTCATTTTTTTGTAGTTTTGAAGCAGGCGGTATTTTTATTTACACCGATAGAAATAAAATTCTCATGCGCTTCACTCATGAGCTTATACATAAACCACATACATGACGAGGACATAATGAGACAGAAGTGTAGGTTTAGGTAAATTACAGACTAGTGCACAACAGAACAAGTAACAAAGACATGAAATATCATAGCCCCCATTATTTTAGTAATAATAGTGGACGGAGTTAAAGGATTAGCACATATTTATGGACAACTAAAATGGCTGCCAGTCTGACATCTTTGATCAGATCACAAAATAAAATGAGGTACATATGTAAGCCACCATGTCCTGTGCTTGTGCCAAGTTTGAATAAAATCGGACCATGCAAGTCTGAGAAATGGTTGGGGACACATTTCAGAAACAAAATGGCTGCTAGTCGGCCATCTTGGATCTGATCTCAAAAAAATGGCGTGCATATGTAAGCCATCATTCTTTATCTGTGTACCAAGTTTGACCAACATTGGTAAATGCATGTCCGAGAAATAGTTGAGGACGTGTTCAACATCGGGTTTATTTTTTTACAATTAAAATGGCAACCAGTCGGCCATCTTGAATCTGATCTCGAAAAAAGTTGATATGCTTATGTAAGCCATGATTCATTATCTGTGTGCCAAGTTTGAATAACTGCGGTAAATACATGGTCTGAGAAATGGTTGAGGACATGTTTAACATCAAGTTTTTTCCACCAAAAATGGCTGCCAGTCGGCCATCTTGGATCTGATCTCGAAAAACAATGACGTGCATGTGTAAGCCATCATGCACTCTCTGTGTGCAACTACATTGGTATATGCTTGTCCGAGAAATGGTTGAGGACGTGTTCCACATCAGGTTTTTTTTTACAACTAAAATGCCCGCCAGTCGGCTATCTTGGATCTGATCTTAAAAAAAAATTATGTGCTTATGTAAGCCATCATTCCTTACATGTCTGCAAGTTTTAACAAGATAGGTAAATGCATGTCCGAGAAATGGTTGGGGATGTGTTCGACACCAGGATTTTTTTACAACTGAAATGGCAGCCAGTCGGCCATCTTGGATCTGATGTCGAAAGCAAAATGACATACATATGTATACCATCATGTGTTGTTTTTGTACCAAGTATGAATAAAATCGGTCCATACATGTCCAAGATATGGTTGCGGATGCACGCATGCACAGACACGAAAATCGAGACCAAATCCATAAGCCCCTGTTGGACGGACCAAGTCCAACGGGGGCTAAAAACCACCATAGTGTATGGAGCACATGCAAGACAAGGACACAAGGAGAAGAGAAGTGTAGCTTTTGGTAAATTACAAAGATGAATCGGCAAAAGAAACAACAACACAGTGGATGGGATTTTCAAAAAAAGAGATTTAGGCTCATGAAAGAGCTGAAGGATTTGAACCAGAAACCTGGCATCATGAGACATGGGTTTTCATGGACATACTGAACAGATTAGCTCACATGCAACTGATATGCTCATGGCTAAATTCAAAATTCCTACATCCTCATTTGAGTAGCCAGGGTCAGCGTGGTGACTCATGATTGGTCAGAGTGGAGGAACCCAGGCCTAGAATCTGCTTCGGCAGAAATAAAGCTCCGTTTCGAGCATGGAATGTAGAAATTATAATAATACCAGCAAATAACATCCGTCACTTCACTGATGGGAATACTAAAGGGGGGTGGGAGAAAAAAGGGGGAGAGAGAGAGAGAGAGGGGGGTGGGACAAAGAGAGAGATGGTGGAGAAGAGGGAAAGAGAAAGGAGGGAGGGGGAGGGGGGCAAGGACAGAGAGAGAAAGACAAGGGATGGGGGGGGGCGAGGAAAGGGAAGCAAGTAGGGGTGGGGGAAGGGAAAGCAGCATGAGGGGAAGGGAAGGGAAGGCAGCATGAGGGGAATGTTGTACTGTCACAGCATACCAGGTCATTACCAGGGTGAAAGTGCTTTCAATAGTCGATTGCGAAAGTGAACTTGTTGCTGTTGCAGCTTTAGTTTCTATGAATCCTCATTCTCAACTGTTACTAATCGGTACTCTCCCTTGTGTTTGGTTTTCAAATGTTTTCGCATATTGGACATGTTACAGTGATGAGCAATTTCAAAAACAATGTGAGCATGAAATTTTCGGGCTGTCTTCCTTAATCTTCCCAAAGGAGTTCCAAACTGCACTTCTGGACCTTTTGAATGACATGTTGTCAAAACTTTATCAGTAGATGTATTGCCTACCCATCTGTCAGCAAAGCAATCAGCACACTTTACTGGCGAACGTCAAATGCCTTGCTATTCATTGAAGAAGAACACGCCATTGGGGCATGCTCAGTTTGCAAGTGACTTGCTTTTGCTGCTATATTGCAAATGGGACACCCCAGGGTGAAATTTTTCCCGTAAAAACGCTTCTTTCTATGAAGGATGAATTACTTGGAATTGACATCGAGTCCGGTTCACTACTCGATTCCTTTCAATTCCATGGGTGGAATTGAGTACTTTGGAATTGATTCCGCCCACCACTAATAAGCGCTCAAGCAACCACTCCAACAAAATGGTTGATAAGGAATGGCTGGCGAGGTCATACGAAACACCATCCAGAAGATGTCCGGAGATGACCAAAAATGCCCGGAGTTTCAAACAATATGTGAATTGGACAAATTAACACTTTTTTAGGAGTGAGAAATGCTGCTAAGTGCAATTCCGCAGTTTAAATTTTGAAATTTGGTTTGGGTTAAGAGATTCTGGAGCTCACTGCAATTCAGCTGTAATGTTTGTAAACGTCCAGAGAGTTTTATGGAAATGGAGGGGGGGGAGGGGTTTGGGAGGTGGTGGGAATGTGTTTGGGAGGAGGTAAGCATGAAGTTAGGGGAAGGGAAGGCAGACGTGTGGTGGAGCATTAATTACGATTCATAGTCTCATCAAAATGATCCAGCATAGGATAACAGTGAAGATGGAAATAAAATAATGTCTGAAATACATCTTCTACTGGTCATACTGAAATATTGCCCAGAGAAAAACACTGTCTGCAGATTAGCACCACCTAGACAGGTCTGCAGACAAACACCGTCCAGAGATAAACACTGCCCGGACACATCCGGTGACAAACACAGTCCAGAGATAAACACTGCCTGGACATGTCTGGAGACAAACACCATCCAGACACATCTGGAGACAACCACCGTCTGGGCATGTCCAGAGACAAACACCATCCAGACACATCTGGAGGTAACCACCGGAGTATCAAATAATGTGTGAATATAACTCTGGATGTTTATAAGCATTACAGCTGAAATGTGATGAGCTCTAAAATCTCTTAACCTGTTATAACCGATCGCTAATCGCTTACTAAGCCAGCACGGTCATATTAAACACCGTCTGGAGATTAACGGAATGCCAAACACTGTGCGAATTGGACAAATGAACACTTTATAGCAGTCAGAATTAATGCTGAGGTCAATTGCGCAAGTTTAAATTTTGAAATTCACCTCAGGTGAAGAGATTCTAGAGCTTATCACATGTACGGAAACTAAATAAAGCCACAGATACTTGGAGACGCCTATAGTGTCAAACAATGTCCAAATTGGACAAATTGGCAGTCAGAACTGCTGCTAAGGTGAATTCTGCAGTTCAAATTTTTTAATTCAGCTCAGGTTAAGATATTCTCGAGCTTATTGCATGTGTGGAAATTAAATAAAGCTACAAACACTGGTGTCTCTGGGCGTTTATAAGCATCACGGTGTATCCAGAAATTCGTAGGTATGATGATCAGGTCTTCGATGATATGACCGAGGAAAGTTATAAAAAAAAATTCATTAACGCTTTGGCATTAAGAAGCTGTTGCAGTCTGTTAGAGTAAAGGCATTGATGAACAAGCTAAACAAAATGGCGAATTAAGACCCTGGCAAGCTGACAGAGGGCTGACTCAGGGGCTAACCAAGGTTGATGGCTTGATAAAGGAGAATTAAATAAGGCCATTAATTATATTCAAAGGGAGTGTTTAAATTAACCCAAACATCCAATCTTCATTCATGCACTACCTTAGCGTTCCCTTCATACACCTGAAAAGTTTGGGGCCGCTAGGTTTCATGGGTTTGGAGCCGCTAGGTTTCATGGGTTTGGAGTTATGGAGGAAACACACTGACAGATTGATGGAGTTTACTTTGGTTGACTTCGCACCCATCCAAAGTCAACGGCAGACCCCCCCCACCAACATCGTTTTAGTGTATTATTCAATAGATATAAGAATCTCTGAATGAAAACCTTAATAGAATAAACTGCTGGAAATAATAACGTAAAAACTGGATGTTGTCACTAAATAATAAATCAAATTCCCAGAAGTTGCACAACTTGTCTGGGAGAAAAAAACAACACTCCCTTGCCGCTCCCTTAAGGAGAGGGTGTTTCCAGTAAATTGTAGTCGATCACCACATCAGATTTCTGTCAATCACCGACGACGACGACGATGATGACCGCAACATGAAAAATCGAAATATCGCGCTCCGTAACAAGCTCCATCAGAACTAGTTGTGACAGGCAAAAGGCATTGGGGAAGGAGTATATTTTGGTTGACCATGAACTTTTGGTATATTATTATATTGATGGGGGTATATTAATTAACTTTTTGTGTATTATTATATAAATATAGGTATAATAATGAACTTTTTCCTGAAAAAGGAAAGGCATGTTCAGATTGCTGAGACACTTTCACTGCCACCACCTCCTCAGATCCTCAAATATGCCTACAATGCAAGAGGCATGTAATGCACCAAGAGTTTTAATTACAACTGTGAAGCTGTATTTTGCAGACACCTGTTGATGATGAAGTACAAATACAATAAGTGACACAATAACAAATAAAATGTATTGGCAATCTCATTTGTAATTCAATGTTAAGCCATCAGATATGGTTGTCAGACATTTAAAAAAGGTCTCATGTTCAGCATCAAACCTGTGGTATCCAATCAGTGCATGATTGGCATTTGGATCACGAGACTCAGGCCTCCAGAGCATCTTTCCTTCCATGAATTGGATCAGGCAGAACGTGTTTATGCCGTCAGTTGTAAGAATGGCCTGGAATGTGTTTGTCTGCAAGAGAAATAACGTCTGAAATCACAAGACTTTGCTGTGCATTATGGATGGAATTTTAAAAGGGCTCTGTGGATAGATAAGATCTGTGCAACAATGTTAATTGTGAAAGATTTGGCAAGACATATACCATAAGCCCCTCAACACTGCACTACAAATATCAGTTTCTTCTACTTGGAGATATATTCCTCATGTGGTGATGGAGCAAGTGAGCATAAGGGGAATATGACAACATCAGTATGAGCATTAAAGCGTCACACTTTCATTTGAGGGTACAAAGAAGATTAAGATGTACAAACACATACGTTAAGCAAGTTGCTGGTAGCAGGGACAGCTGGTACTCCGTCCCATGTAATCTTGAGTATCCAAGTAGCATCAAAACTCTTGGTGAAGTTTTTCTGCACTTGCCCATTTACTTTCTGCCTCAAATCACTGGCATCTGAATTGCTTTGGCCACGGCCGGTCTTGCCAGTGTAATCATATTCCTGTAAAGTTGAGAATAATGCAATGAAAAGAAAAGAAAGAATATGTGGCAACATTAGTCTCATTTCTCGAAGCATGTTAGCAAAGCAACATTAATTAAAGAAGGCACCGTAGTAAATACCTGATAGTAAATTGATCCCACATTGTGCAGGGACACGTCTGCATCATCCCAGAACACAGAAATGGTCGGAGTGTGGTAATCAGTTGGAAAACCATGCGTTGGTGGGTTTGGGTAAGCAATGCGGTAGTCCCAATTTCTCATGAAAATGATTGCACCATTGTCGGTAAACTGTCAGAAACCAAAAAAATACAAAGGTTTCAAAAGTATGTTTCATCAGGTATACACAAACAAAACACTGAACTCGTAAATCTTCGACAGCAAATACAGTTTGCAAGAAATGCTGACCAGTAAACATTAACAAAGGAGACAACAACAAAATGTCACACCTGAACAAATGTGCAGGATATGACAGATTTTTTAAATAATCATCTCCATGTGCAATGCAAAACATTCTTTGTAAATGGAAATACTGAAAAGAAGATAAAAATAAATAAAAGCACTGCAAAAAAGAATATGAAAAAATAAAATAAAAAATCACAACATGAACTTGATGATTGGCATTTGAATGCACACAAGCCACTGGAGACTGTTGGTAGAGATAGATTAAGGGAATATTAAAGAGTAGGAGAGCAATTTAAGGAAAGCAAATGTATTATATTACTTACATAGAGCCTGTAAAACATGGAATTGCCAAAGGGGATTCCAAACGGAGGAGAGAAGATGGGAGAAGTGTAATCATCTGCATTGATCCAAGACCGTTGATCCCCAGTTTTCAATCCATAAGAGAAAAGACGAATCTCTGAAATAACAAGTGTTTCCCACAATTCAATTTACATTTAATACAAACTGTAAGTTCACTTTCCAGGATAATTTCCTCACGCACATGAAGCGAAAAGCAGGGTTGAGCAATTTGTTTATGTATGTCCGTCCGTTCGTCCGTCCATCCATTTTATCCATTTATGCTCATCATTTTATGAACGAGGAACAGCTTATTTAAATGGAATGTTATATTTTGAACATGAACCAGAATATGAATAGAGAGACAAGTCAGCCATTTTACCATACATTGGCTCTGAATTTGTACAGATCGCACATGCTCAGGGAGGAGTGAGATAATATTTTAGTCGGTTTCACTGCCAGGCAGTAAAACAAAATTGAAAAACATTCCAAACAGGAAACTTAATGTTTTTAAGGAAGTCATAATGGACATAATCAACAAGCATGAGTAACTTATGTAATGTGTTAGAGAGGGTGATGTAATTGATGCTCGAGAAAACTGGCGGGTAGAACCTGTAATATATTTCTAAATATGCCTTTAAACATCAAAAACATTAATTTAAATTCAATATAAAGAAGAAAGTTTGTGGATTTGTTTGTTCATTTATGCATTTCCACCCTGGAGGAACCAGTGCAACCAAACTTTGCAAGGCCTCCTCTTTCATCCAGAGGAAGGTCGAGGACTTTGTTTGGATAAAAAACAAAAATGGAAAAACAAAATAAAAATAAAAAACAGATAATTGACCTTACACCTCAATCGAGTCTTGTGCTTTTACATGGCCTGCATTTTTTCCCGGAAGCAATCAAATAACATGTATTGTAAAGATCATCGGTTGAGGTTGTAGTGAGTTGTTGTCAACAACACAAATTTAACTATTATAGTGCTTACATATGTGCCTGTCATTAAAGAGATTGCTTTGCACTTCCGTGTTCAGGCCTAGAGCGAAAATGTTACTTTCACACTGCCACGATTGAGTAATATGTATTGTGAATATCGTATGCTGAGGTCATAATATAATGTGTTAATAATAATAATAATAATAATAATAATAATAATAATGTGTTAAAATGTAGTATGCAAGCATATAACAGAAACTGTGTTTTCCATTGGTACATTTTTCCCCGACCTCCAATCCTCACCGTCATGGTGCGATCCATCTCTAAATTTTTTAACTTAAATATAACGAGTCACAAAGGTCGGCATGGTAAGATGCCAACTGGAGCACCTCTGGAACTACCAAGGGAACACTTATGTTATGAAATATCTTAACCAACCTTACTTGCATTATAAAAACTGTCACATGCAACTAAAATAGACCCGTGATGGGCAGAAACAAATCAGATGCAAAGAGAATGGGAGTCTACATGTCACTTGAAACTCAAGAGCAGGCACAGGCTTGGGTTGAGGATCAACGTGCAAGACAAGCAGCCACCAGGGCAGCTGAGACAACAGAGCAGACACATGATCGGGTTGAGGATTAACAAGCAAAACAAGCAGCCTCCAGGTCAGCATATTGAGCATCCTTAGAAGGTGAAGAATTTCTATACAAGTGCAAGCACATTTTGCAATGCCCAAGATTGGTATTTCATACAAAACCCGAAGGCCAACATTCCCCAATTTGTCATCCAGGAAATATTTCAATACATGTTTCACTGAATTTCCCTGGGCAACGCCAGGTACTTCAGCTTGTGGAATTATATATTTGAACACTGTATAACACAAATCTTCTTCAAAATACTTCCAAAAACCATTAAATATATTGATATACAGCATTAGAGGGTGTGGCATGTGAGAGAGTACAGCATTGCGGTGAAGAAAAAGGAGCTGCCCCATGGCTATGTACATACATGGTGATCAATAATGTCTCCATCTCATAAACTGCGACTCAATGTCTCTTATTGCAATGTATAAGGTGATGTATAAGATTACTTCAGCAGTGATAAACTTCTGGATTTTTCTTCACAATCTTTCACATGATGATTGCCAACTCTGATAGTTGACACCACTCCCATTTGCAAACCATCTCTGCATGTGCATGTACTGTATTTTCAAGTATTACCCTTCTATGAGCAAATCTACGTTAATTTCTTATCCATGACTGGAGAAACCCCACATTATGAGAAAACTCGTAGCAGGCAGTGGGATTTGATTTTCAATTCCCTATGTGAGGTATAAGCTGTCTGGTAGGACTATTTTTAGCACTGAATCGACACTGGTATTACATCATTACTCATGGTAGATAGTGTGCTGAGCAGCACATGTTGTTTTCTTTTTTGCTCCTCATTCCCCTTCAAAATGGCACGTATGAATGCAGTTGAAGGTGTCAAAACTTCTCATGGAGACTGATATATTTATGTTCACCGAAATGCCAGCAGATTGTTTGTTGCGTTCTCTGCCATGACAGCATATTCTGTTTATAATACAACCGTAATTTTTTCTATGAGAATACTCGGAGTGGCAGAATCTGGTACACCAAGCATGACGAGTATACTCGTTGACAGTCAATGTGTTAAAATCATTATTTTATTTAAATTGAAGTATGTACATACTTAAGCAGTGCATGGGGTATCATGTAAAATGAATGCTCTGGTTTCAGCAGTTGTTGTTTCATGTTGACTGCTTTTGTGGTTGTTTTTGGAACATGTGGTGAGTAAAATGCACAGGGTCAAACAAGGAGAAATTGCATTATCTCTGCAAGTAAACTGTGTATCAAGTTAATCACTATTTTGCATCTCCTCAGGATAATAAGGAAACATTCGTTGGTCAAAAAGCCTCATATTTTTGTCCAGTCAGAATAAGTCAGTCAAACTTATTGCGAAAGCAGATCAGCATTTATCGAAATCTTCTTTCAAAAAACACATAAATAAAAGGACTTCCTATCTCCTCTCTTACCGCTTCACATGTCATCACCAAACTTTGAAGCCACAATAAATTTCTGTCTCTGAAATTCAAATACAGATGTTCATGAACTTTCCCAAACTCTATGGTGCTATAAGATTGACATGCTGGTCCTTCGCCCCGAATCCATCCTTTGCACGGTTTCCTCCATGCACTCCTTTCATGCTGTGTCACAATTGTGGAGCTTGCATAAGCATGGCACACTTTGAGTGCAACTGCATACAGCGAATGCCGCACACGAGTGCCTTTGGTCTCCAGACCAAGGATGAAGGTCAACTCCCGGGGATTCCAAGGGTGGCCTTGACCAAGGCATCTGTGGTCATTGCAAATTATACCGCTCACACAACAGACCCCTAAAAGGGGCCTTGCCATGCCTGCATTACACCGTGGTGGCATCATGGTGCATCTGTGTCTGGTCTTCAGTCAATGCCTGGTGGTGTCCTGCCTTAAAGACAGACCTCACATGGTCAGGTTGGCACACCTTGCTGAGATTACATTCATAAAGGATAAACGGCCAACCAGTATGATAGCTCGTCGTCGGGCATGCGCCCAATGCTTGTGGAGTTTCCTCATTGCTGTGGGATTCCCCAAAAGCCTCAATCTCATTTTGTGAAACTTGGGGGTCACCATGACCTGATTTCTATTTCCATGGTGTCAAATCTAAAAGTCACTATGAACTCAGTTATTTTCTTTTTCTTCAGCACATTGCTAAAATCTGTAAATCTATATTCTTCCAACTGCTCAATATTTCCAAAATCTTCTCTTCCTTAAATCAAAGGTCTACTGAAACTCCTGTTTATACTCTCATAACGCCACACTTGGATTGCTGCAGCTTATGTTAACAGTCTTGTTTGCCTATATTCTCAAATCTTTACAAACATTCAGAATAAGATTACCAGGCTCATAGTTCAGGTTTGTAAACTTGATCACATCACTCCAATCCTCAAAACACTTCACAAACTCCCAGTACACCAATGTGTAGCTTTTAAAATTTTGTTGCTAATCTTGAAATTGCACCATAAATTGGTTCTTCCATACATTTCTGAGCTCATCACAACTTACACCCCTGCAAGAAAGCTACAGTCTACAAACAGGAATCTCTTAGTAGTTCTGAGGATGAAGAAATTTCACCATCGAGCATTCTTCAGATATGAATTTAAACTATGGAGCATTCTGCATTAAAAATTTGCACACAGTGTCATCAATTACAGTTCACAAATCTCTCATAAAATCTCATCTTTTAGAGCTGCATCTTCTTAATTTCCACTTTTCTTACCTTTCCCTTCTTTGTAAACTGCTTTGAGATTTTACTTCTCAATCAAGTAATACAAGAAAGAAATTTGATAAGACAATGAAAAGTGTGATGTAAGAAATTTGATTTACTGAAAATTTTAAAAGTTTCCATTTCCTGCACTGTTGTAAGCAAGTCGTTTGTAGACTATTTATGTATTCCACATATGTGCAGTGTAACGTTCCTCAAACAAATGGAATGTGTTGATGATTAAAATTTCCACACAATCATTTTCTGTTTTCAATATCGAGTAATAAGCAATAAATGGTGATCTGTGAGATTTACAAATAAATGGTGATAAATTCCAATCCATGTGATGCTTTTTTGGGTTTTTTTTTTTTTGCCAACGAGCCACAATAGTTTTCAATTGCAAAATAGTGAATGGGTATCCAAAGGAATGTGTTTGACTGTGGGAAGACCTTTCTTTTGCCTTTGAGCTCTATATGTTCCAAGAAAGACACATCCTGAAACTGTCCACAAAGATGAAAGGTGGTGTTGCATCATATTAGCAGGCTTTAGTGTTAATTACTCTGCAAGTGTACGACAATGCAGACAATGGGACAGAAGAATTGTACCATTGCAGGTGATTCCATCTCCATGGTAATCCTCCTTGCAGGTGCAAGTGTAGGAGCCATCAGTGTTGGCACAAGTAGCACGATGTGGATTGCAAGGGTGTGAAAGGCACTCGTCAATATCTGTGGCACATGGACGATAATATGTCAATTATAATGTGGAGAGAAATAATGAAACATTTCAGTAAAAAGGATAAAGTGAACATTACACAGTGAGAAAAAAAGGCACTGCTTTGTTTTTCTTTTTCTTTTCAGGAGCAAGGCTTAGGCAAGATAAAGGTAGAATTAGGGTTACGGTTAGACAGTGGGCCAAAAATGAAGGGAATGAACAAGAAAAATGGAGAGGTAGGAGTTGGAGGGAACACTTAAATGAACAAGTGGGTAAGGAAAGGAATAATGGGGGTCATAAAGATCATGGGTCAGAATTGACTCATGATCTTTATACAATAGCACATAAAATGTTCCTATCTCTTGTGACAGCAGTCAGAAGAACCAAAACTTAACATTTACAGGCAATTATACAATCAAAATGGTCACGTTTTTGGTTTATCTTTTGGAAGTAAAATAATGATACAGATAAAAAGGCAGATATTAATGCACACAGATCCATTGGAGAACAGGTCCCGAATTATACATACATACATAGGAGGGGAAAATGGGAAAAATGAAGTAAAAAGAGAGAAAGAAAAAAAAAGAACAAAAGGCGAGGCATAAATGTCGAGAGTAAGTAAGTGGTGGCAAGGAAAGAGAAGAAATTGATTACAAGCGATGAGAAGAGAAGTGGGGAGGTGATGGGGTTTGGAAGATGTTGTACAATGGAAAATATATATAGTGGGGGAGATAACAGCAATTTTTGAGAGGAATCGTGCAAATGATGATACAAGCATCAAATTTGGCACATTTGTTCTCTTGGGGATTCTAATCAAATCTGCCTGATTGGCCATTTGAAAATCCAAATTTTGAAAAATTTGAAAAAAAAAAAACTTCAAAAAGTCTACATCACGAATCAATGTTGGATGCTGGCTGAGATTGGTGAATGTTTCAGAAACATCATCAAAGACGTTCCAAGTCTGCCATGCAGTTTTCTTCGCTTTACCATGGAAGGCAGACACGACGTCACATCCAGTGAACGCATGGAAGTATGGGATCCCTCAAGCTTTCTCAGGCCCTATTGCAGAAACTACCTCATGGACTGGAATCCATCGCTCCTTGGCTCCTTGGCCAAAGGCAATCCACATGTTCTCAAGACCTAGTTCCTGCAAGGATGGCAGTACAGATATTGCTATGACAAGTACGTCTGTGTCATTAACCTTAATGATAATGGACTTGCTCCCATCCGTCGTTGCATCCCTGGCGTGTACAAGTATTCGAGTGTCAGCTTCTTCATGACAACATGGAGACACAGCATCCAGTGACTTCCTTGTGTTGCTAATGGCATCTTCTCCTTTTGTGACAATGACTGTGCTTGTCGTCTGTGCTTCACACATCTTTTCCGCAAGGAAGTGAAACAGCTCAGTCTTGTTGCTGTCATCTCGAAGAAAGCTTCTCCAGTTACTTGGGGTCTTACTGGTTCCTGTCACTCTTCTTCCGATCCCTTGCCCCCTTTTCGACCTTTCCTCGGACTTCAGACTTGACTTCTTGTACACATCAAACACTACGTCCACCCTCTCGTACCTGGCACCATAGGATTCCACCTTTGGGATGATGTCTTCTTTAGCATAGTCATCAAATATCTTTGAAGTGTGTGGAGGTAGGGCATTGATAAGTGCTGAGCCATCAATGATGACTGCATCTCCCCTTGGTTCTCTGTCTGGGATGTTCACTTGCACTTCAAGAATTTCAGCCAGCTGTGACTTCAAATTTTTTTGCATATTTTTTTTTTTCAAATTTTTCAAAATTTGGATTTTCAAATGGCCAATTGGGCAGATTTGATCAGAAAGCCCTACACAACAGAAATGCCAAATTTGATGCTTGTATCATAATTTGCACGATTTTTCTACTATCTACTACAAGAATAGGAAATTATCAGGATTAGTATTGGGGGGGGGGGGGTGGAGAGTCTAACAAAACTTCAGCAATTTTGTGTCCACAAAATATATATGTGCCGTGAGTTAATATTAAAGTTCAACGTTTAGTGCAAAAGCCTCTTTATAAATGTGACAAACTCACCATGAATACAATTGTTTCCAGTCCATCCTTTTGGACAAATGCAAGTGAATGTGTTTGCACCATCTACGCAAGTTCCACCATGGTGACAAGAGTGTGGTTCACAGTCATCTTTGTCTGTAGAATGGGGAGGAGAAATCGTAAGTTACAAGTTGCTAGTAAAATCACCATTAAAAACATACTTTCACATAATTCCACACAAGAGTGGGTATTATATGTTAATTTACAGGCTATTTGTGTTAAATAAATAATGTGTAAGGAAACAATGGTACTCACTTATGCTGCAGTATCTCCCGGAAAATCCAACAGAGCATTCACATTCAAAGGTCTTGATCTTGTCAATGCACAAGCCACCGTTCAGGCAGTTAATATTTACACAATCATCACTGTCTGAAATGGCAAATAATGCAGAAATCATCAACATGGGTAAACAACTCAATCAGTTATACAGTAGGTACTACTCAACCAGATTAATGGCCATTTCAAGGGACTCGTTTATATGAACTGCCTGCAATACATCAAGATAATAGTTTATCAAGTTGGGAATTGGAAACGAATCAGACAGTACAAATCTTAAAAGGCAAATGTGATGACTGAGCTCTCCAATCAGCACAAGCATGGGTGTTTATAAAAATCAATCTCAATTCCTGTATTTTAAGTAATGGAAACATATACTCATACAAAAGCTATCATAAAGAATAATAAAGATGAACAAGCAAATAAATATGATGTATGGTGACAGCAGTCATTGTTAGGATTGCCAATTGGTTTGAGATTCATTCCTGAAGCTAGCCTGCTGGTTGCATCATTATGAAGAGTGGCTGTGCTACTGATGAAGTGCCCATGCACTTTAGGACAGGAGTTTGGCCAGGGTATTGAAGATAACTCAATGACTCGACATCGAAGGACACCATGGTATATTTAACCTCCACCAGCTAATAGTCGTGGATGGGACACCGAGCTTAACGTCATTCTGAGGGATGGCGGTCATTGATACAATGCTTTGTGAACAATGTACCAATCCTGATATGGCTCCCTGCATGTGAAGTGAAGCATCGATCTGACAGTTCATAACACTCGGGTCAACAATCAAACACAAACGATGTGATGAATTAAAGGATGTAATGCACGATCACGTGTCGCGCAGTCAGATAAAACCGTGATGCCTCGCGGTCGGTGGGATTGTCCCTGGGGCATTGTCATTTACGGCGGTGGCTCACTTGGTGCTCGTTGAATGGTGAGAATTGAGAGTATACCGGACTCCGTGATTATGCTGGCTAATTGCTGATTTATTTTGCGGTGATCGACGGCACATTTATTCCTTGCTGCACATGTATTCCTTTATGTGTCTGTAGAATCGGCTTCAATCAAGTGAAATAAAGGCTTATACTCCGAAGGATTTTCCCTCGCATTCACTTCAATTTATTTCACTTGATCCCTTCGGCTGCCTCAACCGACTATGGACAAGATCGACAAGCCGGAGAGGTTCGATGCGGACCCCAACGCTACTGACTCGAAAATGAAGTGGTCCCATTGGTTCCGTTCCTTCTCACACTATCTGACCATCATTGAAGAGGGAGCCGACAAACTGGCCGCACTTGTAAACCATGTCTCGCCCAGCGTATTCAGGCTCTTCTCGGAGTGTGACACCTACGATGCAGCGATCGACGTGCTGCGGGCGCTCTACGTGAAGCGCAAGAACGAGGTATACATACGACATCTTCTCAACACACGCAGGCAAGAAGCCAGTGAGACAATCGATCAGTTCCTGCAAGCTCTGAGGCAGTTGGGCAAAGACTGCAGTTTCCGGGCTGTAACCGCTGAGGAACATCGAGATGAAGCGACCCGGGAGGCGTTCATCCAGGGGCCGGGTCAGCCCCCATTCGGCAACGCTTACTGGAAAAAGCAGAACCCACTCTTGAAATGGTAGCTGACCAGGCCCGAGCTATGGATACGGCTCAGCAGCAATCTGAGTCATATGGGACACCGGTGTTGCTCATAAATGCTGCTACGGTGGAAACTCAAAGAACCCCCCGGGACACCTCCGACACTGAGGATGGAGATAAACCCGAGGAATCGGATACCCAGACCTCGTCAAACTCCTCAGCAACTACTTCGGTTGGTAAATGTTTCTTTTGTGGGTATAAAAGACACCCCCGTAACAAATGCCCTGCCAGGGATGCCACATGCATGAACTGTGACAAGAAAGGGCATTATGCCAGGGTATGCAAATCTACTCTTAGAAGAAATAAACCCACTTCTGCGGCTCTCTACTCACAAAAGAAAGTAACAGCAGCTTCACCGGGGAATCTATCCAAAGTTATCATCAACGTACGAATTAACGGGCATATGGCTGAGGCTCTGATTGATACCGGAAGCTCTGAAAGTTTCGTCAACAGCTCAGTAGCGAAGGGCAGGAAATGGAAGATCCACCCGACAGACAATACGGTATGCATGGCCTCCAAATCACTACAGTCCAGCGTACGAGGGTACTGCAACGTTGAGTTGGACATAAAAGGCTACACGCATCGGGATGTAAGGGTACTGGTGCTTCGTTATTTATGCGCAGATGTAATTCTGGGTCATAATATCCTCAAGCAGCACACGAGCGTCGAAATACCCTTTGGAGGAAGCAAACCTCGTCTAATTCTAAATGCTCTGACCACCGCAGAGGTATCGTACCCCCTGCTGTTTGCTAACTTGTCGCCGGACTGTAAACCGATAGCGATCAAATCGCGACGATACACTGCCTCCGATATGAACTTCATCACTTCTGAGACCAAGCGATTACTGGAAGAAGGTATTATAGAACCGAGCGATTCGCCATAGCGCGCGCAAGTGTTGGTGACCACCAACCAGAACCACAAGAAACGAATGGTTGTCGATTACTCGCAAACGGTCAATCGCTTCACCCATCTCGATGCCTACCCTTTGCCGCGCATAGACGAGATGGTCGAACACGTGGCCAACTACAAAATATTCAGCACCATCGATTTGCGAAGCACCTATCATCAAATTCCCATTCGAGAGGAAGACAAACCTTACTCCGCGTTCGAGGCAGGTAGACACCTCTATCAATTTAGGAGGATTCCGTTCGGTGTCACTAATGGAGTAGCTTGCTTCCAACGAGTTATGGACGACATCATCTCGGATGAAAACCTCAAAGACACTTTTGTTTACGAGGACAATGTCACGGTGTGCGGTAAGGATCGGGGGGAACATGATATGAATCTGGACAGATTCTTGAGCATTGATAGAAAATATAATCTGACTCTCAACTACGACAAATGCGTATTCTCGGCAAAGTCAATTGATCTTCTTGGCTACACAATAGCCGACGGCACGATTAAGCCCGATCCTGAACGATTGCGCCCAATCCGTGAGCTACCCCCACCTTATGACCTGCAGACATTGCGTCGAGTGATTGGAATGTTCGCTTACTACGCTAGATGGATTCCCCAATACTCCGAAAAAATACATCCCCTGGTGCATTGCAAAAACTTCCCACCAGATGCCGCTGTTGTAAAAGCTTTCCACAGCCTCAAAGATGATATCAGTAATTCCGTGGTATTATCGATCGACAGCACGGTGCTGTTCGTGGTAGAAACGGACGCTTCCGATCACCGCGACGCTCAATCAGTCTGGACGACCTGTCACGTTCTTCTCAAGAACTCTCTCAGGAAGCGAGCAGAGACACTCGGTGATAGAGAAGGAAGCGTACGCTATTGTCGAAGCCCTACATAAATGGAGACATTATTTACTGGGCAACCACTTCACACTCGTCACGGACCAGCGATCCGTTGCCTTCATGTTTGATGGGAAAAATAAAGGGAAAATTAAGAACGAGAAAATAATGAGATGGCGGATAGATCTATCCTGTTATAGTTACGACATTGTTTATCGGCCCGGGAGGGAAAACCCTGCTGCAGACACCTTCTCTCGGGTCTACTGTTCGGCGACAATCGGTCGGGCTTTGCAAGACCTTCATGTGTCTCTGTGCCACCCAGGGGTAAGCAGAATGGCACATTTCGTGCGCAGATGAAACCTTCCCTATTCTATCGAAGATATTAAACAAGTGAGTGCTTCTTGCCCTGTTTGTGCTGAACTAAAACCCAGATTCTATGGCGCCGCTTCTGGCAGGTTGATCAAGGCCACTTCACCCTTCGAGAGACTAAATATCGACTTCAAAGGGCCCTTGCCGACTGAGACAGACAACAGATACATACTCACGGTTGTTGATGAATACTCGAGGTTCCCATTCGCATTCCCATGCTCGGATATGACCTCGGGCACTGTCGTGAAATGTCTCTCTGACCTCTTTGCCATGTTTGGGAAACCGTCGTACATACATTCAGACAGAGGGCCGTGTTTCATGTCGGCCGTGCTCAAACAGTTCCTATATGAACACGGCATAGCAACTAGTCGAACGACGAGTTACAACCCACAGGGTAATGGGCAGGTGGAATGGTATAATGGAGTCATTTGGAAAGCCGTAACCCTGGCCCTGAAATATAGAGGACTGGGGCCCGAGCGGTGGGAGGTTACCCTTCTCGACGCCCTGAATTCCATACGCTCTTTGCTCTGTACGTCCATCAATGCTCCTCCGCACGAACGAATGTTTACTCACCAACGACGTTATACTGACGGCCAATCGGTGCCCAACTGGCTAACCTATCCCGGAACAGTGTTCATGAAGCGCCCGGTACGACAAAGCAAGTATGAACCAATGGTGGAGAAGGTCGAACTCATCGATGCTAATCCTGAGTATGCTCATGTTAGACTTCCTGATGGCAGGGAGACCACTGTGTCGGTTCGCCCTCTGGCTCCCGCAGGTACTCCTCCTGCAGGTACTCCTCCATCTGGTACTCCTCCCTCTGACATTCCCTCCCCAGGTGTTTCCCCCCCAGGAACTCCACCCGAGAATGGTGGTGACGGAGCGACCGCATTCCAACCGAGAGCGATCGAGGAGTCATCCCCGGCACGAGTCGAGGCTTCCCAAGAGGATCGGAAGCCTCCCTCAAGTGAAACCACCATTTACTCCCAGAGAGGTCGACGGATAAAGCCCCCTCGCCGACTCGATCTGTAAAGGGGATTATCGGCATCCCTCAATGGCACCTTACCATGCTCCCATAACTCAAAATAATCCTCACTGCTTGAAATGTATGCTTCTGTAGTTTAAATAGTTCACACTGCTTGAAATGTATACTCCTATAGCGTTGACGTAATCATGGTGCGTTAGTTGAGCCTCTAGTTACATTTTAAAGATGGGGAGAATGTGTTGAATTAAAGGATGTGACGCGCGATCACGTGTCGGGCAGTCAGATAAAACCGTGATGCCGCGCGGTCGGTGGGATTGTCCCTGGGGCATTGTCATTTATGGCGGTGGTTCACTTGGTGCTCGTTGAATGGTAAGAATTGAGAGTATACCGGACTCCGTGCTTATGCTGGCTAATTGCTGATTTATTTTGCGGTGATCGACTGCACATGTATTCCTTGCTGCACATGTATTCCTTTATGTGTCTGTAGAATCGGCTTCAATCAAGTGAAATAAAGCCTTATACTCCGAAGGTTTTTCCCTCGCATTCACTTCAAACGAGATGATTCAGAGGTGAGTACATCACCTCTGAACCATCTCCATCATCTGGCAGAAACAGCAGTTAAAATGACATCTGCAACAACAAAAATCCTCAAAAATACCACAGTTGAAGCAATAAAACATCATATTCATAATCAGCTTAGAAACAAGGATAACAAGTAAAAAAAGACATAAAATGTCACAGCCCTCGTTGTTTTCGTAATTTTGCTGTGCAGAGTTAAAGGGAGAGCCCATATTTCTGAACACCTAAAATGGCCGGCAGTCTACCAGTCAGCCATCTTTGATCAGATCGCAAAATAAAGAGAGGTGCATATGTATGCCGTCATGCACTGTGCTTGTGCCAAGTTTGAACAAAATCGGACAATGCAAGTCTGAGAAATGGTTGGGGACACATTTAAGTAACAAAATGGCCACCAGTCGGCCATATTGGATCTGATCTCAAAAAAGTGACATGTGTACATAAGTCATCATTCATTATCTGTGTGCCAAGTTTGATCAAGATCGGTAAACGCATGTCGGAGAAATGGTGGAGGAGGTGTTCGACTCAGGGCTTTTTTTTAAACTAAAATGGCCACCAGTCGGCCATCTTTGATTGCATCACGACACAAAATGGTGTGCATATGTTGACCGTCATGTGTTGTCTTTTTGCCATGTACGTATAAAATTGGTCCATACATGTCTGAGATATGGTTGTGGATGCAAGCACGCACACACACAAAAATTGAGACCAAATCCATGAACCTCCATTTCGGACTTAGTCGAACGGGGGTGAATAAAGGCATGGAGAGAAAAAGAGGAAGAAAATACAGGAGTGAAACTCAGTCTGTCAGATGAAAATGAATCTGTAAGTCTCGTTGTGAGGACCAGAGGATTCGTTTAAAGAGCAACATGATGGTGAACTCCTTGTTTCACAACAGCCATAGGAAACCAGTCAGCCCCAGATGCCAGTTCACACGGATTGACTCGAAAATGCTCTGGGATAGATACTAAACCCAAAATATATAAATGCCCCCAAATTGCCCTTTACCAAATATGGAACCAAATAAATACACGACCGATTAAAAGTTTTCGAACACCACCATTTTTCCAGTTTTTACTGAAATTTAAGCAGTTCAAGTCCAGTGAATAACGTAAAATGGAACAAAGCTAAGCGGTAAACTGCCAGAGGTTAAAAAAAAAACTTTAGGTAACAAAAAACTGAAAAATAATGTAAATTTCAGAGTTGTTAAAAAAGGCCCTTTGCAGGGAACAAGTAATGGGTTAGCAACTGCAGCTGTTCTGCAGCAATGGAAGTAAATTAAGCCTTGAAAGTTGATGCAAACAATTCCTGCAGGTGTCCCAATTTTTGTTGATTAGTTGCAAACCCTCTGTCTGTATAAAAGCAGTGTTGGAACAGACTGTATTGTTACACCCTCTAAAGATTTACTTGGACAATATTACACTGCAGGAAGTAGTATATTGCTATCATAATGGCAAAAAAGGACAACTAACAAAGGAGACAGACAGATCATTATAACCCTTCAAAGTGTAGGTCTTTCCTTTTTGAGAAATTGCAATGAAGCCAAGGTGTCAGTGAGTACAGTTTCCTACACTATCAAAAGGCACTTGGAAACTGGAGGAAACTCTGACAGGAAGGGGTCTGGCAGACCAATGCCACAACACAATCAGAAGACAAGTTTCTGAGAGTCAACAGCTTGCGTGATAGGCGGCTCACAGGACAGCAGCTTCAAGCACAGCTGAACACTGGTCGAAGGAAGAAAGTCTCAGTTTCAACTGTGAAGAGAAGACTTCGAGTTGCAGGTTTGATAGGTCGAGTGGCAGTAAGAAAGCCATTGTTAAGATGGCGAAATAAGAAAAGGAGGCTTGTCTGGGCCATGAAGCACCGCCAGTGGACGACTGAAAATTGGAAAAAGGTCTTATGGACCAATGAATGAAAATTTGAAATCTTCGGTTTATCACGCAGGGTTTTTGTATGCTGTTGAGTAGGCGAAAGGATGGTTCCTCAGTGTGTGACACCAACTGTCAAACATGGAGGGGGAAGCGTGATGGTCTGAGGCTCTTTTCCTGGATCCAGAGTCGGCGACTTGCACAGTGACTGGCACCCTGAACCAAAAGGGCAACCACAGCATTTTGCAGTGCCATGCAATACGCTCTGGTCAACACCTTGTTGGTCAGGGGTTCATCCTCCAGCAAGATAACGACCCAAAACATACCTCCAGGCTATGTCAGAACTACCTAAGAAGAAAAGAACAAGACGGTAGACTTCAAATCATGGAATGTCCAGCACAGTCTCCAGACTTCAACCTCATTTTGCTGGTTTGGGATGAACTGGACAGAAGGGTGAAAGCAAAGCAACCTGCAGGTGCAACACATTTGTAGGAACATCTGCAAAAGTGTTGGCAAGAACTTTCCGAACAATATTTGATTTCCTTTGTGGAAAGAATCCCACGAGTATGTTCAGATGTTATATCTGCAAAAGGTGGCGACTTTGATGAGTCAAAAATTGATTAAATTTTGTTCAACAAAACAAGTCCATGATTTCTTTTTTATCTGCAATTGTTTATTTGTTCTATCCTTCAATTTCAGAGTACATTGAAATATTAAACTGCTTAAATTTCAGGAAAACCTGGAAAAATGGGGGTGTTCGAAAACTTTTAATCGGTAGTGTAAATATGAAGAATGACAGATTATTCAAAGCAGAATGAAAGTGAATGTGCCGGCAACTGAAACTACACAATGTTAAACGATCCTGTTTACTTACTCTGAATGCAATGGATTCCATCCAAGTCTTCCCAGCCTCTATCACAGATACATTGGTAACTGTTGACCATGTTCTCACAGGTTCCATTGTGACACAAAACCGCTTTACAGTTGTCAATCTCTGAAAAAAAATAAAGTTTTTGAATGAATGACGAAGAAACGTTTTTAAAAAGTGATATGTTCAAATTCAATAGAGTTAATGTTTCTGTTTATCATGTTGTTTTTATCATTATTAATTACAGTCTGACAAAACAAGAAATGGCACATTAAATTACATGAAGAATCTCATGAAAGCCAAAGAGCCACAAAACTCAGCAAGAAAACACCAGACTTGATGATGTTGTAGGTTAAATACTCGGTGGTGTATAATGGTTAGAGACTCGTTGGTGTAATGGTTAGAGACTTGGTGTTGTAATGGTGATAGTTTGAGTGTTTTCATAACTCCCAAAGCTGATAAAGATGCCAGAATAGATCGCTCAAGTATAAATCAGGAGATCATTAAAATGCCAAATCGTACTTCTTGTTTGCTATTTTTCACCAGCCGAGGACAATACAGGCTGAAGCTATTACAATTATTCGATTTTCTCACGTGATGAAGCAACATGGTCTCTGGGCATTAGGCTTTGTTTAATTCACAATTTAAGCTCTGAGGGGGTGTGCGTCATCCAAGTAATATGCGCTATATCAAATGGTCATGTAACATATGGAAAAGTTTCAATTGGCAACCTTTGATGCAGCCCCGCTTTGATCAGACACGTGGCCCATTACGTCCTCTTTATTCAGTTGAATTCAGAATAGGATTAAAAAAAAATAAAATTCAAAACAAGTGGAAGACAAACCAAGAAAGATGCTGTACGTAGTACGATGCTTGCAAAATCCAAAAAACAAATTTGAACTTAAAAATAATTAGTGGATCAATTAAAAAAAAAAATCACAATGCCGAGGCTCTTATGACAGCTAACACACAGAACATAAGACACAGCTGTCTTATGACAGCTAACACACAGGAGACAAGGGGAGCAGGAGACGTGAGGGGTGGGAGAGTGAGGAAAAAAAGAGAGTGGAGACCAAAGATATGAGGAGATCTGTGGAAGGGAGAGGGATGGGCTAGGGTACAAAGGTTAAACAACACGGACACTACAGGGACAATCAGGAAAAAAGGGGAATTTGAAGGAGGTGGGTTTGGGGTGGATTAACGGGGGCAGAAAAGATAGTGGTTTTGGATGAGGGAAGATAAGAGATGGTGGTGAACAGTTGTTTTGAAAACCTGGTGGGAGGAGTGGGATTGAAGAGAGTGTGGGAGTTTGTTCCAAAGGTGGGAAAAGGGAATGAAACTGAAGGTGAGCAGTGATTCTTGATTTTTGTAGTTTTACCATAAGGGTATTGCTGGCGGACCTTAAGTTCCCGACAGAAATATTGGGCGGTGGGGGGGGGAGGGGAGGGGGAATATCGCAGACAAAGCAGGAGCGGCGAGGCCAGAGAGGAGACAGTGGAAGACAGAAAGACCACTGACCTGCCCGCGGTGAGAGAGTGAGAGACCCAAAGACTCAGCCTCATCGCAGGAGATATCAATGATCCGAAATGCCTTGGTTTCCACAGCGTGTAGCCAGGAAAGGTGAGAGGAGGGAGCACCAGCCGAGAGGGGAGAGCAGTACTCCATCAGGCTATGGATGAAAGCTCTGTACATGGTCAGGAGCTCAGATGCGCCTTGGAAGCACTTTGCATGATGGAGGATGCCCAGGCGGCGACTGGCTTTGGAGGCCAGCTTGGAAAGGTCATGGCAGATAGTGAGAACCAGAAGCTTGAATGAAAGGATTTCTTCAAGACAATTGTTGAGAAAGTAAATGGAGGTGGGGGGGGGGGAGAAAGGGGGGTTCCAGATGGTCCCTTTGGAGAGACATATTGAGAGTGTGAGATTTGTCAGGATTGAAGGACATGTTCCAAGTGTTGGACAAGCTTGTGATATTATCCAGATCTGCAGAGAGGAAGAGGCTGCTACTTGTCGATCTGAGGGATGACAGATGGGAGGGCAGAGGATGGAGTCATCAGCAAAGAGATGAAGAGGATTTTCCACAGAGTCAGAGAGATGAAAATCAGAAAAAGCACAGGCACAGAACACTGCTTTGAGGAACTCCAGCCTCGACAGGAAGAGGGAATGACAGAATTCGATTTAGGGCCACACATTGGCAACAACAGGAGAGGAAGTCTGTGAGCCATGAGTGGAGATTGCCTTGGAAACCATAGGAAGAGAGTTTGATGAGCAGGACAAGGTGCCAGACCATATTGGAAGCATGCGATATATCTATGGATATGACTGATCTCATGTCTGGCATTGAGGACCTCCATCCATTGTTGGGAGAGCAGAAGCAGCATATCCACGGTAGAGTGACCTGGTCTGAAACCAAATTGATGATCAGAAATCAAGCCATTGGAGAGGAGGAAGGATTTCATGTCTGAAGTGATGATGGACTCCATAACCTTGCTGATGATTGGGAGAAGGCTGATTGGTCTGTAGTTGCAGGGATCTGTTTTTGCAACTTTTTTATGCAGAGTGGTCATGTTTTCTGATTTCCAAGCAGATGGCAGATGACCTTGAACAAATGAGAGGGTGAACAGAACAGAGAGATGGTGAGCAAGCACAGCAGAGCAGGTTGTTAGGACACGTGGGCTGATGCCGTCTAAACAGGTTGCATAATTAAGTCGAGGTTTGACAGCAAATTCTCCACCTTGTCGGGAGAATAAGGACACAGAGACCAGGATCAGCTGGGTGTGACTGGGTAAAGTGGGAACAGAAAGTGATGAGTTTGGGACACAAAATTTAGAAGCCAACATGGAGTTTAGGCATTCAGCCTTTTCATGCACAGTGTCAGCTGTGTGGCCATTTGAGGTAAGGGAGGGGATGGAGGGGGAACATACACCAGAAACAGACTTGACTCGACACCAGCAGGATTTGGAGGGAGACAGGTTTGAGAGTTCATATTTGAGATGCGAAAGATGTTGTTTCCTGACTCAACTGAGGGGAGACACAAACTTGTTCTGAGCTTTCTGGAAGGAACTGAGATTGCCTTCAGTTGGATTTGCCTTCCATGAAGCAAGCGCAAGTTGTTTCAGGACAACTGCCTCACCACAACCTTGAGTGGGCGGGGAACGGTGGGAGGAAGGGTATGATAACTGAAGATGAGATGGATAAATCTGTGTATTGGAGAGCAAATTTCTTTGACACAATTTCCAGGATGAGTTGATGTCAGAGAAAGTAGAGATGGGAGACCAGTCGGGAAGTTTGATGGCTGCTTGAAGTCCCTGTCAGCCGGCCTGAGTGAAATGCCAGACTCGACGGCACTGAGGTGCTTTTCAAATAACAGCCAGAGAGACATCTACTTTAACGAGCATGTGGTCACCTGAACCAATTAGATCAGAGGAAGAACAGCAGATATTTTCAGGGAAATTGGTGAAAATGAGATCCAGAAGAGATGGCATACCGTTGGATGAGATCCAGGTCAGGAAGTTGACAGAATGTGTCAGCCCCAATGAGTCACAGAAATCTTTGCTGAAGTGCCATGGCAGGTGAGGGAGGAACGCACACCCAGCCAAGTGGCATGATGACAACTGAAGTCACCACTTATGAGGAAGAGAGAGCTGTGATGAGAGGATAGAAGTTGGTCCACGTTTTCGGCAAACGAGGCATTAATGGAGTCATCACTGTTTTCTGGATGGTTTTACACACATATTAACATGAGATTGGAATGGAGGGGAAAACATAGCCAGAGGTATTCCTTTGGGTGTGGGGGAGTGATGGCAGTGCATGAAGAGTGAGGAATAGTCTTTGATGAAGAGAGCAACTCCACCGCCAGGACGAGGCTCAGGTAAATCATTCCGTTGGAGGGAGTAACCAGGGAGGGATTTTCGGGAGTCAGACACAGATTGAAGGAGGTAAATTTCTGTAAAGGAGATCATGTCGGGTTTGTCAGTGGCAATCTGTATGGAAAGATCTGTCAGGTTTGCATGAAGGCTTCGGATGTTTGAGGTGCACACTGTTGGAGGGAGGGGTGGAAGCTTTGGGTGCATGAGAGAGGAGTGGAAGGGGAGGGTCGGACGAAGGAGGAGGGGGTAGGGGTAGGGAGAGATGTTGACAGAGTGTGGGGGATTGCAGAAGAGCTGGGGGAGAGGGCCGGCTGAGGAGTAGAAAAGGCTCGGTGGTGATGGGATGAGTCACAGTGGGGAGTAATACGAGAGGGTGCAGTGGGAAGTGTGAGATTTTAGGGGGTGGAGGGATGAGATGGAAGAGTGATGGTAGGGGAAGGAGGCAGCTTTGTGGATGTGAGGGGGGGGGGCTTGTAAAATGGGGAGGGAGAGGAGAGATTGGAGGGAGAAGGGTGAGTGGGGAAAGTTGAGGGAGAATGGTGAGAGGAGTTTTTGAGAAAGGTGAGAAGGAAGCTTGGAGGGGGGAGATTGTGAAGGTTGCTTTGAGAGGGAGGGGTGAGAGAGAAGCTTTGAGAGGGAGGGGAGATAATGAAAACAGGCACGTCCAAGGGGCAGGAAGGCGATGGGAGAGGGGAGCGATGAGACTTAGTAGTTGTATGGTGAAGAAGGCAGCGGGCAGGGGGAGGTACAAGATTTGAGGGGTTGGGAAGAGGCTGAGAGGAAAGTAAGAGCATGTTTGAGATGTTGAGCAGTGTACTGGTTGAGAGAGTGAGATACATCTTCGGTTAGTATGGAGCCCACAGATGTTAGAATGTCACACAGCTTGGGACACCAGAGGAGGAGCTGATACCAAAGGAGAAGACAGTGAAGAGGTGCTAAGAGTGGAGGTAGGAGGAGGAGCAAGATGGGAGAGGTAAGGAGAGGGTATAAGAGGTGAGGAGTTAGGAAGAGGTATATTTCAGGAGGTGAGGTTAATTGGCACTGAAGTTGGAAAAAAATTAAAAGGACGATTGATGGAACACAAACATGCATTGCAAACTGGAGTTTAAATTGTTTTTTTAAGTCAGAGATGCGATTCAAGACATTATGTGAGGGATGCAATGAAGGAGGACAAAGAGAATGGAGAAAAGCAATGTGGTAATAGTGGGACTTTTTTGACACAGGATGAAAAAAAGGTCGAATTGAAAACAGTCTTTTGAAGAAGAGAATGAAACTCCTCAGAAGAAAACTTTTGAAGAAGAAAACTCCTCAACAACTCAAACAAGCTCTTTCTTTCATCTCATCACTCCTCCCTCTCTTCCCAACCCATCCCACCAAATGACCAAATATGCAAATCATTTTCAAATTTCAAGTCAATCAGATGTAAATTCACAATTTTAGAAATTCAGCCTCTGTTGACCTTTTGGCCTGTTGACCTAAAAATAAATGGTGGTTGAATTCAGTGACCTGACATGCAAATCCTCCTCAATTTTTTTGTCAATCGAATGAAAATTAAGGATTTTATAAATTTGAAAAAGTTCACCTTTGGCCTGTGATGACCTTTTGACCTTTTTGACCTGAAAAATAAATAGGATTCTATTGAACCACCAACTCCACCATTTGGTGGTTTCATGAAGATTGATTTAAAATTGTGACATGTCGGCGATGAAAGGTGAGCAGATAGATAAACAAACAAAAGCGATCAACATACTTGTCAAAAAAAAAAAATTGGGGGCCAAGTAACAAACAAACAGACAGACAGACACAGAATAACGCACAAGACCAACCAATATACTTGAAATATCTTTGATTTATGCAAGTCATAAAATAGGTTCTGCATTGGAGTCATCAGAAGGAAACTGAACAAGCAAAGAGCGAAGATGAAGTTATGAGGAGGAATCTGGATAGGACATGGGTTTGAACTACTACTCCTCTATCTTCAAAACAATCCAAGTGCAGCCAAGTGGGCCTTATTCAAAAAAACAAAAACAAAACCCGGATTCAAAAAAATTAAATAATTCTGGCGAACAGACCATGCGTCCAATCAGGTTGAAATTTAAAACATATATTCCCCATCACTACTTTATCATATTATTTAAGTTTCATGTCAATTGATGGAGTGTTTCAAGAGAGAGAATTAAAAATATATATTTTTCCAATCCAATATTGCTGCCAAACCATGTAACCTATCAATTATTCCTGAACACCCTGGTATCCAAAAGGCTTGCAGAACAGATGAGTGAAGTGTTCCCTCGATCCGTCCAGCCGTTGTGGAGAAAAATATTTTTCGAGGTTTTAGGGTGAATCCAATTTGGCAACCAAGTAATGTGACCTATGATGTCATTGGTGGGGAACGTTTTGTTCCTCATGGATAGGCAGTCATACCTGTAAAGTTTCACCTTGTTCTGTTCAACTTTCGGCAAAGATTTTTGAAGGTTTAAAAAGAAAAAAGAAATGGCTGCTGAACTACATGACCAATGATGTCATCAATTTTCTTTTTTTCTGTGGACCAATTTATCCCTGGATAACCTTTAAAAAATGTCATACTGATGGGATGTGGTGCTCAACGTATACAATTATGACATCGTTCCAAAGGTACCAATGACATCATCAAAATAAAAAAAAATCACACTTATTCCCCATGGAACAGCAGCCAAATTTCAATCGAGAGTGAAAAATTTGTGTCAATCCGACAAGCAATTACAGAGAAAAGGGAATAACAAAATGCAGACATGTGCGTTCTACGTACGTACGCGACCGATTGCTCAACCCCACTTTTTGCTTCACGAGTGCCGGCCAATAACTTGCACGTAATCCACATTCAAGATACAAAATCAACTTAAGGTTAAAGTAGACGTAAATATATCACTGCTACATTTTATAACCTTGTGAAACTGTGCAAAATGCACGCACGCACGCGCACGCACGCACGCACGCACGCACGCACGCACACACACACACACACACACACACACACACACACACACACACACACACACACACACACACACACCTCTCCTGTTCTTTTGTGAATTGTTGAGGCTAATTATGATAATCTGTCAAGGATGCTCTAAAATTTAAATGTAACTAGTGCAGGGTAGAAGAATGGTAAAACTTACTTTCATCACATAATATGCCAGTGTAACCATCAGAGCAGGAACACTTAAACGACGCTGGGGTATTTGTGCAGATGCCATGTAAACAGGGGTTCGATAAGCACTCATCTATATCTGCAAAAAAGTGAGCAAAAAACTGTTGGTAAACGCACAGTAGAAGAGAATCATACATAACTGCAAGGCTGAGGCCCACACAAATACACCTGCACGAACATGATATATGCCAACAAGTCATCCATGCAACTGCCACAAGCAGCATTGCTTTTTTGTGGAGTCATTGCAAGTTAATTGAAAAGATAGCTCACAGGTAAGCTTCAAGGTTTGCTTATAATGTATAATCTCATACCTTCATTGCAAGTCTTTCCCCTCCATCCAAGCAAACAGTCGCAATGGTAATCATTGACTGCAT
>NC_140970.1:92260796-92279796 GCF_056783735.1 Eptatretus burgeri
GGTAATCATGGCGGTTGGTCCAAAATAAAGATAGCAAAAGAAAAACGGCTATACTGAAGAGTCGCAGCACGCATAAATGACATGTATTCCCACTAGACAACGGGTTTGGGCCTAACTACACATGTACTTACCGAGATATCTCACCTAAGGGACCTGAATGGTGGTTTGTGAATTTGGTAACCACAACACTACCCCCTCCCCTTTTTACAGACTCGTCCCGAGTCGTCAAATTTTCGTGTGCCATCATGTGTAGTTTTCCCCTAGTACATTTTACCTACGGATCCCTGAGTGCGACATTCATGGTATTCGTGTCCCCAAAATAAATAACCTGAGGGCTGCGTAACTACCTAAACAAACTCACTCACACGGACGACTTAAATAAAATTGCCGGCGCTAGACAGACATGCCGGGGGCGCACTCATATTTACAGTACATCTTAACCTTAACTTACAAATTTTACACTAAACCATGGCCCAGGATCATTGAACTCTGCAAAAAGAAAGCAGTTAGCAGGGAGCCAGGCTGCCCGCATGCAGTCTCTGGCTCAAACAATGCAGGTGACAGGGAACGTGGCTGGCTGCTCACACGCAGTCCAAGGCCTTCCCTTTTGAACTGAACGCAGTGAACCACAACGGTGCATGGGCTGCACAAACGCAGTCTCCGTGCCAGCTCAAGTGGCACACACAATGAACACAACGAATGGATGGATGAACACAAACACGGTGCACGGGCCGCCACTGCAGGCCCGTGTTGTAGCTGCCAACAGGGCAGTTCTTGCAGCTTGCAAACTGTTGCCTTGATCCTGGCGCACATGGCAATGAACAGGGGGGGGCAAAGCAAAAATTGAACGGGGCTGGTGAACGTGGGCAGTGGGCATGGCATGGCAAAGGTGCAGGCAACACAGCCCGCAGAAGAAGGCCGCTGCAGGCAAACACAGCCGGCAGATGAACTGGCCGGCACAGGCCTTGAAGTACAACAACAGCTGCCGATGAAGTTGGCCGGCCTCCGCCTTGAAGCAAAACACGGCCAGCCGATGAAGTTGGCCAGCTCTTGCCGTTCAGTGGAGGTTGGTGGAGGGAGTGCGGTGGTGCTGGCCACTTGGAGGGCGGGCTCGGACCTACCTACCTGTCTCCCTCCCAACCTATCGCCTTTGCCTGTCACTGTACATACCCACTCCCTTAATTTGTCAAACCCCAATTTAGCCCCAACTTATTTTTTTGTTGTTTTTATTTTTACTCCCCCACTATAAATCGTCCCCTAACCTCCTTTATCGTCCTTGTTCGGCTAACCTATCCTGTCACCTAGCCGACTCCCAACCCCTACGTTCCCTTCCCGGAGGGGAATAAGGGAGAGCTCACGTCCTGTGTCGAGGCCCAACGAAGCCTCAGAATGGCCTCCCCAGAGTTCGGCGATCTATAACCAAAGTGGGTCCAGTGGCCCACAACGACAGCGAGGGGATGGATGGTGCGGAGGGGTACACTTCCTAATCTACCCTATCCATTTAACTGCTAAACTACCCCGGGGCTTTCAACAAGCGCCTCTCGCTTAAACTATTGGTTCTAACAACCCAGATTCCCGTCGCCTGTGTTGGTGTCCTCACAATTTCGGGCCTCGCCCCCCAATTTCCGCTCCGTGCCCTCACACGGTCTCCTGGCTGGGACACGTGGCTCCCTTTGGCAGGCACGACCCTCTGCCGAATCTCCCGCTATGGCACCCCCGGGCACTACACTGCCTCCGAGCCTACCAGCTCCCTAACACCGGGGAGTTCCCCCCATGGCACCTCCCCTGAAACGCACACGTGGCAGGCTGGCTTCCCAGGCCCCTTTCCGAGGGTCACCCTTGCCCACAACACTGCCCACGCGGCTAATGGCGCCCCGGGCCCCCGCACCAAGCAGGCGCACCCGTGCCCACTACGCTATCCCGGCCCCCCATGGGTCCTTGGCCTACCACGGCCGACTAGCCTGGTGCCCGGGGTACCCACTCAGCGATACTCACCTTTCGCAGCCACGCTCCCAAGCCCGTCAACAGGGCTCCTGCACCCCTCCAAACGGGTTTCGAGCCTACATTCACACCAACAACAAAACGACCTCCATTTTTCAATTTGACTAACCCCCTAACTCACTTTATACTGACCCCGGGGTCCCTTGGGCGGGAGTCACTCCTCCCCCCAATCACTCATCGCACCATGCATTCCCCATTCACTCCATACACACAGACCCGCTGGCCTCACTCACTCACCAAGCACATGCTTCCACTTCACTCACCAACTCTTCAACACACACACCACTGAACTCTGCCATCCTTCTATCTGCATCCCCTAACTAACTCGTGCTCCCACGTCGTCCCTTAAACTACAGCACGTTCCTTTTAACACTACGTAGCTAAGCTACGTCCCCACTACACATCCAAAGTCTGTCTCTGTCTCCTAACTCAAAAATTCATTTTATTTCCCAACCTAAATCTGGCTACAATCCCTCTAACTAATCCATTCCACGGACTCCATGAGGACTTACCCCTGCCCCATGGAGTCGGTCTAACTAAGCTAACCCTTCCCCCAACTAGTTTTCATCCTGTGCCCAGGGTTAAGGGGGTCTTTCACCCCTTGCCCAGGAATCCTGTACACCCGAAAGTGAGGCTTGCTGTTTTTTTTTGTTTTTTTTTTCTCTTTACATGCGCAGCACCTGCGCGGCAACTCAGAGCTCGCGCACTTTGCACCTGCCCGTGACGTCATGCAGCTGCACGTGTACCTCGTCCCTCCTTGGACGGTACCATCCGGCCGGGATACCCCTCCTGCCGGATTCCAACCACACGTGCAGCCATGACGTCACCGTGCGCATAAAAAAAAAAAACACAAGCCCCACGTCTTGAGGGGTTCCCCACGCGAACACATGTGCTTTGCCCGTTGGAGCTTAACACACACGATCGCTTGGAGAACCCGTCCGGTCCAAATCCATTTACCTGCCTAAACTTTGTCCGTCCGCGGGATCGGCAAATCCACCGCGTGCGTTTCCGGACCGGGACTTCACTCTCGCAAGCGAGCACGTGGTGGTCTCGTGCGTTGCACAGCACGGACCGCGTGCTCACTGCTGGGTGAACCCGGCACGGTCCCCGAAACAGCTACATCCGCTACTCGGCTTTCTTTCCTCTGTCGCCGTCCCGTCTCCATTCCACACACGCATGCCTGCGTGTTATGACGCACACACTCCACTCCATTATATTCACACCGGGAGACGCGGCTGCGTGCTCCCGCATGCCGACCGACATCTCCCTTACATACCGCGCTCTCACACACACGTCTCCCTTGCATTCGGCCGTTCATTCACGCGTGCCTCACTACTCACACAAACCATACTACTTACACACGCGGGGGCACTCACCCGCGGTGCCTCACTCACACGCGCGGGGGCACTCACCCGCGGTGCCTCATCCACACTCCGTGCCTCACTCACACACGCGGGGGCACTCACCCGCGGTGCCTCACTCATACTGGCCGTTTCACTCACACACACGGCCTCTTCCACACACGGTTCCTCATCCACACACGCGGGGGCACTCAACCGCGGTGCCTCATCCACACACCGTTCCTCTTTTATACACGGCGTGCTGGGAAGCACGTACTCTGGCTCCATCGCCACCACACCACTCACACACGGGGTCGCTTCCACACACGGGGACGCACTCACACCTTGCACCACACACACAGGGACAACCACACTGGGGATTCGTGTCCCCAAAAGGGTCTCCGGGGCCTCTATACCCCCCAAGCTCTCAGTGCACCTGTCCACAGCACTCCTCCCCTCGACCTCGCAAAGCACGACCGAACTCACCTGGTCGTGACTCGCCTCAAGGGGGCATACTCCCTCCCCTCGTTCCTGGAGGAGGCCATCCAGGTGCTCGCACTGGGTCCCCACACGCTCCGCGAGCTCACCCCCATTATCCTCCACTACCTCCGTGTGTGTGTGTGCGTCACTTACCCCGTCTTCATCGTGCAGTCTTCCCTCTATCGTTCCTATCTCCCGTGTCTCTGCCAACTCTTCACCCTTTACCTCTCTTGTCTCAACTATTATTTCCGTTGTCGTCATTTCGTGTCTCGTCTCACACGTTTTGGTCTCCCCATTTAATTTTTCCCTTTTGGTCACCGTCGATTCTTCTGCCACGACCCTCGCCCAACACGCCCCCCGAATTATATTTTTACCCGCCTCCACCGCGGGCCTGTCAGCCGCTGCACCCCCTTCCAGTTCGTTTGCTCCCACACGTGGAGTCGCCATTCCCAGCTCCCTGGTCACGGCCTTCATGCCCGCCTGCAGGCATCGGCCCATGTTCCGCGTCTCACCCCGCAGCTTTATCGTTTCTTCCTTCATTTGCTGTGTATTCGCATCCATCTTTTCGATCATTTGTTGTGTATTCGCATCCATCTTTTCGATCATTCCTTTCATTTCGTTTTTCATTTCATTTGTATTTGCATCCATCTTTTGTGTCATTGCCGCCAGCATGGCGCATAGCTGGGCCATGTCGGATGCACTCAGCTGAGCCGTTTCGGCAAGGGTTGGGGAAGGGTTTTGGTGGAGAGGGGGGGGGAGGTGTCATACACCGCGGCCGCTGCCGCACCCATTTCGGGCTCTGGGTTCAGTTGGGCGAGTCCGTGTTCCTGCACGGGCATTCCATCCTGGGCCATGGATCCTACACATTCTACATCCATTTCTAATACCCCCGGCTCCCGCTCGCCTTGAGACGCCATCTTGCTTCTCGTGAAGGGTTAATTTCGTTCGCTCGTAATTTGGAGGGAATCGGGGGTCGCTTCTCTCACCCCTGGACCGATTCCCGTGAATTTAGCCGGAGACAGGAGAGCCCGTTTTCCTGTTCTCCGATACCAGTGCCGCGAGGAGGGCGATGAATTTGTATCCCACTCCTGACACCAGTGTTGCGGATTCGCGCCCGCCGGCGTGCTGACGGCCACGTAACTCGAATCGCGGCACGTCGCCCACCGGACGGACAATCCAGTCGTGACCCTCTCGGACTAACGCCGGGAACCAGTCACGGGTGGACCTTTCGGTCTCACCGCGATCGAGCCAATCAGCCCCCGCGTGGGATAGGGTTGCTCGCCAAATTCGACCTACCTAAGTACCCACGCGGAGGGTAGACCGGGCGATCGCACCTCGCCGCAGGTCGACTTCGGACACGGGCCACTTAAGCGACCCGTTCCGTACTATCGGGATAACCGAGCGGTGTTATCGTCGACCTCGACGGTTCGATTAATTATCAGGCATATTCAGCCCACTACCAACCCTTTACGTGAAGCAAGATGAGGATTCAATGAAAGAAATGACGAAGCGAAGCGGGAAACAGTTCAACACAAAGCACATTTATTCGCGATGAACGGAAAGCGCACATATACAATTCCACCATAAGCACACAGAAAAGAAAAACACAATGCAATTTACACAAAAAGCAAATGCGACAATGCAGATCTAATACCGATTACGCGAGCACACGGCAACACTTATACAATTTTACTTCACAGACGGCGCCGACAACACATACCCAAAACCAAGGAAAAGAACACCCTCAAAGATGAGGCGGGCCTGAGGCCGAGACCGGGTCGGGCCTACCCGTCTGGTGATGAGACGCGGAGCGGCGATGGTGCCTCAACTCCGCGGGCCTCACGGGCAGTGTCTGGTAGGGGGTGGGAAAGGGGCCCCCTTGGTCGCACTATCTCAGCGCGGGGGGAAACAGGAGGGGGTTGCTGATGCTCGGGGTATAGAGGATTTTTATTGTCCCGCGACGAGCGTCTCCACCTCGGCCAGGTCGCGCTGTCGGCCTCCCTGGGGTGCAGCTCCCTGCACGACGCGAGCACCCCTCGTCTGCCCTCGCCGCCTCTCCACAGCTCCTTCCCTCCGCTCCGACTCCACCGCACACGACGACCAGCTCCTTCTTCCCAACTCCACCGCCCGCGAAGTCTTAACTCTCTGTTCCCTCTCGACTCTACTACTCACTGGACTGACGAACACGGTCGCTTATATCAGCCCCGTGGCTTCGCCCTCTCATCTTTGACCCCTCCCTTCGACCTTTCACCTCGCTCCCCATTGGCCCGAGAAAAAGTGGGCGTGAATGCTTTTGATCCATAAATTTGCATATATCGATCGCCCTCCAACGCCCTGGGGCGGGGCCACCCGCCCTCGCTCACCGATTGGACGGCAAAAAGTGGGCGTGTGTCGTTTTTGATCCGTTTTTGAAGCACAAAATCCGTGATTTTGTACACGCTGTTCGGCGCGCGCCCTGCACGAGTCCAACACCGGTACCCACAAGCGGCGCAAGAACGGTGGCGATGCGACGGTTGCGAGGTGTGACGTGAAGGTCGTGGCGGTTGTGGTGAAGCGGCGTTGTGGTTGGTGGTTGATGTTGTGACTGGTGGTGGTAATCATGGCGGTTGGTCCAAAATAAAGATAGCAAAAGAAAAACGGCTATCCTGAAGAGTCGCAGCACGCATAAATGACATGTATTCCCACTAGACAACGGGTTTGGGCCTAACTACACATGTACTTACCGAGATATCTCACCTAAGGGACCTGAATGGTGGTTTGCGAATTTGGTAACCACAACAATATATATATATATATATATATATATATATATATATATATATATATATATATATATATATATATACATACATATAGACATGTTTGGTATGACAGAACTTTCATATGGATACAAATAAACACGACATAATATTGACCGAAGCTTTTCATGCTGCACTCTTCAGGGTAAAAAAATCGCAGCAAGTGAAGAAGGAAGTGAAGGCGTGTGCTTTATACGCAGGTCTCAATAAGGCAGACGCTGATTGGTTCAGCCGTAATGACGTCACGGTCAATCCGAACGCCCATTGGTCAGCTCATCATCTTCACCTCGAGCTCCCATTGGCTGGAGCAGAGTTCGCCGATGACTGACATTTGCAACCACATCCTGGAGAGAGGGGGGATGGGTTTCCCTGAAGGTCCATTCACCATTTGTTACCGTACTTCCCTTGATCTTTCCATGCTGAAAGAGACACAGAGATCGTATAAATTCCTTTTGATGACATAATATTGGATCGGTGGAAAGGATGAAGGTTGCTTCCAACACACGAAAATGAAACGAGCTCCAACCTCGGTTCAATTTCCTGAACATATCTGCATTGCACTGGTCTGCACAGATAGGGTTGGCAACCAGGTTATGTGCAATGGCAGATGAAGCATGTACAGTGGCTGGTGGTTGCTGGATATTTCTACATGCTCATACTGGTTGTGTTCTAACCCTCACAATCTTTCTTCAAATCACCAAGGGGATGTGTTGTTTTATCCGATCAGCCAATCTTAGTGTTGTGCGGTTGATAGATCCAACCTTGGTTTCACAATATCCGTCTTCCGGAAGCCCACTTTCACAGGGCAGTATACTCGCTGGGACTCCGAGAGCTCCACGAGATACAAAATTGCCTTGATCAATATCCTGGTTAACAGAGCACAGAGGTTTTGTTCACCTTGTAATCTTCCTGCTGAAATCGACAAAATCATGAATACACTCGGGGAGAATGTTTATCCTGAGCATCTAATTAAGAGAGACATACACAAGTTTCTAAACACGACAAGAGATCGGAAGATTGGTCCGGACAAATGTCCAGTCTATATCAGGATGCCCCAGAAAGGGCAATCATCACGAAGGTTTGAAGTACAAATCAAACATATTGTGTCCAACACTTTTCTGACTGTGCAACCCCGAGTAATCTTTACCTCTCTCCATTTGTCAACGTGAGTCAACAAGGATGTGCAACCCACCTCACAAACCAGCAATGTTATTTATGAGTTTAATTGCTGATGTGAAGCTCGGTATGTGGGCCGATATATATATATATATATATATATATATATATATATATATATATATATATATATATATATATATATATATATATATATATATATATATATATATATATATATATATATAGTTCGTTTTTCGGCTACTCCCGTGAGGGGTCGCCACAGCAGATCATCCGTTATGATACGCATACTGATTTGGCATAGGTTTTACGCCGGATGCCCTTCCTGACGCAACCCTGGTCACCTCCAACGACACAGGGATAAGGATTGGGTTTCGCCATGATTCCGGGCTGCCCTACACCCTCTCATAGCACGGCCCAGTGCAGAGCTCCTGTCATCAAGCGAACCTCCAACCCAAGCCTCCGAGTAGCCGGATTACAGGCGCATGCCACTACGCCCGGTATATATATATATATATATATATATATATATATATATATATATATATATATATATATATATATATATATATATATATATATATATATATATATATATATATATATAGTGTTACGGCTGTGGAAATTCGCAAACCACCATTCAGGTCCCGTAGGTGAGATATCTCGTAAGTACATGTGTAGTTAGCCCAAATCCTTTGTTTAGAGGGATTTTATGTGATTCATTCGGGCTGCGACGCTTCGAGAAAGTCGTTTTTCTTTCCCTATCTTTTATTTAAAACGGACGAAAACTGCCAACGATGCTGGTGGGTTTTTCGCGCCATTCTTCTGCACGCTTGGTGTGAGGGAGGAGAAGGGGGAGGGGCAGCTCGCGCCGATTGGTGGATGACCAGCGTGAGGCGTCAGGGTGAAGGAACGCCCCTCTTTGAGAACCCTCTCGAAGGAGGGTGGAGCCGAAAACGGGGGTGGAGTGAAGGGCGGAGCCCCAGGGGATAAAAAGTCGGACACGGAAAGAGCGCTGTTGTTGCTCTTGCTCTCTTCCTGTCTTCCGGCTCGCTCGTCCTCTTCTCTTCCTGGTGGCCGCTGGCCTGGTCTTTTGTGGGGCGGTCCCGAGACCCCGCTGGCGGGATGGAGCGTCAGCCATTCCCCACACCGTGACCTCGAGAAACAACGTTTACGCCCCCCCCCCCCTTCTATCCGCACTGGGATAGCGCCGGAAACTCCGTCCGTGGCATCGAGCGGCCAACACGTGCCGGCGCGAGGCATGCCGGAGAGGACTCACCTACCCTGCCAGGGCACGGAGTCGCGGCAATGGCGCGATCACGTCAACGGACGTGGGAGAGGGACTCGACGACCCAAAGGGAAGTCACCATTTTATTTTCGGGGTTTTTGTATGGATCTTGTGGCGCAGTGTCTTGTTAAGTAGAACTTTGTAAGTGTTTCCGTGGGTCGGTCTGATTCGGATGTAGCTCTGCATTGTTGCTTTTGTTTGGGTTGATATATGTGCATTTTGACTGTTTGGCTGTATATGTGTGCTCTCCGTGTGTCATGTAAATGAAGTGCTTGCATGTTGAACTGTGCCCCTTTCGCTTCGTCTCCTTCCTTTTAATTGACTCTCCATCCAGCTTCACGTAAAGGGTTCGTCGTGGGCTTAATACGCCCGATAATTAATTGGAACCGTAGAGTGCGACGATAACACCGCTCGGTTATCACTGTAGCACGGAACGGACCGCTAAAGCGGTTCGTGTCCGGAGTCGGCCTGCGGCGATGTACGACCGCCCGGTCGACCATCCGCGCAGGTACTGAGGTAGATCGAATTTGGCAAGCAACCCTATCCTGCGCGGGTGGGCAATTGGCACGGTCGTGGTGGGGTTAAACCCCCACCCGTGACTAGCGCCCAGCGTTGTTCCGAGAGGGTCACGACAGAATTGTCCGTTCCGGTGGGCGAGGCGGCCGCCATTCGAGTCGAGCGGCCGATCGCACGCCGGCGGGCGCGAATTCGCAACACTGGTGTCCGGGAGTGGGATTCGAATCCCTCCCGCCTCCAAGCTAAATTCAATGGGAATCGGCTCAGGGGTGAGTGGAGCGACCCCCGATTCCCTCCAAATTCCGAGCAATTTAAATTAACCCCTTACGTGAAATAAGATGGAGTCTCAAGGTGAGCGGGAGCCGGGGGTATTAGAAATGGATTGAGAATGTGTTGAATCCATGGTCCAGGATGAAATCCCCGTGCAGGAATTGCCTGTTGTGCAGGATGACCTCCCCCAACTGAACCCAGAGCCGAAATGGGCGCAGCGGCAGAGGCCCTGGCGTATGACACCTCCCCTCCCCCTCTCCACCAAAACCCCCCGATCCTTGTCGAACCGAGTGCACTCGACAGGATTCTACAGGCAATAACAACGAATGCGCAACAGATGAACGCAATGAATGCGAAAATGGATGGAAACGCACTCAAAATGGAAACAAACACAAATGAAACTAGAACGGGCACTCGTAGAGCGCATACCTTCGCCGCAGCCACGAGTTACCTTTCTATTAAGTTGTCCACAAGGCATCTCAATACAAATATGCATTTCGTGACCCCCATGACCTTTGACCCACAACCGCTACCTAGGGTGACAATAGTACTATACCTTGTGTCATTTCAGAAGATGGGGAATTGAACACTGAACAATTTGGAGTTAATTTGATGTAAATCGGAAACATATTAACCGTTTTCATCATGAAAAAACGATGTTGACCTTTTTGTGACCTTGACCTTTGATCCGATCACTCCCAAAATCGAATGGATTTGTCCTTTCATGATGCCAAACAAATCCAAAACAATTAAAGCCTCTCTGCGTTTTGTTTTTTTGCGTTAAGTTGTCCACAACGCTTTCCAATATAAATGTGAATTTGTGACCCCCTTGACCTTTGACCCCCAGCCGCTGCCTTGGGTGACAAAAGTACTATACCATGTGTCATATTAGAGAATGGGGAATTTAATTTTGAACATTTTGGAGTTAATTTGCTGTAAATCAAAACAAAATTGACAATTTAATCGCGAAAAAACGATTTTGACCTTTTTGTGACCTTGACCTTAACCTTTGATCCGATCGCTCCCAAAATCTAATCGATTTGTCCTCTCGTGATGCCAAACACATCCACAAAATTTCATGACAATCTGCGAAGTGGTTTTTGTGTAATGTTGTCCACAACGCTTCCCAATCAAAAACTCCATTTTGGTGACCCCCTTGACCTTTGACTTCCACAGACTAACTCGGGTTGCAAACACTATAAGTAGGGTAAGAATACTGATTCTGGCTCACTTTTCCCCATGTAAATGAATGGGGGATTTTCAGCGATTCATAATTTTTTTCCCTAAAAATAAATCCCCTTTTTATCCCAAGGTATATTTATTTGTCTCCCCTTTTAACCTGGAGGTTGAACCTCATTGAATTGAACACCTGGGGGTTGAACAGCTCACTCATTGAACCTATAAAGATTTGTTCATTCTCAAATTCCTTCAATAGTTTAATTTTCTTTGCACAATAATCCCCATCTAAAATATTGACAAACAAAACATTTGAATCTTTATATTTTTTAAGATACCCCATTTGTGCCATTACGAAATGATAAACTTCTCTTAATGCTCTTGTTTGACCACCTCCTGAGCCACATATCATTTTGAGATTATAGTAAATTGTTTTTTCATTGTTCAATTGATAACCATCAAAGTTTTCAGTCCATTCAAGGATATTCATTTTTTTCTTTACATCCTCTAACTTACTAGTTTTTAAATTAATTCGCTTATTTGTTTTATTTACCTTTGTTTTAGTTATTTTTTCAATAAGACTTATTTGATATTTTTCACATTCATTATGTTTTCCATTTATATACCAAGACTGAGATTTTCTCCACTCTTTAGTTTGATTAATACTTGGTTTAACCATTTATATATTGTGAAAAAACCAAGTGTAGCCCTTAAAAAACCCTAACCCATCTTCCCATCGTTAAAAATCTATTTTATACACTCTATCATACAATATCCATATGGAACACAATCTATTCCATTATCTAAAATAAATCTCTTATCATCAAAGGCTCCTAATGCCTTTTTATTTACTTCTTCACTATATATGTTATGTTTATAACTTCTTATTGTATTCATTTTCCTATATTCTTCTTTCTTATTCATCAAACAATTATAATAATTTCTAAAAGTTATTGATTTCTTTATTACATATTTCTTTATTCCCTTTAACCTCTTATCAATCTGTTCACCATACTTATAAGCATATGCCTTTGCTCTCAATCCAATAAACTCACTCATTACTTTTCCACCCAACTCATCCTTAAACTTACCAATAACCTTTTCATTCTTTTTGGAAAATAACTCACTCTTCTTGCTGAAATTACTTGTATCATATACTCCAATATTTTTCTTCATATCTTCATAAACATCATCAGTTTTTATATCTAGGATAAAACTATCAGTGTCCATATACAACAATGAAACATTTTCGCCATACTCTTTCTTTAAGTCATTATACAAATAATCATACATCAATATCTTTGATAAATCAAGAACTGCTGTTCCAATATAAATTGGTTTATCCATTACAATACTTTCCTTTTTCATATGAATTGCAGAAAAGTTCTCTGAAAAAACCTCTTCTCTCTCAAAACTTGGTTTATTTATCAATCTCGAAGCTTCTTTCCAAGATGTTGCGAATCTAATGTTTTGCCTGTTTCTAACATTTTCCATAGTCTTTCCAAATACAGCATTATTCATTAATTTATAAAAGTCCCCTTCAAATTTTACTTTTGTATTTGCTCTCATATCTGTATTAAATTGAATATACTTTTTCACCCAAGGACTTTGTTTAAATTTTAAAACTCTATGAATTTTAGCTACTCTCAATCCTTCTCTCAAAAAGTGTTTTAAGCTTCTCTGATGTAAAACATATCCCTCTTTATCATAGAATGTTGTTAATAACTTTTCTGTTGATTTGCCTTTAATATTAAAACTTTTATGATAATCACTTAACCATTCTTTCTTTGGAGTTTCTTTCTCACATGCAAAAGGAAGATCTTTATGCTTATTATGAAGATCACTCGGGTACCTCAAATCAACTTCAAAATAATAACCTTCTTCTTCGTCATTCAATTCCTCTTGAGAAGAAATAACAATATTCATCAAAGCCTTTTCATAATCCTTTTCTTCCACCCACTCTAATTTACCATAAGGCAGAGATTGAGACATTGCCCATCCATACAAATTATTAGCATCAAAATACATCAAATAATTACTATCTTTTTCACTATCATAATTTGGAAGATATTTATTATTTGCTTTAGCATATCTTTTTGAACATACTTGTGATATTCCACCTCTCTTGGACTTCTCAATCATCAAAAGCATATCCACATCACTGATTAAATCTATATCTTGTTTTGTCATTTTCAACATTGCACTCCAAGCTAAACCAGGAGCTGTGAAATAGTGGGCAGGATCTAATCCATAACAATTTTTATTATGACAGAGTGATCTAAAAGCTTCAAACACATCAGCTAACAATAAAACATTTGTTTTTAGATATAAATCGTGATATTCTCCAAGGTTCTTTATCTTAAATATTTTCCATATTTCTTGTGCGTGTTTATATTCCTTATCACTTATCTCTTCTTCATAAAGGTTATTATAGAAACTTTCTTTTGAAGGAAGTTGTGTTTCTTTAAATCTCATAAATGAATCCATATAATCATAAGGATAAATTCCCTTACTTGTAAGAATTTTCTCTTTACTTTGAATTTCATTCCTTGTTTGAATTTCCTCTCTCGTAAGAATTCCTTCTTTAATCAGAATTTCATCTTTAATCTGAATTTCCTCTTTAGTTCGAATTTTCTTTATAATTAGAATTTCATCTTCAGTTAGAATTTCTTCATTAATTAGAGTTTCCTCTTTACTTTGAATTCTCTCTTTAATCTGAATTTCCTCTTTAGTGAGAATTTCCTCTTTTGGAAAGAATGAATTAAGATTTGGAAAAGAGTCCGTGGAGCTTAGATTTGATGCGAGGTAGGCTAGTGGTGTTCCCATAAACTTGTAAGAATCTAAAAACCTAATACGAGTTAAAGGTTTTGTGAATATCATTTTTGAAAATGAAATATACTTTTGATATTTCTGCATGTTATAGCAGAAATATTCCCTGGTGTTTTTGAAAGTTCATTTATAAATAGATGTGTATCATAGTTGGCGCTGTTGTGAAGAAAGACTGGAATAAAAGAAGGTAATTTATAATTAAGATTACAACAGGAATGAGCGGGACCTCTATATTTACCAGTAAGATGACAATGGTCTCTAACTTTAGACTCCTTAATTTCCCCCTCACAAATATGACAGATATTGTTCATTCTAAATTCTAATTTTTCTTCTTTGGTTAATTTCATCGGTTCATTTGTTTCTTTCATTAATTTAGTGAGTCTTATACAATCCTTTTCTAATCGTTTTACAAACTCTTGTGAAGCATTTTTTCCACGATAATGTTCAAGTTTGTAATACTTTTCTCCAACAGATGATTTGATATAATAACAGAAACCACAAGGAATATGTTTTTGATATTTATTTGTATATGGTTCTTTTGGATTAGGAGAAGCAGTATTTATCTTTTTAAGGATACATTCAAAATCAGCGTATATCACAAATGGGTGCATGATAGATTTATTATAATCTTCAAAATAAATCTTTTCACCAGGTTTAGGCATTGTAATTACAGCTGATTTATGATTACTACAATATTTTGAATGTTGTTCTAATCGTTCTTTTGTATGAAATGAATTAAGACATCGCTTACAAGGATATATTTTGTTTGCTGTTCTGAATACCTGAGAAGAGATTAATCTTGATAAATTATTGATGTATGTGTAATGTGAATTCTTTCCAACACTAAAATATAAAAGGTCAATGTGTGTTTCTTCATTTTTATAGTTGTTTGAAATTTTTAATATTTGAACTTTGTTTGTATCCGTTAATCCATATACATTAATAGAAAGATTATTCTTTTTCTCAAATTTAGGAATATCTGTTAATGGCATTGGGAATTTAAAATCTTTAATGTCCAAGGTATTCTCATATTTCATATATTGTTTTACTCTTTCTGAATTACATTTTGGTGGATGTAAGTGAGCAAGAACAGACCAGAGAAAACATTTATTATCATTGTTCTTAATATTAACAACTGCCTTCTTTAGTTTTATTTCTTTTGGTAATTCAATATAAGAAGAAGCTTTAAGAGGGTTTGATTTTAGAATGTGTATATCTAAAAAGATGATTTTTTTAATATTGAATCCACTTCCTACCACTGTATTATCAACATCCTCCTCTTGTCTTGATAGTTCTTCATAAACCCCACTATTCAAAAAATCTTGAAATGATGTTATAAAATGAAGATCTGTTCTCATATAAGGAGTTTGTTCTTCATCTTGTCTTTTCATATTCATTTTCACTCCCATATAAAACTTTAAAGTTTTCATTTCTTTTAATGTCTTTTTAATAAATTTTTCAACATCGGGTTTCACTATTTCAATTGATTCAGCTATTGATGATGGACCGGGTTCTCCAAATTGAAAAATCCTTATTTTTATATGCCCTTTAAATGCCTCATCAGTGTTTTTAATATAATAGTCTCCCTTTACTTTAAACTCATTTTTCTTGTGTTTTTGTGATTGAAGATGTTGATTATAACTACTCTTCAAAACATCCTTTGAACAGATATCACAATGTTTTCTTTCCAACTCAAGAGGAGATATTTGATGAAATAGATTAAATGTGTGTTTGTTGGTTCGGAGGTGTTTTCTATAATGTTTATATTCGTGATTACAAACATCGCAGTACGTTGTATTCACCATATTTATAGAATAAAACTTTGCTTAAACTAAAATTTTCTTGATGAAAATTTCGTTTAATTTATAGGTGAATCTGTGCTTAAAAACATTTTATCCTCCAACTTTTTCACTTAATAAATACAATGTTTCAAGACACAAAAGACAAGTTTCAATCAATCTCTTCATCTGTTAAAGATACTGAGAAATATGTCAAGGATGTAAAATTGAACAAAGATAAATATAACAACTATTGGATAAAAACTATTATGGTAAATAATATGAGTTCTTCAATTTCCTTCAGTGGAAGGGCTTTTAGTATACCTGGTAGAACATCAATTAAAGTATCTCTAACAAAAGTTTCTCCTCTCCTTCTAGTAATATATTCAAAACTAGAAAAAGCAATGAAACAAGAAAAAGTATCAAAGAACAAAAACCTTATGGATGAAGCTTTAGAAAGAAAAGATAAGACCATCTGTAATATGCAAGGAGAAATTTGTATTTTTTTCAACAACCCTAAAGATGTAAATCTTGATGAAATAAAGGATGTTAATATATCAGGTGAAATGACATTTCGTTCAATAGTAGTTAACGATAATTTTAAAATTACCTTTAATATAAAAAATGTTGTCGTTGAATCTGATAATGAAAAAAGTATATCGATATCGATGGTAATATACAACTGAAAGTATAGATGAATTTCAGTTTAAGTAAAGTTTTACTTTATAAATATGCTAGACTTTCCTGATTCTCCATATGACAAATTTGAGAATTGTCCTGCGTGTGAAAGACGGGGATTAAACACAGAGTCAAAAGCCTATAAACAATGTATATTCTGTGATTATCTTCTAATTAATGATAATAAAAAATATAAAAAGGAAAATAATTCTTTTAGATTTACACCAAAAATGAATTACTTTACAAGATTGATTAGAGAAATGAATGTAAAGTATGAGGATGATAACACACCTTTCCTTACAAGGGAAGAAACTGAACGTATAAGAGAAATGTTCAAAGGATTGTTGTTGTATATTATTCATGGATGTAATTTTCAGGGAAATATCAACACAAGATATTGTATAAATAAAATAATGGATTATCTTGAAATTAAACCTGAACTTAGGATAAAATATAGAGTTTCTAAAAAGCCAATAATAAATTAAATAACCTGTTTTTCAAATATATAAATGAATGATTTTTTACCTATTTGGGAAAATAAGATAAAATTTAACAACCATAAAAATCTCCCAAATTCATTAAGATGTCTCATAGTTGGTTCAAGTGGATGTGGAAAAACCTGCTTACTTTTAAAAATGCTCCTCACTCCCAACTTTTTAGATTATGATAATTTAATAATTTTCACAAAGTCGAGTTTTCAACCAGAGTATCAACTACTCTCACAAGGTTTTAATGCTGGTCTTCAAAAAGAAGATATAATAGGTTTATTTAAACGTCAAAAAAACCTAAATGATTATAACATTGAAGATATAATTCAACTATTTTGTGATACACAGAGATGTAAAAAGAAATCAAATCTTATAACTTGTATTCTTAGTGATAATACGGATGATATACCGTCTCCCCAAGATTTGGATAAATCAAAAAGAACCTCGTTATCTTTGATGATTGTGTTAATGAGAGAAACCAAACGGTAATGGACAGCTACTACACAAGAGGGAGACATTCTTCTTGTAATTGTATTTATCTTAGTCAATCGTACTTTCAACTTCCTCGTCGTTCCATCAGAAACAATGCTAATACTTTTATTTTATTCAAGTTAAATTCAATAGATATCAATAATTTTTGGAGAGATAATTGTTCTACATTATGTAGTAAAAAGAAATTTGAGGATTATATGAAGCACACGACTGAAAAATATAAATATATTGTTGTGAAACAAGATGAGATATTAAGGGATATATTTTTTGTTTTATAAACAATTACATATATAAATGACAACTATTATTATAAATCTTGTGGGTAAATCTGCTTCTGGAAAAAACTTTCATAAATCAAGGTTCTTGTGTAGTACAAATGAGAATATTGTAAATTTACTTAAAAAACACCCCGTGATACGCATTGTATCAACAACAACTAGAGCAATAAGACCTGGAGAAGTAAAAGGTGAAGATTATCACTATATTTCAGTGGAGGAACATATGCGATTGAGGAATGAAGGACAAATATTTGAGGAGGTTTCTCTTGGTACAACAAAATATTCACATTGTAAGAGTGAGTTAAAGAAACTAAAATCTGGTGGTGTTGGGATATTAGAAACTAATCCAGAAGGAACGAGACAAATTATTAAATATCTGAGCGGAGTGAAGATTTTATCATTCGGTTTTGATGTTGATGAAGAAACTCAACACAAACGTATGAAAAGCAGAGATGCAAGGATTAGTGAAGAAGAAATTACAACTCGCATTAATGTTAATAAAGAATTTGATGAAATATTTAAAGAAAAGGATTTATTTGAACACATCTACTTGAATGATGAAGAAAAGGAAAATTTCCCTGTTGATCTTTACAATTCATTAAATGATATTTTACAATAAATAAATGGATACAAAAGAAAGAGCAAGAAGATTTAAGGAACATCAAGAGTTGGTTTCAAAAGTTGTAAAACAACAGGAAGACATAAAGAAGAAACGCAGACAGAAACTAACGGGCGAAGAAGCATTTGAAAAAAACAAGAGAAATTTTTTAAACCACTTTTAAAAACTTCCCAAGAAAAATGAAAGATGTTTCCACAGTTCCCACAGTAGAATATACTCCTAGAAAGCTTCAAATGTTAAAAGATTTCAGTCAAATGACGGAGGAAGAATTAGAGCATATTGGAGAATTAGAACATGATGATGAAGGTTTATTTCAACAACTGGAAGAGATTAATCAACCCCCTGATTATATTGTGAATGCTGTTCAAAACAATGAATATTCAGCGGATTCAAAAACCAAAGCAGGACTCATTCCAACAGAACAACCAGCAATATTTCATCTTGTTCAAGAAAAGGTATTGATATTTAATGATGAATTAAGGTTCTTAAGTTCTGCTCAACACCCTGTTAAACTAACTCCGAGATTAATGTTTCTTCTCACAAAAGATGGAAGACAAGGTTCAACTGTGAGGGATGAATCAAAGTATATTGATAAACCATTGGATATGGAAAATAATGATGATAGAGTATATATTGATTTGCTGAACACTCTAAATTATAAGGTTATTCTTTCTGGTAAAAGTAGGAAGAATGAGAAGGAGAAACACATTATTCAGGCTTTAAGTATCCTTGGTTCAGGTATTAGTTTTCTTCCAAATGACCCATCGCAATTAGTTAATAGACTGTTATTGTTGTTCGGCAGTAAGAAGGCTGGAAATAACAATTGTTTTAA
>NC_140970.1:92280296-92350296 GCF_056783735.1 Eptatretus burgeri
AACCTGAACTTCCAACACTTCTGATAAATCGCAGTGATGTGCTGTGATAATGAAATTTTTTGATGATGGAATCAAGAAAGACATCTCAAACCTCCTGAAATCCAACAATAGAACAAATAACCCCTTCCAACACCACAACACATGAATGAAGCAGCCTTTCAGAACCAGCACCGTTGCTTGAAACATCAAAAATTTCCCAAATTTACAACTGTTATTGACAACACAACCAATATGAGAAATGTTGTTTTCTGTAAAGGAGACGAGCACTGTAAACGTCCCAACAACATCTGCAGAACTCACAACCCCCACAGACCCCACACCAACACCCACAGAAGCCACAACAACACTCACAGAACCATCAACAAAGCTTCCTCCAGGCATTTGAATAATTCTAGGTATGCAAATGGTCTTCAAATATCAAGTCAATCAGGTGAAATTTGAGGATGATAGAAATTTGGAATATGTTGTCTTTTTGGTTCATGCTGACGTCAAAATAAATAGGTGGTTGAGATCAGCGAGCTCGTGTGCAAATGTTCTTTAAATTTCAAGTGAATCAAATGAAAATTGACAATTTTAGATAAAATTTCTAAATTTGGCCCATTTTGGGTTGATCTTGTGGCCGATGTTGACCTCTTGAGTTATGATATCATGAAAAGTAATAGGTGGATGATTTCACTGCCCTGAGATGCAAATCCTGTTCAAATTTCAAGTCAATTGGATGAAATTTGACAATAAGAAAATTTGGTTCAAATTGCCAATTGGCCGATGTTGACCTGATTGATCGACAAAATTTTCGGGAACTTCAAGATGGAACCATCGCAGAATCGGTGCCATTAATCTATGAAAATTTGAGAATGATCGGTTGAGTGGTTTGGCCTGCAGTCCAATTTATTTTTTGCCAAGTAACAAACAGACAAGCAGACAAACAGATAGAAAGTGGTGAAAATGTACAACTCTTCCACCTTCGGTGGGGGAGGTAGCAAATGAAATATCGTTCATCGAGTGACACTTGGTGAAACAGAATGTGACAAAAAACAGACAGACAGACAGATAGACAGAGAGACAAATGCAACAGACCAACACTCTGTGAAAAAAGTTTTTGCCAACCAACGAGATAGAACGACATATGAAGAAAATTTTAATCTTCGACTCCGAAGGTTGCTGCAAACCAATAATACACATTTTATTTTCTCCAGAGGAAACAACAACCACTGCAACTGTACCAACAACATTCTCTGAACTGACACACACAGAACCAACAGCAACACCTCAAACAACGACTGGTGAGGAAACATCTCAAACAACAACACACATTGTAATTGCTGCTGATGATGAAACAGACGTTCATAATAATGATGTCACAATGACAATGGAATCAAGAGCGGTATTTAAAACTTCATCAAATGCAACAACATTATCAATATTACCATTTACCACCACAATACATGAATTAAGCAGCCAGTCAAAAGCAGCAATTTTCCTTTAAACAACAAAACTTCAAGCAATTTCAACTCATATCCACAACACGTCCAATAATGGAAATGTTGTTTCCCGCAGAGGAGACGAGCACTGGAAATGTCCCAACAACAACGACAGAACCCACTCCAACACCCACAGGACCGACACCAACACCCAATGAACCAACAACAACGCTTCCTTCAGGTATTGGTGTGGGAAAACCTGAACTTAGAACACTTCTGATAAATCGCAGTGATGTGCTGTGGATGATTTCACTGCCCTGAGATGCAAATCCTGTTCAAATTTCAAGTCAATTGGATGAAATTTGACAATAAGAAAATTTGGTTCAAATTGCCGATTGGCCGATGTTGACCTGATTTATCGACAAAATTTTCGGGAACTTCAAGATGGAACCATCGCAGAATCGGTGCCATTAATCTATGAAAATTTGAGAATGATCGGTTGAGTGGTTTGGCCTGCAGTCCATTTTATTTTTTGCCAAGTAACAAACAGACTAGCAGACAAACAGATAGAAAGTGGTGAAAATGTACAACCCTTCCACCTTCGGTGGGGGAGGGAGCAAATGAAATATCGTTCATCGAGTGACACTTGGTGAAACAGAATGTGACAAAAAACAGACAGACAGACAGATAGACAGAGAGACAAATGCAACAGACCAACACTCTGTGAAAAAGTTTTTGCCACCCAACGAGATAGACCGACATGAAGAAAATTTTAATCTTCGACTCCGAAGGTTGCTGCAAACCAATAATACACATTTTATTTTCTCCAGAGGAAACAACAACCACTGCAACTGTACCAACAACCTTCACTGAACTGACACACACAGAACCAACAGCAACACCTCAAACAACGACTGGCGAGGAAATATCTCAAACAACAACACACATTGTAATTGCTGCTGATGATGAAACAGACGTTCATAATAATGATGTCACAATGACAATGGAATCAAGAGCGGTATTTAAAACTTCATCAAATGCAACAACATTATCAATATTACCATTTACCACCACAATACATGAATTAAGCAGCCAGTCAAAACCAGCAATTTTCCTTTAAACAACAAAACTTCAAGCAATTTCAACTCATATCCACAACACGTCCAATAATGGAAATGTTGTTTCCCGCAGAGGAGACGAGCACTGGAAATGTCCCAACAACATCGACAGAACCCACTCCAGCACCCACAGGACCGACACCAACACCCAATGAACCAACAACAACGCTTCCTTCAGGTATTGGTGTGGGAAAACCTGAACTTCCAACACTTCTGATAAATCGCAGTGATGTGCTGTGATAATGAAATTTTTGATGATGGAATCAAGAAAGACATCTCAAACCTCCTGAAATCCAACAATAGAACAAATAACCCCTTCCAACACCACAACACATGAATGAAGCAGCCTTTCAGAACCAGCACCATTGGTTGAAACAACAAAATTTCCCAAATTTACAACTGTTATTGACAACACAACCAATGTGAGAAATGTTGTTTTCTGTAAAGGAGACGAGCAGTGTAAACGTCCCAACAACATCTGCAGAACTCACAACCCCCACAGACCCCACACCAACACCCACAGAAGCCACAACAACACTCACAGAACCATCAACAAAGCTTCCTCCAGGCATTTGAATAATTCTAGGTATGCAAATGGTCTTCAAATATCAAATCAATCGGGTGAAATTTGAGGATGATAGAAATTTGGAATATGTTGTCTTTTTGGTTCGTGCTGACGTCAAAATAAATAGGTGGTTGAGATCAGCGAGCTCGTGTGCAAATGTTCTTTAAATTTCAAGTGAATCAAATGAAAATTGACAATTTTAGATACAATTTCTAAATTTGGCCCATTTTGGGTTGATCTTGTGGCCGATGTTGACCTCTTGAGTTATGATATCATGAAAAGTAATAGGTGGATGATTTCACTGCCCTGAGATGCAAATCCTGTTCAAATTTCAAGTCAATTGGATGAAATTTGACAATAAGAAAAATTTGGTTCAAATTGCCAATTGGCCGATGTTGACCTGATTGATCGACAAAATTTTCGGGAACTTCAAGATGGAACCATCGCAGAATCGGTGCCATTAATCTGTGAAAATTTGAGAATGATCGGTTGAGTGGTTTGGCCTGCAGTCCAATTTATTTTTTGCCAAGTAACAAACAGACAAGCAGACAAACAGATAGAAAGTGGTGAAAATGTACAACCCTTCCACCTTCGGTGGGGAGGTAGCAAATGAAATATCGTTCATCGAGTGACACTTGGTGAAACAGAATGTGACAAAAAACAGACAGACAGACAGATAGACAGAGAGACAAATGCAACAGACCAACACTCTGTGAAAAAAGTTTTTGCCAACCAACGAGATAGAACGACATATGAAGAAAATTTTAATCTTCGACTCCGAAGGTTGCTGCAAACCAATAATACACATTTTATTTTCTCCAGAGGAAACAACAACCACTGCAACTGTACCAACAACATTCTCTGAACTGACACACACAGAACCAACAGCAACACCTCAAACAACGACTGGTGAGGAAACATCTCAAACAACAACACACATTGTAATTGCTGCTGATGATGAAACAGACGTTCATAATAATGATGTCACAATGACAATGGAATCAAGAGCGGTATTTAAAACTTCATCAAATGCAACAACATTATCAATATTACCATTTACCACCACAATACATGAATTAAGCAGCCAGTCAAAACCAGCAATTTTCCTTTAAACAACAAAACTTCAAGCAATTTCAACTCATATCCACAACACGTCCAATAATGGAAATGTTGTTTCCCGCAGAGGAGACGAGCACTGGAAATGTCCCAACAACATCGACAGAACCCACTCCAGCACCCACAGGACCGACACCAACACCCAATGAACCAACAACAACGCTTCCTTCAGGTATTGGTGTGGGAAAACCTGAACTTCCAACACTTCTGATAAATCGCAGTGATGTGCTGTGATAATGAAATTTTTGATGATGGAATCAAGAAAGACATCTCAAACCTCCTGAAATCCAACAATAGAACAAATAACCCCTTCCAACACCACAACACATGAATGAAGCAGCCTTTCAGAACCAGCACCGTTGCTTGAAACATCAAAAATTTCCCAAATTTACAACTGTTATTGACAACACAACCAATATGAGAAATGTTGTTTTCTGTAAAGGAGACGAGCACTGTAAACGTCCCAACAACATCTGCAGAACTCACAACCCCCACAGACCCCACACCAACACCCACAGAAGCCACAACAACACTCACAGAACCATCAACAAAGCTTCCTCCAGGCATTTGAATAATTCTAGGTATGCAAATGGTCTTCAAATATCAAGTCAATCGGGTGAAATTTGAGGATGATAGAAATTTGGAATATGTTGTCTTTTTGGTTCGTGCTGACGTCAAAATAAATAGGTGGTTGAGATCAGCGAGCTCGTGTGCAAATGTTCTTTAAATTTCAAGTGAATCAAATGAAAATTGACAATTTTAGATACAATTTGTAAATTTGGCCCATTTTGGGTTGATCTTGTGGCCGATGTTGACCTCTTGAGTTATGATATCATGAAAAGTAATAGGTGGATGATTTCACTGCCCTGAGATGCAAATCCTGTTCAAATTTCAAGTCAATTGGATGAAATTTGACAATAAGAAAATTTGGTTCAAATTGCCAATTGGCCGATGTTGACCTGATTGATCGACAAAATTTTCGGGAACTTCAAGATGGAACCATCGCAGAATCGGTGCCATTAATCTGTGAAAATTTGAGAATGATCGGTTGAGTGGTTTGGCCTGCAGTCCAATTTATTTTTTGCCAAGTAACAAACAGACAAGCAGACAAACAGATAGAAAGTGGTGAAAATGTACAACCCTTCCACCTTCGGTGGGGGAGGTAGCAAATGAAATATCGTTCATCGAGTGACACTTGGTGAAACAGAATGTGACAAAAAACAGACAGACAGACAGATAGACAGAGAGACAAATGCAACAGACCAACACTCTGTGAAAAAAGTTTTTGCCACCCAACGAGATAGACCGACATGAAGAAAATTTTAATCTTCGACTCCGAAGGTTGCTGCAAACCAATAATACACATTTTATTTTCTCCAGAGGAAACAACAACCACTGCAACTGTACCAACAACCTTCACTGAACTGACACACACAGAACCAACAGCAACACCTCAAACAACGACTGGCGAGGAAATATCTCAAACAACAACACACATTGTAATTGCTGCTGATGATGAAACAGACGTTCATAATAATGATGTCACAATGACAATGGAATCAAGAGCGGTATTTAAAACTTCATCAAATGCAACAACATTATCAATATTACCATTTACCACCACAACTCATGAATTAAGCAGCCAGTCAAAACCAGCAATTTTCCTTTAAACAACAAAACTTCAAGCAATTTCAACTCATATCCACAACACGTCCAATAATGGAAATGTTGTTTCCCGCAGAGGAGACGAGCACTGGAAATGTCCCAACAACAACGACAGAACCCACTCCAACACCCACAGGACCGACACCAACACCCAATGAACCAAAAACAACGCTTCCTTCAGGTATTGGTGTGGGAAAACCTGAACTTCCAACACTTCTGATAAATCGCAGTGATGTGCTGTGATAATGAAATTTTTTTGATGATGGAATCAAGAAAGACATCTCAAACCTCCTGAAATCCAACAATAGAACAAATAACCCCTTCCAACACCACAACACATGAATGAAGCAGCCTTTCAGAACCAGCACCGTTGCTTGAAACATCAAAAATTTCCCAAATTTACAACTGTTATTGACAACACAACCAATATGAGAAATGTTGTTTTCTGTAAAGGAGACGAGCACTGTAAACGTCCCAACAACATCTGCAGAACTCACAACCCCCACAGACCCCACACCAACACCCACAGAAGCCACAACAACACTCACAGAACCATCAACAAAGCTTCCTCCAGGCATTTGAATAATTCTAGGTATGCAAATGGTCTTCAAATATCAAGTCAATCAGGTGAAATTTGAGGATGATAGAAATTTGGAATATGTTGTCTTTTTGGTTCATGCTGACGTCAAAATAAATAGGTGGTTGAGATCAGCGAGCTCGTGTGCAAATGTTCTTTAAATTTCAAGTGAATCAAATGAAAATTGACAATTTTAGATAAAATTTCTAAATTTGGCCCATTTTGGGTTGATCTTGTGGCCGATGTTGACCTCTTGAGTTATGATATCATGAAAAGTAATAGGTGGATGATTTCACTGCCCTGAGATGCAAATCCTGTTCAAATTTCAAGTCAATTGGATGAAATTTGACAATAAGAAAATTTGGTTCAAATTGCCAATTGGCCGATGTTGACCTGATTGATCGACAAAATTTTCGGGAACTTCAAGATGGAACCATCGCAGAATCGGTGCCATTAATCTATGAAAATTTGAGAATGATCGGTTGAGTGGTTTGGCCTGCAGTCCAATTTATTTTTTGCCAAGTAACAAACAGACAAGCAGACAAACAGATAGAAAGTGGTGAAAATGTACAACTCTTCCACCTTCGGTGGGGGAGGTAGCAAATGAAATATCGTTCATCGAGTGACACTTGGTGAAACAGAATGTGACAAAAAACAGACAGACAGACAGATAGACAGAGAGACAAATGCAACAGACCAACACTCTGTGAAAAAAGTTTTTGCCAACCAACGAGATAGAACGACATATGAAGAAAATTTTAATCTTCGACTCCGAAGGTTGCTGCAAACCAATAATACACATTTTATTTTCTCCAGAGGAAACAACAACCACTGCAACTGTACCAACAACATTCTCTGAACTGACACACACAGAACCAACAGCAACACCTCAAACAACGACTGGTGAGGAAACATCTCAAACAACAACACACATTGTAATTGCTGCTGATGATGAAACAGACGTTCATAATAATGATGTCACAATGACAATGGAATCAAGAGCGGTATTTAAAACTTCATCAAATGCAACAACATTATCAATATTACCATTTACCACCACAATACATGAATTAAGCAGCCAGTCAAAAGCAGCAATTTTCCTTTAAACAACAAAACTTCAAGCAATTTCAACTCATATCCACAACACGTCCAATAATGGAAATGTTGTTTCCCGCAGAGGAGACGAGCACTGGAAATGTCCCAACAACAACGACAGAACCCACTCCAACACCCACAGGACCGACACCAACACCCAATGAACCAACAACAACGCTTCCTTCAGGTATTGGTGTGGGAAAACCTGAACTTAGAACACTTCTGATAAATCGCAGTGATGTGCTGTGGATGATTTCACTGCCCTGAGATGCAAATCCTGTTCAAATTTCAAGTCAATTGGATGAAATTTGACAATAAGAAAAATTTGGTTCAAATTGCCGATTGGCCGATGTTGACCTGATTTATCGACAAAATTTTCGGGAACTTCAAGATGGAACCATCGCAGAATCGGTGCCATTAATCTATGAAAATTTGAGAATGATCGGTTGAGTGGTTTGGCCTGCAGTCCATTTTATTTTTTGCCAAGTAACAAACAGACTAGCAGACAAACAGATAGAAAGTGGTGAAAATGTACAACCCTTCCACCTTCGGTGGGGGAGGGAGCAAATGAAATATCGTTCATCGAGTGACACTTGGTGAAACAGAATGTGACAAAAAACAGACAGACAGACAGATAGACAGAGAGACAAATGCAACAGACCAACACTCTGTGAAAAAAGTTTTTGCCACCCAACGAGATAGACCGACATGAAGAAAATTTTAATCTTCGACTCCGAAGGTTGCTGCAAACCAATAATACACATTTTATTTTCTCCAGAGGAAACAACAACCACTGCAACTGTACCAACAACCTTCACTGAACTGACACACACAGAACCAACAGCAACACCTCAAACAACGACTGGCGAGGAAATATCTCAAACAACAACACACATTGTAATTGCTGCTGATGATGAAACAGACGTTCATAATAATGATGTCACAATGACAATGGAATCAAGAGCGGTATTTAAAACTTCATCAAATGCAACAACATTATCAATATTACCATTTACCACCACAATACATGAATTAAGCAGCCAGTCAAAACCAGCAATTTTCCTTTAAACAACAAAACTTCAAGCAATTTCAACTCATATCCACAACACGTCCAATAATGGAAATGTTGTTTCCCGCAGAGGAGACGAGCACTGGAAATGTCCCAACAACATCGACAGAACCCACTCCAGCACCCACAGGACCGACACCAACACCCAATGAACCAACAACAACGCTTCCTTCAGGTATTGGTGTGGGAAAACCTGAACTTCCAACACTTCTGATAAATCGCAGTGATGTGCTGTGATAATGAAATTTTTGATGATGGAATCAAGAAAGACATCTCAAACCTCCTGAAATCCAACAATAGAACAAATAACCCCTTCCAACACCACAACACATGAATGAAGCAGCCTTTCAGAACCAGCACCATTGGTTGAAACAACAAAATTTCCCAAATTTACAACTGTTATTGACAACACAACCAATGTGAGAAATGTTGTTTTCTGTAAAGGAGACGAGCAGTGTAAACGTCCCAACAACATCTGCAGAACTCACAACCCCCACAGACCCCACACCAACACCCACAGAAGCCACAACAACACTCACAGAACCATCAACAAAGCTTCCTCCAGGCATTTGAATAATTCTAGGTATGCAAATGGTCTTCAAATATCAAATCAATCGGGTGAAATTTGAGGATGATAGAAATTTGGAATATGTTGTCTTTTTGGTTCGTGCTGACGTCAAAATAAATAGGTGGTTGAGATCAGCGAGCTCGTGTGCAAATGTTCTTTAAATTTCAAGTGAATCAAATGAAAATTGACAATTTTAGATACAATTTCTAAATTTGGCCCATTTTGGGTTGATCTTGTGGCCGATGTTGACCTCTTGAGTTATGATATCATGAAAAGTAATAGGTGGATGATTTCACTGCCCTGAGATGCAAATCCTGTTCAAATTTCAAGTCAATTGGATGAAATTTGACAATAAGAAAATTTGGTTCAAATTGCCAATTGGCCGATGTTGACCTGATTGATCGACAAAATTTTCGGGAACTTCAAGATGGAACCATCGCAGAATCGGTGCCATTAATCTGTGAAAATTTGAGAATGATCGGTTGAGTGGTTTGGCCTGCAGTCCAATTTATTTTTTGCCAAGTAACAAACAGACAAGCAGACAAACAGATAGAAAGTGGTGAAAATGTACAACCCTTCCACCTTCGGTGGGGAGGTAGCAAATGAAATATCGTTCATCGAGTGACACTTGGTGAAACAGAATGTGACAAAAAACAGACAGACAGACAGATAGACAGAGAGACAAATGCAACAGACCAACACTCTGTGAAAAAGTTTTTGCCAACCAACGAGATAGAACGACATATGAAGAAAATTTTAATCTTCGACTCCGAAGGTTGCTGCAAACCAATAATACACATTTTATTTTCTCCAGAGGAAACAACAACCACTGCAACTGTACCAACAACATTCTCTGAACTGACACACACAGAACCAACAGCAACACCTCAAACAACGACTGGTGAGGAAACATCTCAAACAACAACACACATTGTAATTGCTGCTGATGATGAAACAGACGTTCATAATAATGATGTCACAATGACAATGGAATCAAGAGCGGTATTTAAAACTTCATCAAATGCAACAACATTATCAATATTACCATTTACCACCACAATACATGAATTAAGCAGCCAGTCAAAACCAGCAATTTTCCTTTAAACAACAAAACTTCAAGCAATTTCAACTCATATCCACAACACGTCCAATAATGGAAATGTTGTTTCCCGCAGAGGAGACGAGCACTGGAAATGTCCCAACAACATCGACAGAACCCACTCCAGCACCCACAGGACCGACACCAACACCCAATGAACCAACAACAACGCTTCCTTCAGGTATTGGTGTGGGAAAACCTGAACTTCCAACACTTCTGATAAATCGCAGTGATGTGCTGTGATAATGAAATTTTTTTGATGATGGAATCAAGAAAGACATCTCAAACCTCCTGAAATCCAACAATAGAACAAATAACCCCTTCCAACACCACAACACATGAATGAAGCAGCCTTTCAGAACCAGCACCGTTGCTTGAAACATCAAAAATTTCCCAAATTTACAACTGTTATTGACAACACAACCAATATGAGAAATGTTGTTTTCTGTAAAGGAGACGAGCACTGTAAACGTCCCAACAACATCTGCAGAACTCACAACCCCCACAGACCCCACACCAACACCCACAGAAGCCACAACAACACTCACAGAACCATCAACAAAGCTTCCTCCAGGCATTTGAATAATTCTAGGTATGCAAATGGTCTTCAAATATCAAGTCAATCGGGTGAAATTTGAGGATGATAGAAATTTGGAATATGTTGTCTTTTTGGTTCGTGCTGACGTCAAAATAAATAGGTGGTTGAGATCAGCGAGCTCGTGTGCAAATGTTCTTTAAATTTCAAGTGAATCAAATGAAAATTGACAATTTTAGATACAATTTGTAAATTTGGCCCATTTTGGGTTGATCTTGTGGCCGATGTTGACCTCTTGAGTTATGATATCATGAAAAGTAATAGGTGGATGATTTCACTGCCCTGAGATGCAAATCCTGTTCAAATTTCAAGTCAATTGGATGAAATTTGACAATAAGAAAATTTGGTTCAAATTGCCAATTGGCCGATGTTGACCTGATTGATCGACAAAATTTTCGGGAACTTCAAGATGGAACCATCGCAGAATCGGTGCCATTAATCTGTGAAAATTTGAGAATGATCGGTTGAGTGGTTTGGCCTGCAGTCCAATTTATTTTTTGCCAAGTAACAAACAGACAAGCAGACAAACAGATAGAAAGTGGTGAAAATGTACAACCCTTCCACCTTCGGTGGGGGAGGTAGCAAATGAAATATCGTTCATCGAGTGACACTTGGTGAAACAGAATGTGACAAAAAACAGACAGATAGACAGAGAGACAGAGAGACAAATGCAACAGACCAACACTCTGTGAAAAAAGTTTTTGCCACCCAACGAGATAGACCGACATGAAGAAAATTTTAATCTTCGACTCCGAAGGTTGCTGCAAACCAATAATACACATTTTATTTTCTCCAGAGGAAACAACAACCACTGCAACTGTACCAACAACCTTCACTGAACTGACACACACAGAACCAACAGCAACACCTCAAACAACGACTGGTGAGGAAATATCTCAAACAACAACACACATTGTAATTGCTGCTGATGATGAAACAGACGTTCATAATAATGATGTCACAATGACAATGGAATCAAGAGCGGTATTTAAAACTTCATCAAATGCAACAACATTATCAATATTACCATTTACCACCACAACTCATGAATTAAGCAGCCAGTCAAAACCAGCAATTTTCCTTTAAACAACAAAACTTCAAGCAATTTCAACTCATATCCACAACACGTCCAATAATGGAAATGTTGTTTCCCGCAGAGGAGACGAGCACTGGAAATGTCCCAACAACAACGACAGAACCCACTCCAACACCCACAGGACCGACACCAACACCCAATGAACCAAAAACAACGCTTCCTTCAGGTATTGGTGTGGGAAAACCTGAACTTCCAACACTTCTGATAAATCGCAGTGATGTGCTGTGATAATGAAATTTTTTTGATGATGGAATCAAGAAAGACATCTCAAACCTCCTGAAATCCAACAATAGAACAAATAACCCCTTCCAACACCACAACACATGAATGAAGCAGCCTTTCAGAACCAGCACCGTTGCTTGAAACATCAAAAATTTCCCAAATTTACAACTGTTATTGACAACACAACCAATATGAGAAATGTTGTTTTCTGTAAAGGAGACGAGCACTGTAAACGTCCCAACAACATCTGCAGAACTCACAACCCCCACAGACCCCACACCAACACCCACAGAAGCCACAACAACACTCACAGAACCATCAACAAAGCTTCCTCCAGGCATTTGAATAATTCTAGGTATGCAAATGGTCTTCAAATATCAAGTCAATCAGGTGAAATTTGAGGATGATAGAAATTTGGAATATGTTGTCTTTTTGGTTCATGCTGACGTCAAAATAAATAGGTGGTTGAGATCAGCGAGCTCGTGTGCAAATGTTCTTTAAATTTCAAGTGAATCAAATGAAAATTGACAATTTTAGATAAAATTTCTAAATTTGGCCCATTTTGGGTTGATCTTGTGGCCGATGTTGACCTCTTGAGTTATGATATCATGAAAAGTAATAGGTGGATGATTTCACTGCCCTGAGATGCAAATCCTGTTCAAATTTCAAGTCAAGTGGATGAAATTTGACAATAAGAAAATTTGGTTCAAATTGCCAATTGGCCGATGTTGACCTGATTGATCGACAAAATTTTCGGGAACTTCAAGATGGAACCATCGCAGAATCGGTGCCATTAATCTATGAAAATTTGAGAATGATCGGTTGAGTGGTTTGGCCTGCAGTCCAATTTATTTTTTGCCAAGTAACAAACAGACAAGCAGACAAACAGATAGAAAGTGGTGAAAATGTACAACTCTTCCACCTTCGGTGGGGGAGGTAGCAAATGAAATATCGTTCATCGAGTGACACTTGGTGAAACAGAATGTGACAAAAAACAGACAGATAGACAGAGAGACAGAGAGACAAATGCAACAGACCAACACTCTGTGAAAAAAGTTTTTGCCAACCAACGAGATAGAACGACATATGAAGAAAATTTTAATCTTCGACTCCGAAGGTTGCTGCAAACCAATAATACACATTTTATTTTCTCCAGAGGAAACAACAACCACTGCAACTGTACCAACAACATTCTCTGAACTGACACACACAGAACCAACAGCAACACCTCAAACAACGACTGGTGAGGAAACATCTCAAACAACAACACACATTGTAATTGCTGATGATGATGAAACAGACGTTCATAATAATGATGTCACAATGACAATGGAATCAAGAGCGGTATTTAAAACTTCATCAAATGCAACAACATTATCAATATTACCATTTACCACCACAATACATGAATTAAGCAGCCAGTCAAAAGCAGCAATTTTCCTTTAAACAACAAAACTTCAAGCAATTTCAACTCATATCCACAACACGTCCAATAATGGAAATGTTGTTTCCCGCAGAGGAGACGAGCACTGGAAATGTCCCAACAACAACGACAGAACCCACTCCAACACCCACAGGACCGACACCAACACCCAATGAACCAACAACAACGCTTCCTTCAGGTATTGGTGTGGGAAAACCTGAACTTCGAACACTTCTTATAAATCGCAGTGATGTGCTGTGATAATGAAATTTTTTTGATGATGGAATCAAGAAAGACATCTCAAACCTCCTGAAATCCAACAATAGAACAAATAACCCCTTCCAACACCACAACACATGAATGAAGCAGCCTTTCCGAACCAGCACCATTGCTTCAAACAACAAAATTTCCCAAATTTTCAACTGTTATTGACAACACAACCAATATGAGAAATGTTGTTTTCTGTAAAGGAGACGAGCACTGTAAACGTCCCAACAACATCTGCAGAACTGAAAACCCCCACAGAACCCACACCAACACTCACAGAACCCACAACAACACTCACAGAACCATCAACAATGCTTCCTCCTGGCATTTGAATAACTCAAGGTATGCAAATGGTCTTCAAATATCAAGTCAATCGGGTGAAAATTAAGGATGATAGAAATTTGGAATATGTTGACTTTTTTGTCCGTGCTGACGTCAAAATAAATAGGTGGTTGAGATCAGCGAGCTCGTGTGTAAATGGTCTTTCTATTTCAAGTCAATCGGATGAAAATTGACAATTTTAGAAACAATTTCAAAATTTGGCCCATTTTGGTTGATCTTGTGGCCGATGTTGACCTCGTGACTTCTGGGATCATCAACATTATTTGGGTGGTTGATTTCACTGTGCTGAAATGCAAATCCTCTTCAAATTTCAACTCAATCAGATAAAATTTGACAATTAGAAAATGTGGCTCAAATTGGCCGATGGGTCGATGTAGCCCTTTTTGATTGAGAAACTTTTACGAAACTTCAATGCAGGAACGTCGCAGGGTCGGTGCCATTAAAAACTGAAAATTTCAAAGTGATCGGTTGAGCGGTTTGTACTGGAGACAAAGTTGTTTTTTGCCAAGTAACAAAGAGACAAGCAGACAAACAGATAGAAAGTGGTGAAAATGTACAACCTTTCCACCTTCGGTGGCCGAGGTAGCAAATGAATTTTCGTTCATCGAGTGACACTTGGTGAAACAGAATGTGACAAAAAACAGACAGACAGACAGACAGAGAGACAAATGCTACAGACTAACACTCCGCGAAAAAACGTTTTTGCCAACCAACAAGATAGACCGACATATGAAGAAAATTTTAATCTTCGACTCCGAAGGAAGCGACAAACCAATAATACACATTTTATTTTCTCCAGAAGAAACAACAACCACTGCAACTGTACCAACAACATTCACTGAACTGACACCCACAGAACCAACAGCAACACCTCAAGCAACGACTGGTGAGGAAACATTTCAAACAACAACACATTGTAATTGCTGCTGATGATGTTACAGACGTTCATCAAAATTATGTCACAATGACAATGGAATCAAGAGCGGTATTGAAAACCTCATCAAATGCAACAGCGTTTTCAACATTACCATTTACCACCACAATACATGAATTGAGCAGCCTGTCAAAACCAGCAATTTTCCTTGAAACAACAAAATTTCCCAAATTTACAACTGTTATTGACAACACAACCAATATGAGAAATGTTGTTTTCTGTAAAGGAGACGAGCACTGTAAACGTCCCAACAACATCTGCAGAACTCACAACCCCCACAGACCCCACAACAACACTCACAGAACCATCAACAAAGCTTCCTCCAGGCATTTGAATAATTCTAGGTCTGCAAATGGTCTTCAAATATCAAATCAATCGTGTGAAATTTGAGGATGATAGAAATTTGGAATATGTTGTCTTTTTGGTTCGTGCTGACGTCAAAATAAATAGGTGGTTGAGATCAGCGAGCTCGTGTGCAAATGTTCTTTAAATTTCAAGTGAATCCAATGAAAATTGACAATTTTAGATACAATTTCGAAATTTGGCCCATTTTGGGTTGATCTTGCGGCCGATGTTGACCTCTTGAATTATGATATCATGAAAAGTAATAGGTGGATGATTTCACTGCCCTGACATGCAAATCCTGTTCAAATTTAAAGTCAATTGGATGAAATTTGACAATAAAAAAATTTGGTTCAAATTGCCAATTGGCCGATGTTGACCTGATTGATCGACAAAATTTTCGGGAACTTCAAGATGGAACCATCGCAGAATCGGTGCCATTAATCTATGAAAATTTGATAATGATCGGATGAGTGGTTTGGCCTGCAGTCCAATTTATTTTTTGCCAAGTAACAAACAGACTAGCAGACAAACAGATAGAAAGTGGTGAAAATGTACAACCCTTCCACCTTCGGTGGGGGAGGTAGCAAAGGAAATATCGTTCATCGAGTGACACTTGGTGAAACAGAATGTGACAAAAAACAGACAGACAGACAGATAGACAGAGAGACAAATGCAACAGACCAACACTCTGTGAAAAAAGTTTTTGCCACCCAACGAGATAGACCGACATATGAAGAAAATTTTAATCTTCGACTCCAAAGGTTGCTGCAAACTAATAATACACATTTTATTTTCTCCAGAGGAAACAACAACCACTGCAACTGTACCAACAACATTCACTGAACTGACACACACAGAACCAACAGCAACACCTCAAACAACGACTGGTGAGGAAACATCTCAAACAACAACACACATTGTAATTGCTGCTGATGATGAAACAGACGTTCATAATAATAATGTCACAATGACAATGGAATCAAGAGCGGTATTGAAAACTTCATCAAATGCAACAGCGTTTTCAACATGACCATTTACCTCCACAATACATGAATTAAGCAGCCAGTCAAAACCAGCAATTTTCCTTGAAACAACAAAACTTCAAGCAATTTCAACTCATATCCACAACACGTCCAATAATGGAAATGTTGTTTCCCGCAGAGGAGACGAGCACTGGAAATGTCCCAACAACATCGACAGAACCCACTCCAACAGCCACAGGACCGACACCAACACCCAATGAACCAACAACAACGCTTCCTTCAGGTATTGGTGTGGGAAAACCTGAACTTCGAACACTTCTGATAAATCGCAGTGATGTGCTGTGATAATGAAATTTTTTTGATGTTGGAATCAAGAAAGACATCTCAAACCTCCTGAAATCCAACAATAGAACAAATAACCCCTTCCAACACCACAACACATGAATGAAGCAGCCTTTCAGAACCAGCACCATTGCTTGAAACAACAAAATTTCCCAAATTTACAACTGTTATTGACAACACAACCAATATGAGAAATGTTGTTTTCTGTAAAGGAGACGAGCACTGTAAACGTCCCAACAACATCTGCAGAACTCACAACCCCCACAGACCCCACACCAACACCCACAGAAGCCACAACAACACTCACAGAACCATCAACAAAGCTTCCTCCAGGCATTTGAATAATTCTAGGTATGCAAATGGTCTTCAAATATCAAGTCAATCGGGTGAAATTTGAGGATGATAGAAATTTGGAATATGTTGTCTTTTTGTTCGTGCTGACGTCAAAATAAATAGGTGGTTGAGATCAGCGAGCTCGTGTGTAAATGGTCTTTAAATTTCAAGTGAATCGAATGAAAATTGACAATTTTAGATAAAATTTCTAAATTTGGCCCATTTTGGGTTGATCTTGTGGCCGCTGTTGACCTCTTGAGTTATGATATCATGAAAAGTAATAGGTGGATGATTTCACTGCCCTGAGATGCAAATCCTGTTCAAATTTCAAGTCAATTGGATGAAATTTGACAATAAGAAAATTTGGTTCAAATTGCCAATTGGCCGATGTTGACCTGATTGATCGACAAAATTTTCGGGAACTTCAAGATGGAACCATCGCAGGGTCGGTGCCATTAATCTCTGAAAATTTCAGAATGACCGGTTGAGTGGTTTGGCCTGGAGTCAAATTTTTTTTTTGCTAAGTAACAAACAGACAAGCAGACAAACAGATAGAAAGTGGTGAAAATGTACAACTCTTCCACCTTCGGGGGGGGAGGTATAAAATGAAATATCGTTCATCGAGTGATACTTGGTGAATATCGTTCATCGAGTGACACTTGTTGAAACAGAATGTGAAAAAAATTTCACGATTGCTTGAAAACTGTAGCCAAAAATTGTGCCAAAAAACAAACAGACAGACAGACAGATAGACAGAGATAGAAATGCTGCAGACTCACACTCTGTGAAAAACGTTTTTGCCAACCAACAAGACAGACCGACATATGAAGAAAATTTTAATCTTCGACTCTGAAGGTAGCTGCAAACCAATAATACACATTTAATTTTCTCCAGAGGAAACAACAACCACTGTAACTGTACCAACAACATTCACTGAACTGACACCCACAGAACCAACAACGACACCTCAAACAACGACTGGTGAGGAAACATCTCAAACAACAACACACATTGTAATTGCTGTTGATGATGCAACAGACGTTCATGATAATGATGTCACAATGACAATGGAATCAAGAGCGGTATTTAAAACTTCATCAAAAGCAACAACATTTTCAATATTACCATTTAACACCACAATACATGAATTAAGCAGCCAGTCAAAACCAGCAGTTTTCCTTGAAACAACAAAACTTCAAACAATTTCAACTCATATCCACAACACAACAAATCATGGAAATGTTGTTTTCTGCAGAGGAGACAAGCACTGGAAACGTACCAACCACATCGACAGAACCCACTCGAACTCCCACAGAACCATCAACAACGCTTCCTTCAGGTATTGGTGTGGGTAAACCCGAACCAAAAACACTTCTGATAAATCGCAGTGTTGTGCCTTGATAATGAAATTTTAATGATTATGGAATCAAGAAAGATACCTCAAACCTCATGAAGTCCAACAATAGAACAAATACCACCTTCCATCACCACAATGCAATAATTAAGCAGCCTGTCAGATCCAGCACCATTGCTTGAAACAACAAAACTTCACAAAATTACAACAAAACTTCACAACGAATGCTGAACCTGTTGTCGGCCTACACAACCGATGCCCAACGATAGTCTAACTTAGGCCAACAACAGATTCAGCATTCGTTGGTATAAGTTATCTATAACACAACGAAACGTTCTGTGTCCATTACTAATATGTTATGCATATGACCAACTCGTTATGAATACGTCCGAATCTTTAAAAAAAACATCAAAAGTTCAACGTCAGCCAGCGTTTTACATTCATTTTAATACGTTGCCATCGCTGGCTAAAACGTCAAGGTGTGACCGGGCCTTTAAGTTTCACCTTCTGCAATGACTTGTGCAGTTCTCCCTTTTGCTGGAATCATGAGTGAACTGGCAATTACAGGGAATCTTCAGTACTTTCTCTGCAGCATCACAATCAATTTTCGAAAAAAAATGACTCACAAAAATTCTGAACTTCACTTTTAATATTTTGCATATTTGGAAATGGATCATCAATATGTTGTTGAACCAAAAACAGTGCTATTTCTATATAATTTAATCAATGTTCTGGAGCATTAACTGAAACGATTGCATTCACTGAATCCAAAATAATGTTCTTCATGGTGTACATGGTTTCAATTCGTTCAGGAAATTTGTTTTCATTTTTTGGAGTTTCACTGGACTCACATTTGTTTCTTCTTGTTGAACATTTAGGGACAACAACACCACCTATCCTTTCCACGAAACTCTCAACAATCCCAACTCCGACACTCTCAACAACAATCCCCACGTCCACCATGACTACTCCACCGGTCATTACGAGAGGTAAAGGTACCTGCATTTTTTTTTCTCTGTGAATATTTTTTGTCGGTTCAAATTGGCATCTTAAAGAAGGAACATTCAAGTATCATGTTACACTTTTATAAACACGAATTGATGATGACTGGATCAATCTTCAAATGCAAACATTTTTGTGATAATTGTGTGAGAGAGCAAATGTATTTCTTTTTGTTAACATGAGCGTATTTAATGAATAATGTGTTCTCAACCGTCTTCTGGCTTTGGTTTTGACAACAGGAAGAATCATCGCAACTCCAGCAAAGAAATTGCAATTCATAATTTTGATCTATTTTCGTGTAAATCGTGCACCCGCTTCATATGGGAGCGTCAGAACGGGTCATATTATCCTCTCTGGTATATTTATATTATATATATATATATATATATATATATATATATATATATATATATATATAGATAGATAGATATATATATATATATATATATATATATATATATATATATATATATATATATATATATATATACATACATATATACATATGTATAGATGTTGGAGCCTGGTGTTGGCGCAGTGGTTCGGGCAGCGGCTTGGGATCCAAAAGGTCCTGAGTTCAAGCCCCGTTGGGCCACTGAATTAATACGCCAGGGGGTTGACTCAACTTGTCATCCTTCCGAGGTCGGCGAAATGAGTACCAGTGTACTGGGCCGCTGTATACCCCGGTTAAAATAGGTGTACCATATCCCTGTGTCGTAAGAGGCGACCAGGGTTGCGTCAGGAAGGGCATTCGGTGTAAAACATGTGCCAAATCACGATGCGGATCATACGGATGATCCGCTGTGGCGACCCCAAAAAAGGGAGCAGCCGAAAGAAGAAGAAGAAGATATATATATATATATATATATATATATATATATATATATATATATATATATATATATATATATATATATATATGTACAAATATAAATAAATATATATATATATATCCATACTCGGTGAATGCATCCGGCATTGCCCGGGTTCTTTTTGAATGAATTTAATCTTTCAACATCGGTGTGATGCGAGCACAGTATTAGTTCCCCATTGGGCCATGGCAGTCATAGCCGAAGGGGGATGGTGAGTGGGAAACACCCCCCCCCACTCCCCCAGGCGACTTGAAAGCAAGTGACTTAAACTGTGTTATGTGTGCAATACGAAGTGCTGAAATCAATGGGTTGGAATGGTCAATCACCAAGCGTAATGCAGAAATAGAGTAACAATGTCCTCTTAATAAGGTATTAGATAGCTTCGATTAGATTCGATTCAATTAGATGAGATAGATAGATTAGATAGATTACATTAGATGTCGGCTCTGGTCAATTAGTCTTGGGGGTGGGGGGGGGGTTGCAAGGAGAAGCATATAATGCCTCAAGATCGTCGCATTCCTCTCATTAAGATTAGTATAAAACAACCGTAAAGACTCTTAATAAACCTTGTCATATGTGTTTGTGGTTAACTTATTTTTTTACTTCCCCACAAGAAGCCATGATTGGCGCCCCACAAAACGCCATGAAAAGCTATATATTATATACAAGTTATCATGACATTTGCCTAAGGCCGAAAAACCCCTTCGCGAAGCGGGACATGATTCCTCTTCATATTGTTTTGTTAGAACATGAAAACTTTTCATTTCTCATTGTTGTTATTCCTTTTGTTATGAGAAGCAGCCTGGAAGAACACCATGATAAGCTATCTGTATGCATTTACTTGGATTTATCCCAACACGGAAAAAGGACTCTTGAAGGGGCAAATTAAGTTGCAACAACTGCCGTCGTGTCACCCTTGGTCCCCCGACCAAGACTGGTTGAGATTTGATAAATATCAAACAAATATATCGCAGTCAGACAGACAGACAAGAAACAAATTGTGTCTTTTGATCTGTTAACGTTTCAACCCAAAAATCTTTCAAAGCAGGTGTGTTTTGCTTTGAACAGTTCATCATAGTATGTTCATGGTGTTGTGATCACTGATGATCATCTATTACAAAATGACACTAAAATAATTTTTCTGTCACAGAGCTTGTATTGCAGTGCAATATTTCAAATTACGTTTGTTCCAAGGTAAGGCAGAGAATGCAAGTCAATTGGGAGAATAATTTCCAATAACTGATTCCCTTTTGAACGTAGAATGCACGGGATGGGGAGATCCTCACTACACCAGCTTTGATGGAAAGAAATTTAATTTCCAAGGAACCTCCACATATGTATTGGTGCAGGTAAGGTGAAGTGAGCTTATTTAAAGAAGAGTGCAGATATTTATGATGTAAAATGATAAAAATTATCATGAAAAAGTGCAATTTCTTTTTTAATGCTTAAGGAGTTGATGAATAATTGGTGAAAACCATACCGCAGACTGAGAATACGAAAAATATTTATCTTTGCTCAGCCTTGCAATGAAACAAATTGGCGGGTATTGGTAAAGAATGAGCATCGCAAGGGGAACACCAAGGTTTCCTACACCCGGGAAGTGCTCACGGAAGTGTATGGCAAGGAAGTACAGTTTTTTGGTAGCAAGCGGTTCAAGGTACGTGTTGACTATAAGATCAACATAATCAGTTTTACATTTATTGCATTTGTCCTTTTTTTACGGCCATGATGGCATTGTAGGTTCGCATCATTTGTCGACAACTAACTGGATTTAACTTTTTGCAGCTGGATGGGGTTCTTAAAAACATGCCGTACAAATTCTTCAATGGATCAGACTCATTCCATGTGCTCCATTGGGGTCGCTACCGTTACCTGATTGCTGCCTTTGGCCTTGAGGTGTTGTACGACGGTCATCATAATGTGCGTGTGCGTCTTCCAAACACCTTCTCTGAGAAGGTCTGTGGCCTCTGTGGAAACATGGACAGCCAGACCAGTAACGACTTCAGAATGAAGAATGGCACGTTGACAGAAAATGCGGCACATTTTGGGAACAGCTGGAAGATTGGTGATGAAAACAACAAGTATGTTGGTCTTCGTTGCCTTTTTACTTTCAATAAATAAATACCTCACGACATCTCGTTTGTCATTTGGCACGTGCGGCACTTTTTGATTGATACTATTTCATAACAAACACAAACACCTCAAATGAACACATCTGCAATCCATTGCAAATTTTGTTTCTCGACTGAACTCACAGAGATGTTGATGATGATGGCACAACCTTGCTACTGAATGCAACGTTGAAGGAGAAAGCAAGAAGGAACGAATCCTGTGGGATGTTGCTCCTTGAGGACGGCCCTTTTGCTGCTTGCCATCGCAAGTTTGACCCACACGTTTTCCTGGAGGACTGCATCTTTGAATATGTTGTCCGTGATATGGATGAGGAAGCACTGTGCGAGGCATTGGAGTCATACTTTGTCACCTGTTCGGCTGATGGAATGAAAATGCAAACATGGAGGAAACCAGATCTTTGCCGTAAGATGGCGTTAACTTTCTGGGATTGTCATTTTGTTTTCACAAATAACAGCAAACATAGTATGTGTGGGTGTGTATTTGTTATATTTTCATAATTTTAACAACAGACGTTTTTATGACCAGGGTTTCCTTTTCTTATCGCTCAGCTCTACAATGCCCATCAAATAGCTCTTACACAATGTGCATTCCCGACACTGTTGCAACTTGCTCCAAATCTGAAACGAAAGAATTACAACAGAGCACTTGCGTTGAGGGCTGTAAATGTGATGCTGGCCTTTTGTGGGATGTGGATCATTGTATCAAGGAAGTGGAATGTGGTTGCATGCAGGACAACAGTTATTACAACGTGAGTATCGGGACAAATGAATAAAAACCCTTCACTTGAGAGTCACACAACAATGAATAGTGAATGATTTGTATTTTGCTTTACTCTTGTTTGAACCTTTTTGATCGTCATGCAATTGTATTGGCAAGGATGACACTGAGGATTTCTCCGCAGTTCAATGAGTCCTACATTTCTGAGGATTGCAGTCACCAGTGCACCTGCCAAACTGGTGGAAATATCAGCTGTGTATCTTTCACGTGTGACCTGAACGTAAGTGAGTGCAAAGTGAAAGAAGATGGAATCTTGGGCTGTTATCCAAGAGGTAAGATTTAAGCAAAGGGATGTGGCACCTGCTTTGAGAGGCAACATTTCTTTTCACTCTTGCTTCCATCCTCTTCCTGAGCATATACTATTATATACTCTTGTAAATAATTTAACTTGTTTGTATCATATATGTGAAAGTAAAATTCAATCATGATGGCAATTGTTGGAAATGTAAAACATTCCTCATGGATCTCGGATTTTCTTCTCTCTTTAAACGATTAAATTGAAAGTTTCTTCATTAAATAGAATATCTTGCTCAAATTGATGAAGTAGTTGTCAGTAATTAACTCCAAGGTTGGTCTTTATTTTACTTATTTCCTTTATGGTGATGTCATCATTGTTATGGTTCAAAGCGACTGAATGCAGCTTCTCACAAATTTTACATATCATTGTGTTGCTTTGGTCAATTGCAAATGATGGAAGACATTTTTGTCTTGTTCTTTCAACCTCAATTCTCAAGAGACTGCTTTTTCACCATAACTCATATATGATCCATCTTCCTTGTTTGCATCATCCTTTTCACGATATGAATGTGTTAGTGTGTTTGTGAAACAAAATCCTCTTGTGACGAGTCGTGATCTTTGCTCCCTTTCTTTGGAAAAGTCTGCAGCAAGTGAGGTTAGCGCGTCACTTCGATGAAAGTTGTTGTAGAATTTCCCAGCTCTTAAAAATATTGACCAGATCCTTTAAGCTTCTTTGTCCCAATTGTGGAGGAATAGAGGGAATGCAGATCAACTGTAAAGCACGAAATCAAATTCCACTGCACGACTCAACAGTACTAAACACAAGCATTGGGGCTCGGTGCAAGATTACATCACAAAAGCGAGAATATTATAAAAAGTAAAGAGGTGCAACATAGCTGTGCTGTTTGATGTTCACGTAGGTGTGTGTACCTTATGTTTTGCCATTTGCTTACTTCATTTTTTATTGCCTTTCTTCTTCATGTGAAAGGATTTTTTTTTTTTAATAATATTGCACACATCATGTGTGCATTAGGTCCTCCGTGAGTGTCAACAACAATGGATTCATGACTATTGACCCCTTTTTTGAAGTGCTTGTTCAAATGTTGGCATTCCTCCATTTGACTCTTTCCATGGTGTCAGTTTCATATAAACCCAAACATTCCGTATCTTTCTCAACTTTTTCAACCCACGTGTTTTTCGGATGTTGTGTCGACTTTCTTCCTTTTTCCACGATCAATGCTCCTTTCTTTTCACTCCCATCTTCTGACCTACGTTGCACATGACCACAGCAATTGAGTCTTCTTTTCTGAAGTTCTTCTTCACCGGGATTGACATTTAATCTCTTCCTCATTTCTGAGCTTGGAATTCTTTCTTGCAGAGGCAATCCATTCATCCTTCTTATTGTTATAATCTCTGTCCTTTCCATTATTTTGCCATCTTTTATTTGCATTGCCCATGTTTCGCCTCTTTGCTTCAATCGTTTCCAATAAACTCTCAACAATCAAAACTCTGACAGTGCAGTCTGAGGCAGCCTTTATTATGTCAAACCTTTACAGATAATGGAATTTTTGTGTGCTTCATCCTCCCACATCGTTTTCACCATTTATTCTCATCTGATGTTATCTCCATTTCATGACTAATTTACAGACAGACAGCCAGATGGACAACCTGAAAACATAACGCCTCCGGCTTTCAGCCACAGTGGCATAAAAATGCCTTTTTCTGATTTTACGTTTCACCTTCTGCAATGACTTGTGCAGTTCTCCCTTTTGCTGGAATCATGAGTGAACTGGCAATTACAGGGAATCTTCTGTACTTTCTCTGCAACATCACAATCAATTTTCGAAAAAAAATGACTCACAGAAATTCTGATCTTCACTTTTAATATTTTGCATATTTGGAAATGGATCATCAATATGTTGTTGAACCAAAAACAGTGCTATTTCTATATAATTTAATCAATGTTCTGGAGCATTAACTGAAACGATTGCATTCACTGAATCCAAAATAATGTTCTTCATGGTGTACATGGTTTCAATTCGTTCAGGAAATTTGTTTTCATTTTTTGGAGTTTCACTGGACTCACATTTGTTTCTTCTTGTTGAACATTTAGGGACAACAACACCACCTATCCTTTCCACGAAACTCTCAACAATCCCAACTCCGACACTCTCAACAACAATCCCCACGTCCACCATGACTACTCCACCGGTCATTACGAGAGGTAAAGGTACCTGCATTTTTTTTTCTCTGTGAATATTTTTTGTCGGTTCAAATTGGCATCTTAAAGACGGAACATTCAAGTATCATGTTACACTTTTATAAACACGAATTGATGATGACTGGATCAATCTTCAAATGCAAACATTTTTGTGATAATTGTGTGAGAGAGCAAATGTATTTCTTTTTGTTAACATGAGCGTATTTAATGAATAATGTGTTCTCAACCGTCTTCTGGCTTTGGTTTTGACAACAGGAAGAATCATCGCAACTCCAGCAAAGAAATTGCAATTCATAATTTTGATCTATTTTCGTGTAAATCGTGCACCCGCTTCATATGGGAGCGTCAGAACGGGTCATATTATCCTCTCTGGTATATTTATATTATATATATATATATATATATATATATATATATATATATATATATATATATATATATATATATATATAGATAGATAGATAGATATATATATATATATATATATATATATATATATATATATATATATATATATATATATATATATATATATATACATACATATATACATATGTATAGATGTTGGAGCCTGGTGTTGGCGCAGTGGTTCGGGCAGCGGCTTGGGATCCAAAAGGTCCTGAGTTCAAGCCCCGTTGGGCCACTGAATTAATACGCCAGGGGGTTGACTCAACTTGTCATCCTTCCGAGGTCGGCGAAATGAGTACCAGTGTACTGGGCCGCTGTATACCCCGGTTAAAATAGGTGTACCATATCCCTGTGTCGTAAGAGGCGACCAGGGTTGCGTCAGGAAGGGCATTCGGCGTAAAACATGTGCCAAATCACGATGCGGATCATACGGATGATCCGCTGTGGCGACCCCAAAAAAGGGAGCAGCCGAAAGAAGAAGAAGAAGATATATATATATATATATATATATATATATATATATATATGTACAAATATAAATAAATATATATATATATATCCATACTCGGTGAATGCATCCGGCATTGCCCGGGTTCTTTTTGAATGAATTTAATCTTTCAACATCGGTGTGATGCGAGCACAGTATTAGTTCCCCATTGGGCCATGGCAGTCATAGCCGAAGGGGGATGGTGAGTGGGAAACACCCCCCCACTCCCCCAGGCGACTTGAAAGCAAGTGACTTAAACTGTGTTATGTGTGCAATATGAAGTGCTGAAATCAATGGGTTGGAATGGTCAATCACCAAGCGTAATGCAGAAATAGAGTAACAATGTCCTCTTCATAAGGTATTAGATAGCTTCGATTAGATTCAATTCAATTAGATGAGCGAGATAGATTAGATAGATTACATTAGATGTAGGCTCTGGTCAATTAGTCTGTGGGGGTGGGGGGGGGTTGCAAGGAGAAGCATATAATGCCTCAAGATCGTCGCATTCCTCTCATTAAGATTAGTATAAAACAACCGTAAAGACTCTTAATAAACCTTGTCATATGTGTTTGTGGTTTACTTATTTTTTTACTTCCCCACAAGACGCCATGATTGGCGCTCCACAAAACGCCACGAAAAGCTATATATTATATACAAGTTATCATGGCATTTGCCCAAGGCCGAAAAACCCCTTCGGGAAGCGCGACATGATTCCTCTTCATATTGTTTTGTTATAACATGAAAACTTTTCACTTCTCATTGTTGTTATTCCTTTTGTTATGAGAAGCAGCCTGGAAAAACCCCATGATAAGCTATCTGTATGCATTTACTTGGATTTATACCAACACGGAAAAAGGACTCTTGAAGGGGCAAATTCAGTTGCAACAACTGCTTGTGTCACCCTTGGTCCCCCGACCAAGACTGGTTGAGATTTGATAAATATCAAACAAATATATCGCAGTCAGACAGACAGACAAGAAACAAATTGTGTCTTTTGATCTGTTAACGTTTCAACCCAAAAATCTTTCAAAGCAGGTGTGTTTTGCTTTGAACAATTCATCATAGTATGTTCATGGTGTTGTGATCACTGATGATCATCTATTACAAAATGACACTAAAATAATTTTTCTGTCACAGAGCTTGTATTGCAGTGCAATATTTCAAATTACGTTTGTTCCAAGGTAAGGCAGAGAATGCAAGTCAATTGGGAGAATAATTTCCAATAACTGATTCCCTTTTGAACGTAGAATGCACGGGATGGGGAGATCCTCACTACACCAGCTTTGATGGAAAGAAATTTAATTTCCAAGGAACCTCCACATATGTATTGGTGCAGGTAAGGTGAAGTGAGCTTATTTAAAGAAGAGTGCAGATATTTATGATGTAAAATGATAAAAATTATCATGAAAAAGAGCAATTTCTTTTTTAATGCTTAAGGAGTTGATGAATAATTGGTGAAAACCATACCGCACACTGAGAATACGAAAAATATTTATCTTTGCTCAGCCTTGCAATGAAACGAATTGGCGGGTGTTGGTAAAGAATGAGCATCGCAAGGGGAACACGAAGGTTTCCTACACCCGGGAAGTGCTCACGGAAGTGTATGGCAAGGAAGTACAGTTTTTTGGTAGCAAGCGGTTCAAGGTACGTGTTGACTATAAGATCAACATAATCAGTTTTACATTTATTGTATTTGTCCTTTTTTTACGGCCATGATGGCATTGTAGGTTCGCATCATTTGTCGACAACTAACTGGATTTAACTTGTTGCAGCTGGATGGGGTTCTTAAAAACATGCCGTACAAATTCTTCAATGGATCAGACTCATTCCATGTGCTCCATTGGGGTCGCTACCGTTACCTGATTGCTGCCTTTGGCCTTGAGGTGTTGTACGACGGTCATCATAATGTGCGTGTGCGTCTTCCAAACACCTTCTCTGAGAAGGTCTGTGGCCTCTGTGGAAACATGGACAGCCAGACCAGTAACGACTTCAGAATGAAGAATGGCACGTTGACAGAAAATGCGGCACATTTTGGGAACAGCTGGAAGATTGGTGATGAAAACAACAAGTATGTTGGTCTTCGTTGCCTTTTTACTTTCAATAAATAAATACCTCACGACATCTCGTTTGTCATTTGGCACGTGCGCACTTTTTGATTGATACTATTTCATAACAAACACAAACACCTCAAATGAACACATCTGCAATCCATTGCAAATTTTGTTTCTCGACTGAACTCACAGAGATGTTGATGATGATGGCACAACCTTGCTACTGAATGCAACGTTGAAGGAGAAAGCAAGAAGGAACGAATCCTGTGGGATGTTGCTCCTTGAGGACGGCCCTTTTGCTGCTTGCCATAGCAAGTTTGACCCACACGTTTTCCTGGAGGACTGCATCTTTGAATATGTTGTCCGTGATATGGATGAGGAAGCACTGTGCGAGGCATTGGAGTCATACTTTGTCACCTGTTCGGCTGATGGAATGAAAATGCAAACATGGAGGAAACCAGATCTTTGCCGTAAGATGGCGTAACTTTCTGGGATTGTCATTTTGTTTTCACAAATAACAGCAAACATAGTATGTGTGGGTGTGTATTTGTTATATTTTCATAATTTTAACAACAGACGTTTTTATGACCAGGGTTTCCTTTTCTTATCGCTCAGCTCTACAATGCCCATCAAATAGCTCTTACACAATGTGCATTCCCGACACTGTTGCAACTTGCTCCAAATCTGAAACGAAAGAATTACAACAGAGCACTTGCGTTGAGGGCTGTAAATGTGATGCTGGCCTTTTGTGGGATGTGGATCATTGTATCAAGGAAGTGGAATGTGGTTGCATGCAGGACAACAGTTATTACAACGTGAGTATCGGGACAAATGAATAAAAACCCTTCACTTGAGAGTCACACAACAATGAATAGTGAATGATTTGTATTTTGCTTTACTCTTGTTTGAACCTTTTTGATCGTCATGCAATTGTATTGGCAAGGATGACACTGAGGATTTCTCCGCAGTTCAATGAGTCCTACATTTCTGAGGATTGCAGTCACCAGTGCACCTGCCAAACTGGTGGAAATATCAGCTGTGTATCTTTCACGTGTGACCTGAACGTAAGTGAGTGCAAAGTGAAAGAAGATGGAATCTTGGGCTGTTATCCAAGAGGTAAGATTTAAGCAAAGGGATGTGGCACCTGCTTTGAGAGGCAACATTTCTTTTCACTCTTGCTTCCATCCTCTTCCTGAGCATATACTATTATATACTCTTGTAAATAATTTAATTTGTTTGTATCATATATGTGAAAGTAAAATTCAATCATGATGGCAATTGTTGGAAATGTAAAACATTCCTCATGGATCTCGGATTTTCTTCTCTCTTTAAACGATTAAATTGAAAGTTTCTTCATTAAATAGAATATCTTGCTCAAATTGATGAAGTAGTTGTCAGTAATTAACTCCAAGGTTGGTCTTTATTTTACTTATTTCCTTTATGGTGATGTCATCATTGTTATGGTTCAAAGCGACTGAATGCAGCTTCTCACTAATTTTACATATAATATCATTGTGTTGCTTTGGTCAATTGCAAATGATGGAAGACATTTTTGTCTTGTTCTTTCAACCTCAATTCTCAAGAGACTGCTTTTTCACCATAACTCATATATGATCCATATTCCTTGTTTGCATCATCCTTTTCACGATATGAATGTGTTAGTGTGTTTGTGAAACAAAATCCTCTTGTGACGAGTCGTGACCTTTGCTCCCTTTCTTTGGAAAAGACTGCAGCAAGTGAGGTTAGCGCGTCGCTTCGATTGAAGTTATTGTAGAATTTCCCAGCTCTTAAAAATATTGACCAGATCCTTTAAGCTTCTTTGTCCCAATTGTGGAGGAATAGAGGGAATGCAGATCAACTGTAAAGCACGAAATCAAATTCCACTGCATGACTCAACAGTACTAAACACAAGCATTGGGGCTCGGTGCAAGATTACATCACAAAAGTGAGAATAATAGAAAAAGTAAAGAGGTGCAACATAGCTGTGCTGTTTGATGTTCACGTGGGTGTGTGTACCTTATGTTTTGCCATTTGCTTACTTCATTTTTATTGCCTTTCTTCTTCATGTGAAAGGATTTTTTTTTTAATAATATTGCACACATCATGTGTGCATTAGGTCCTCCATGAGTGTCAACAACAATGGGTTCATGACGATTGACCCCTTTTTTGAAGTGCTTGTTCAAATGTTGGCATTCCTCCATTTGACTCTTTCCATGGTGTCAGTTTCATATAAACCCAAACATTCCGTATCTTTCTCAACTTTTTCAACCCACGTGTTTTTCGGATGTTCTGTCGACTTTCTTCCTTTTTCCACGATCAATGCTCCTTTCTTTACACTCCCATCTTCTGACCTACGTTGCACATGACCACAGCAATTGAGTCTTCTTTTCTGAAGTTCTTCTTCACCGGGATTGACATTTAATCTCTTCCTCATTTCTGAGCTTGGAATTCTTTCTTTCAGAGGCAATCCATTCATCCTTCTTATTGTTATAATCTCTGTCCTTTCCATTATTTTTCCATCTTTCATTTGCATTGCCCATGTTTCGCCTCTTTGCTTCAATCTTTTCCAATAAACTCTCCACAATCGAAACTCTGACAGTGCAGGCTGATGCAGCCTTTATTATCTCAAGCCTTTACAGATAATGGAATTTTTGTGTGCTTCAATCTCCCACATCGTTTTCACCATTTGTTCTCGTCTGATGTTATCTCCATTTCATGACTAATTTACAGACAGACAGCCAGATGGACAACCTAAAAACATAACGCCTCCGGCTTTCAGCCACGGAGGCATAAAAATGCCTTTTTCTGATTTTACGTTACACCTTCTGCAATGACTTGTGCAGTTCTCCCTTTTGCTGGAATCATGAGTGAACTGGCAATTACAGGGAATCTTCTGTACTTTCTCTGCAGCATCACAATCAATTTTCGAAAAAAAATGACTCAGAAATTCTGAACTTCACTTTTAATATTTTGCATATTTGGAAATGGATCATCAATATGTTGTTGAACCAAAAACAGTGCTATTTCTATATAATTTAATCAATGTTCTGGAGCATTAACTAAAACGATTGCATTCACTGAATCCAAAATAATGTTCTTCATGGTGTACATGGTTTCAATTCGTTCAGAAAATTGTTTTCATTTGGTGGAGTTTCACTGGACTCACATTTGTTTCTTCTTGTTGAACATTTAGGGACAACAACACCACCTATCCTTTCCACGAAACTCTCAACAATCCCAACTCCGACACTCTCAACAACAATCCCCACGTCCACCATGACTACTCCACCGGTCATTACGAGAGGTAAAGGTACCTGCATTTTTTTTTCTCTGTGAATATTTTTTGTCGGTTCAAATTGGCATCTTAAAGAAGGAACATTCAAGTATCATGTTACACTTTTATAAACACGAATTGATGATGACTGGATCAATCTTCAAATGCAAACATTTTTGTGATAATTGTGTGAGAGAGCAAATGTATTTCTTTTTGTTAACATGAGCATATTGAATGAATAATGTGTTCTCAACCGTCTTCTGGCTTTGGTTTTGAAAACACGAAGAATCATCGCAACTCCAGCAAAGAAATTGCAATTCATAATTTTGATCTATTTTCGTGTAAATCGTGCACCCGCTTCATATGGGAGCGTCAGAACGGGTCATATTATCCTCTCTGGTATATATAAATATATATATATATATATATATATATATATATATATATATCTATATATATATATCTATATATATATATCTATATATATATCTATATATATATCTATATATATATCTATATATATATATATATATATATATATATATATATATATATATATATATAAATAAATATATATATATAAATATAAATATATATAAATATATATATATATATATATAAATATAAATATATATATATATAAATATAAATATATAAATATATAATATATATATATATATATATATATATATATATATATATATAATATATATATATATGTATATATATAAATATATTTATCTATATATGTATATATGTATATATGTATATATGTATATATGTATATATGTATATATATATATATGTATATATATATATATATATATATATATATATATATATATATATATATATATATATATATATATATATATATATATGTATAGATGATGGAGCCTGCTGTTGGCGCAGTGGTTCGGGCAGCGGCTTGGGATCCAAAAGGTCCTGAGTTCAAGCCCCGTTGGGCCACTGAATTAATATGCCAGGGGGTTGACTCAACCTGTCATCCTTCCGAGGTCGGCGAAATGAGTACCAGTGTACTGGGCCGGTGTCTTCTTCTTCTTCCTCTTTCGGCTTGCTCCCGTTAGGGGTTGCCACAGCCGACCAACTGTCTCCATTTCGCTCTATCCTCCACATCTTCCATTGACACTCCAACCACCCGCATGTCCGCCCTCACCGCATCCATGAACCTCTTCTTTGGCCTTCCTCTTCTCCTCCTGCCTGGCGGCTCCATCTTCAACATCCTTCTCCCGATATACTCCGTTTCCCTCCTGTGCACATGTCCAAACCATCTCAATCTCGCCTCTCTCACTTTGCTTCCAAACCGTCCTTCCTGCGCTGTCCCTCTAATACACTCATTTCTTATCCTATCCATCCTCGTCACTCCCAACGAGAATCGCAGCATCTTTAACTCTGCCACCTCCAGCTCTGCTTCCTGTCTTTTTGTTAGCGCCACCGCCTCCAAACCATACAACACAGCTGGTCTCACTACCGTCTTGTATACTTTCCCCTTCACTCTTGCAGCTACCCTTCTGTCACAAATCACTCCTGCAACTCTTCTCCACCCACTCCATCCTGCCTGCACTCTCTTTTTCACTTCTCTCCCACACTCTCCGTTACTTTGGACAGTTGATCCCAAGTATTTAAACCAATCCACCTTCCCCACCTCAACTCCTTGCAACTGCACCATACCACCACCCTCCCTCTCATTTACGCACATGTACTCCGTCTTACTCCTACTGACCCTTCTCTCCAGTGCGTACCTCCACCTCTCAAGGCTCGATTCAGCCTGCTCCCTACTCTCCCTACAGATCATGATGTCATCCGCGAACATCATGGTCCATGGAGACTCCAGTCTGATCTCGTCCGTCAACCTGTCCATCACCATTGCAAACAGGAAAGGGCTCAGAGTCGATCCTTGGTGCAATCCCACTTTAACCTTAAACCGGTCCGTCATTCCTACCGCACACCTCACCGCTGTCACACTGTCCTCATGCATATCCTGCACGATCCTCACATACTTCTCCAACACTCCCGACTTCCTCATACAATACCACAACTCCTCTCTTGGCACCCTATCATAAGCTTTCTCTAAATCCACAAACACACAATGTAACTCTTTCTGGCCTTCCCTAAACTTCTCCATCAACATTCTCAAAGCAAACATCGCATCAGTGGTGCTCTTTCCTGGCATAAACCCATATTGCTGCTCACAGATCATCACCTCTCCTCTCAACCGAGCTTCCACTACTCTTTCCCACAACTTCATGGTGTGGCTTAACAACTTTATCCCTCTGTAATTTCCACAGCTCTGCACATCACCCTTATTCTTGAAAATCGGAACCAGCACACTTAATCTCCACTCCTCCGGCATCCTCTCACTTTCCAAGACTTTATTAAACAATCTGGTTAACAACCCCACTGCCATCTCTCCTAAGCACTTCCATGCCTCCACTGGTATACCATCTGGGCCAACCGCCTTTCCACTTTTCATCTTCTTCATAGCAGTCCTCACTTCATCCTTACTGATCCACCCCACTTCCAGATTCACTATCTCCACCTCTTCCAACCTTCTCTCTCTCTCATTTTCTTCATTCATCAGCTCCTCAAAGTACTCCATCCACCTTCTCAACACACTCTCCTCGCTCGTCAGCACATTCCCATTTGCGTCCTTTATCACCCTAACCTGCAGCACATCCTTCCCAGCTCGGTCCCTCTGTCTTGCCAATCGGTATAAATCCTTTTCCCCTTCTTTTGTATCCAACTTCTCATACAGCTCGTCATATGCCTTTTCCTTGGCCTTAGCCACCTCTCTTTTTGCTTTTCAACGCCACTCCTTGTACTCCTGCCGACTTTCTTCATCTCTCTGACTATCCCACTTCTTTTTCGCCAACCCCTTCTTCCTTATACTTTCCTGTACTTCCTTATTCAACCACCAAGTCTCCTTATCTTCCTTCCTCTGTCCAGATGTCACACCAAGTACCTTCCTAGCTATCTCCCTCACAACTTCTGCTGTCGTTGCCCAATCATCCCACCCATCTTTACCACCATCCAACACCTGTCTCACCTCCTCCCTAAATTTCACGCAACAGTCTTCCTCCTTCAGCTTCCACCATCTGGTCCTTGGTTCAGCCCTCACTCTCTTCCTCAACCTCACCTCTAAAGTCATCCTACAGACCACCAATCGATGCTGTCGAGCTACACTCTCCCCTGCCACAACCTTACAGTCACTAATCTCTTTCAGGTTGCATCTCCTACTTAAGATGTAATCCACCTGTGTGCACTTTCCTCCACTCTTGTATGTCACCCTGTGTTCCTCCTTCTTCTTGAAATACGTGTTTACCACTGCCATTTCCATTCTTTTTGCAAAGTCTACCACCATTTGCCCTTCCACATTTCTCTTGTTGAGACCGTACCTCCCCATCACCTCCTCATCCTCTTTATTCCCTTCCCCAACATGTCCATTGAAATCTGCTCCAATCACCACTCTTTCATCCTTGGATACACTCTCCACCACTTCATCAAACTCACTCCAGAAATCTTCTTTATATTCCATCTCACACCCCATATGTGGGACATATGCACTGATGACATTCATCATCACCCCTTCAATTTCCAACTTCACACTCATCACTCGGTCAGACACCCTCCTCACCTCCAATACCATCTTGACATGATCTTCCTTCAGGATTATCCCGACACCATTTCTCCTCCCATCCACACCATGGTAGAACAGTTTGAAACCACCTCCAATGCTCCTCGCCTTATTCCCCATCCACTTGGTCTCTTGTACACACAGTATGTCCACCTTTCTTCTCTCCATCATATCAGCCAACTCTCGCCCTTTGCCAGTCATCGTCCCAACATTCAGAGTTCCAACTCTCACCTACACACTTCTACCCTTCCCCCTCTCCCACTGCCTCCGGACTCACCTTCCCCGTCTCCTTCTCCTCCTTCGCCCAGCAGTAGCACAATTTCCACTGGTACCCTGCTGACCACCGGTACCGGTGGCGGTCGTTGGTAACCCGGGCCTCGACCGATCCGGTATGGAAATTCGTTTTGTTGTCCGCATAATGATTTGGCATAGGTTTTTACGCCGGATGCCCTTCCTGACGCAACCCTGGTCGCCTCTTACGACACACAGGGATATGGTACACCTATTCTAACCAGGGCATACACCGGGCCCAGTACAACTGGTGCTCATTTCGCCGACCTCGGAAGGATGGCAGGCTGAGTCAACCCCCTGGTGTTTTCGACTTGGTTTATATATATTTATATATATATATATATATATATATATATATATATATATATATATATATATATATATATATATATATATATACATATACATATATATATACACATATATATATATATATATATATATATATATATATATACATATATATATATATACATATATATATACACACATATACATACATATATTAATTCAGTGTCCCAACGGGGCTTGAACTCAGGACCTCTTGGGTCCCAAGCCACTGCCCTTACCACTGCGCCAACACCAGGCTTTGTACTGGGCCGGTGTATACCGCGGTTAAAATAGGTGTACCATATCCCTGTATCGTAAGAGGCGACCAGGGTTGCATCAGGAATGGCATCTGGCGTAAAACATGTGCCAAATCACTATGCGGATCATACGGATGATCCGCCGTGGCGACCTCTAAAAAGGGAGCAGCCGAAAGAAGAAGAAGAAGATGTATATATATATATATATATATATATATATATATATATATATATATATATATATATATATATATATATATATATATATGTACAAATATAAATAAATATATATGCATACTTGGTGAATGCATCCGGCATTGCCCGGGTTCTTTTTGAATGAATTTAATCTTTCTACATCGATATGATGCGAGCACAGTATTAGTTCCCCATTGGGCCACGGCAGTCATAGCCAAAGGGGGATGGTGAGTGGGAAACACCTCCCCCCCTCCCCCAGGCGACTTGAAAGCAAGTGACTTAAAGTGTGCTATGCGTGCAATACGAAGTGCTGAAATCAATGGGTTGGAATGGTCAATCACCAAGCGTAATTCAGAAATAGAGTAACAATGTCCTCTTTATAAGGTATTATTTAGATTAGATTGGATTAGATTTGATTGGTTTCGTTCGATAGATTAGATGGATTATATTAGATGTAGGCTCTGGTCAATTAGTTTGTGGGTGGGGGGGGGTGCAAGGAGAAGCATATAATGCCTCAATATCATTGCGTACCCTCTTATTAAGATTATTGTTAAACAACAGTTAAGACTTGAAAAAAACCTTGTCATATGTGTTTGTGGTTTACATTTTTTTTTTTTTTACTTCCGGTATTGGTGCCCCACAAAACGCCATGAAATGTAACATCAAAGTATCATGTTCCACTTTTATAAATATGATTTGATAATGACTGGATTAATCTTCATCTGTTAACATTTTGTGATAATAGTGTGAGAGAGCAAATATATTTCCTTTTGTTAACATGAGCGAATCTTAATTAATAATGTGTTCTCAACAGTCTTCTGGCTTTAGTGTTGACAAGACGAAGAATCATCGCAACTCCAGCAAAGAAATTACAATGTATATTTTTGATTTATTTTCGTGCAACTCGTGCACCCACTCCATGTGGGTGTGGCAGAACGGATCATGTTGTCCTATCTGAAATTATATTTATATATATTGTTGCGAATTCGCGCCCGCCGGCGTGCGATCGTCCGCTCGACTCGAATGGCGGCTGCCTCGCCCACCGGACGGACAATTCTGTCGTGACCCTCTCGGAACAACGCCGGGAGATAGTCACGGGTGTGGGTTTATCCCCACCACGACCATGCCAATTGCCCACCCGCGCAGGATAGGGTTGCTCGCCAAATTCGATCTACCTAAGTACCTGCGCGGATGGTCGACCGGGCGATCGTACCTCGCCGCAGGCCGACTCCGGACACGAACCGCTTAAGCGGTCCGTTCCGTGCTTCAGAGATAACCGAGCGGTGTTATCGTCGGCCTCAACGGTTCCGATTAATTATCGGGCGTATTAAGCCCACTACGAACCCTATTCGTGAAGCAGGATGGAGGGTCAATTAAAAGGAAGGAGACGAAGCGAAACGGGCACAGTTCAACATGCAAGCACTTGATTTACACGACACACGAAGAGCACATTTAAACAGCCAAACAGTCAAAATGCACATTTATCAACCCAAACAAAAGCAACAATGCAGAGCTACAACCGAATAAGACCGACACACGGAAACACTTACACAGTTCTACTTTACAAGACACGGCGCCACAAGATCCATTCGAAAACCCTGAAAAGAAAATGGTGACTTCCCTTTGGGCTGTCGAGTCCTTCTCCCTCGTCCGTCGATGTGATCGCGCCTGAGCGCGACTCCGTGCCCTGGCGGGGCAGGCGAGTCCTCTCTGGCGTGCCTCGCGCCGGCACGTGTTGGCCGCTCGACGCCACGGACGGAGTTTCCGGCGCTATCCCAGCGCGGATAAATAGGGGGGGGGGGAAACGTTGTTGCTCGAGGTCGCCGTGTGGGGAATAGCCGACGCTCCATCCTCCCAGCGGGGTCTCGGGACCACCCCACAAAAGATCAGGCCAGCGGCCACCAGGAAGAGAAGAGGATGAGCGAGCCGGAAGACGGGAAGAGAGCAAGAGCAACAACAGCGCTCCTTCCGTGTCCGACTTTTTATCCCCCGGGGCTCCGCCCTTCACTCCGCCCCCGTTTTCGGCTCCACCCTCCTTTGAAAGGGTTCTCGAAGAGGGCATTCCCTCACCCCGACCACCTCACGCTGGTCATGCACCAATCGGCAGCGAGCTGCCCACCCCCTTCTCCTCCCTCACACCAAGCGCGGAGAAGAATGGCGCGAAAACCCACCAGCATCGTTGGCAGTTTTCGTCCGTTTTAAATAAAAGATAGGGAAAGAAAAACGACTTACTCAAAGCGTCGCAGCCCAAATGAATCACATAAATACCCTCTGAACAACGGATTTGGGCTAACGACACATGTACTGAAGAGATATCTCACCTCCGGGACCTGAATGGTGGTTTGCAAATTTCCACATCCGTAACACTACCCCCTCCCCTTTTTACAGACTCGTCCCGAGTCGTCAAATTTTCGTGTATCATCATGTGTAGTTCTCCCCTAGTACGTTTTACCTTCGGATCCCTGAGTGCGACATTCATGGTATTCGTGTCCCCAAAATAAATAACCTGAGGGCTGAGTAACTTACTAAAACAAATCCACTCATACGGATGACTTAAATAAAATTGCCGGCGCTAGACATACATGCCGGGGGCGCACTCATATTTACAGTACATCTTAACTTACAAATTTTACACTCAACCATGGCCCTGGATCAATGGACTCTGCAGGGAGCAAAACAAACGTCAAAAGAAAACCGGTGCACGGGCCGCCACTGCAGGGCCGTGTTGTCGCTGCCAACAGGACATTTCTTGCAGCTTGCAAGCTGTTGCTTGATGATCCTGGCGCACATGGCAATGAACAGGGGGAGGGCAAAGCAAAACTGAACGGGGCAAACGCAGAATCGAAGGCAGCAGGCATGGCATGGCAAAGGCAGCAGGCAAACACAGCCTGCAGAACAAGGTGTTGCAGGCAAACACAACCGGCAGATGATCGACCGGCACATGCCTTGAAGCAAAAACAGCTGTAGACGATCCGGCCGGTTCAGGCCTCACAGCAAAACAACGGCTGCCGATGAAGTTGGACGGCCTTTGCCTTACAGTGCATTTTGATGGAGGGAGTGCGGTGGTGCTGGCCACTCGGAAGGTGGGCTCGGACCTACCTACACGTCTCCCTCCAAACCTATCGCCTTTGTCTGTCACTGTACATACCCACTCCCTTAATTTGTAAAACCCAATTTAGCCCCAACTTATTTTTTTGTTGTTTTTATTTTTACTTCTTTTTATTTCCTATCTCCCACTATAATTCGTCCCCTAACCCCCTTTATCGTCCTTGTTCGGCTAACCTATCGTCTACTCGCTTACTCCCAAACCCCTACGTTCCCTTCCCGGAGGGGAACAAGGGAGAGCTCGCATCCTGTGTTGAGGCCCAACGAAGCCTCAGGATGGCCTCCCCAGACTTCAGCGATCTAACCCAAAGTGGGTCCAGCGGCCCACAATGAGAGCGAAGGGATGGATGGTGCGGAGGGCTACACTTCCTAATCTACCTTCTCCATTAACCTTTAAAACTACCCCGGGGATTTCAACAAGCGCCTCTCGCTTAAACTATTGGTTCTAACAACCCAGATTCCCGTCGCCTGTGTTGGTATCCTCACAATTTCGGGCCTCGCCCCCCAATTTTCTTCCCGTGCCCTCACACGGTCTCATGGCTGGGACGCGTGGCTCCACTTGGCAGGCACGACCCTCTGCTGATTCCCCGACGATGGCACCCCCGGGCACTACACTGCCTCTGAGCCTACCAGCTCCCGAAACACCAGGGAGTGCCCCCCATGGCAACTCCCCTGAAATGCTCACATGGCAGGCTGGCTTCCCGGGCCCCTTTCCGAGGGTCACCCGTGCCCACAACACTGCCTACGCGGCTAACGGCGCCCGGGCCCCCGCATCATGCGGGCGCACCCGTGCCCACCATGCTATCCCGGCCCCCCATGGGCCCTTGGCCTACCGCGGCCGACTAGCCCGGTGCCCGGGGTACCCACTCAGCGATACTCACCTTTCGCAGCCACGCTCCCAGCCTGTCAACAGGGCTCCTGCACCCCTCCAAACGGGTTTCGAGCCCACACTCCCACCAACAGCAAAACGATTCCATTTGTCAATTCAACTGACCCACTAACTCACACTACACTGACCCCAGGGTCCCTTGGGCGGGGGTCACTCCTCCCCCCAATCACTCATCGCACCATGCATTCCCCATTCACTCCATACACACAGACCCGCTGGCCTCACTCACTCAATATGTCTCCACACAACTCACCAACACTTCAACACACACATCGCTGAACTCTTCCATTCTGCTCACTTCTTCCCCTGACTAACTCGTGCTCCCACGTCGTCCCTTAAACTACAGCACCTTCCTTTTAACACTCCGTAGCTCAGCTATGTCCCCACGACACATCGAAAGTCTGTCGCTGTCTCCAAATCCTTATTTCCCATCCTAAATCTCAACCAATATCCCTCTTACTCATCCATTCCACGGGCCCCATGAGGACTTACCCCTGCCCCATGGAGCCAGGATAGGGTCAAGCAAACACGAACCCTTCCCCCTAACTCCTTGTATCCTGTGCCCAGGCCAGGGGGTCTTCCACCCCTTTCCCGGGAATCCTGTTCACCCGAAAGCGAGGCTTGCTTTTGTGAATTTTTCTTTTTTTTCAATTACGCGCAGCATCAGCGCAGCAACTCGCAGCTCGCGCACCAACGCGGAAATTCGCAGCCGCGCACCTTTGGCGTGACGTCATGGCAGCTGTTTGCATCTCTCGTCCCTCTTGGACAGTACCATCTGGCAGGGATTCACCCTCCTGCCGGATTCCAACCAGACACGCAGCCATGACGTCACCCGGCGCATAAAAAAACACAAGCCCCACATCTCGAGGGGTTCCCCACGCGAACACATGTGCTCTGCCCGTTGGAGCTTAACACACATGCCCGCGTGGAGAACCCGTCCAGTCCAAATCCGAAATCCTGCCGAAACTTCGTCCGCGGGATCGGCAAATCCACCGCGTGCGTTTCCGGACCGGGTTTCACTCCCGCAGCCGAGCACGTGGCGGCCTCGTGCGTTGCACAGCACGGACCTCGTGCTCGCCGCTGGGTGAACCCGGCGCGGTCCCCAAAACAGCTGCGGCCGCTTCCCGGCTTTTGTCTATCTGTCGCCGTCGTCGTATCCATTCGACACACGCACTCCCACGTGTCACGACGCTCACACTCCTCTCCATTACTCACCCCGGGAGACGCGGCTGCACGCTCACGCATGCCGACCGACATCTCCCTTGCACACAGCGACCTTACACACGCTGTTTCACTCACACACCGTGTGCTGGGAGGCACACAATCCGACACACTCGTGACCACACCACTCACACACGGGGGCACACTCACACCTTGCACCACACACACCGGGACAACCACACTGGGGATTTGTGCCACCCCAGGGTTTCCGGGGCCTCTATACCCCCCCAAGCTGCACGTGCACCCGTTCGCAGCACCCGTCCCCTCGAACTCGCAAAGCACGACCGAACCCACCTGGTCGTGATTCGCCTCAAGGGGTCATACTCCCTCCCCTCGTTCCTGGAGGAGGCTATCCAGCTGCTTGCACCGGGTCCCAACACGCTCCGCGAGCTCACCTCATCGTCCTCCACTAACTCCGTGTGTGTGTGTGTGTGTGTGTGTGTGTGTGTGTGTGTGTGTGTGTGTGTGTGTGTGTGTGTGTGTGTGTGTGTGTGTGTGTGTGTGTGTGTGTGTGCGCGCGTCTTTAACCCCGTCCAATTCACCCTCTACCTCCCGTGTCTCTGTTATTTCCGTCTCTTCCCTTGTTGTCTCCCTTGTCTCAACTATTATTTCTTTTCTCCTTTCCGTCGTCCCCTCGTGTCTATTAGTCTCTGCTTCTTTCTGGCGTCTTTCCCTTATCTTTACGTAGGTCAACCTTGCTTTCTCCTTAAGTCGCTCCCGTCCTTCCCTCTGTTTCACTCCTTGCTCTTTCACGATCTCCACGTACCTCATCCTTGCTTTCCGTCTTTATTGTTCTTTTCTCTCCCTCCCAATTCCTTTCACCTCGTCTCTTGTCTCCCTCGTGCACGTCTCCGTCACCCTAATTAGTTTTTCCCTCTCGGTCACCGTCACTGTTGCTTTCTCTGTCACTTCCCTCGCCCAATATGTCTCCCGAATTAGTTTGTCCTTACCCGCCTCCACTGCGGGCCAGACAAACGTTGCACTCCCTCTCAGCTCGTTCGCTCCCACACGTGGCGTTGCCATTCCGCACTCCGTCCGCTGTTATTGCATTCATTCCCGCCTGCAGGCTTCGGCCCATGTTCTGCGTCTCACCCGCATTTTTTTCATTTCTTCTTTCATTCCGTTCTTCACCTGTTGTAAATTCGCATTCATTTGATTATTCATCCTGCACACATTTGTTTTTATTTCATTCGCGCTTGTATCCATCTTCGCATTCATGCCTTTTATTTCGTTTTTCATTACCTTCGCAAACTTCGTTTGACGAAGGTATTGTATTGACCCCTGTATATTTATTTATTGGTAAATATGTGTTCGGACAACATTGCGCAAAAACTGCTGGACCGATTTGCATGAAATTTTCAGAGATGATGTGCAGTTACTCAAGGACGCCAGGCGAAGCTTTTGGGAGCGATCGGATCAAAGGTCAAGGTCAAGGTCACAAAAAGGTCAAAATCGTTTTTTTGCGATTAAAGTATAAATTTTGTTCCGATTTACATCAAATTAAGTCCAAGATGTTCAGTATTCAAATCCCGATCCACTGATATGGCATATGGTATAGTGTTTGCAACCCGAGTTCGTCTGTGGAAGTCAAAGGTCAAGGGGGTCACCAAAATGGAGTTTTTGATTGGGAAGCGTTGTGGACAACATTACACAAAAACCACTTCGCAGATTGTCATGAAATTTTGTGCATGTGTTTGGCATCACGAGAGGACAAATCGATTAGATTTTGGAAGCGATCGGATCAAAGGTTAAGGTCAAGGTCACAAAAAGGTCAAAATCGTTTTTTCACGATTAAATTGTCAATTTTGTTTTGATTTACAGCAAATTAACTCCAAAATGTTCAAAATTAAATTCCCCATTCTGTAATATGACACATAGTATAGTACTTTTGTCACCCAAGGCAGCGGGTGGGGGTCAAAGGTCAAGGGGGTCACGAAATGCATATTTGTATTGAGATGCATTGTGGACAACTTAATACAAAGGTAACTAGTGGCTGCGGTGAAGGTATGCGCTCTACGAGTGCCCGTTCTAGTTTCATTTGTGTTTGTTTCCATTTTGAGTGCGTTTCCATCCATTTTCGCATTCATTGCGTTCATTTGTTGCGCATTCATTGTTATTGCCTGTAGAATCATGAAAGGACAAATCCATTAGATTTTGGGAGTGATCGGATCAAAGGTCAAGGTCACAAAAAGGTCAACATAGTTTTTTCATGATGAAAACGGTTAATATGTTTCCGATTTACATCAAATTCACTCCAAATTGTTCAGTGTTCAATTCCCCATCTTCTGAAATGACACAAGGTATAGTACTATTGTCACCCCAGGTAGCGGTTGTGGGTCAAAGGTCATGGGGGTCACGAAATGCATATTTGTATTGAGATGCATTGTGGACAACTTAATACAAAGGTAACTAGTGGCTGCGGTGAAGGTATGCGCTCTACGAGTGCCCGTTCTAGTTTCATTTGTGTTTGTTTCCATTTTGAGTGCGTTTCCATCCATTTTCGCATTCATTGCGTTCATTTGTTGCGCATTCATTGTTATTGCCTGTAGAATCCTGTCGAGTGCACTCGGTTCAACAAGGATCGGGGGGTTTTGGTGGAGAGGGGGAGGGGAGGTGTCATACGCCAGGGCCTCTGCCGCTGCACCCATTTCGGGCTCTGGGTTCAGTTGGGGGAGGTCATCCTGCACAACAGGCAATTCCTGCACGGGGATTTCATCCTGGACCATGGATTCAACACATTCTCAATCCATTTCTAATACCCCCGGCTCCCGCTCACCTTGAGACTCCATCTTATTTCACGTAAGGGGTTAATTTAAATTGCTCGTAATTTGGAGGGAATCGGGGGTCGCTCCACTCACCCCTGAGCCGATTCCCATTGAATTTAGCTTGGAGGCGGGAGGGATTCGAATCCCACTCCCGGACACCAGTGTTGCGAATTCGCGCCTGCCGGCGTGCGATTGGCCGCTCGACTCGAATGGCGGCCGCCTCGCACACCGGAAAGGACAATTCTGTCGTGACCCTCTCGGAACAACGCCGGGCGCTAGTCACGGGTGGGGCTTTAACCCCACCACGACCGTGCCAATTGCCCACCCGCGCAGGATAGGGTTGCTTGCCAAATTCGATCTACCTAAGTACCTGCGCGGATGGTCGACCGGGCGATCGTACCTCGCCGCAGGCCGACTCCGGACACGAACCGCTTTAGCGGTCCGTTCCGTGCTACAGTGATAACCGAGCGGTGTTATCGTCGGCCTCTACGGTTCCAATTAATTATCAGGCGTATTAAGCCCACGACGAACCCTTTACGTGAAGCAGGATGGAGGGTCAATTAAAAGGAAGGAGACGAAGCGAAACGGGCACAGTTCAACATGCAAGCACTTTATTTACACGACACACGGAGAGCACCCATATACAGCCAAACAGGCAAAATGCACATATATCAACCCAAACAAAAGCAACAATGCAAAGCTACAACCGAATCAGCATTAACATTCTGGATCAGCATTAACATTAACGTTCTGGAGCATTAACTAAAACGATTGCATTCACTGAAGCCAAAATAATGTTCTTCATGGTGTACATGGTTTCAATCCGTTCAGGAAATTTGTTTTCATTTGGTGGAGTTTCACTGGACTCACATATGTTTCTTCTTGTTGAACATTTAGGGACAACAACACCACCTATCCTTTCCACGAAACTCTCAACAATCCCAACTCCGACACTCTCAACAACAATCCCCACATCCACCATGACTACTCCACCGGTCATTACGAGAGGTAAAGGTACCTGCATTTTTTTTTCTCTGTGAATATTTTTTTGTCGGTTCAAATTGGCATCTTAAAGACGGAACATTCAAGTATCATGTTACACTTTTATAAACACGAATTGATGATGACTGGATCAATCTTCACATGCAAACATTTTTGTGATAATTGTGTGAGAGAGCAAATGTATTTCTTTTTGTTAACATGAGCGTATTTAATGAATAATGTGTTCTCAACAGTCTTCTGGCTTTGGTTTTGACAACACGAAGAATCATCGCAACTCCAGCAAAGAAATTGCAATTCATAATTTTGATCTATTTTCATGTAAATCGTGCACCTGCTTCATATGGGAGCATCAGAACGGGTCATATTATCCTCTCTGGTATATATATATATATACATATATATATATATATATATATATATATATATATATATATATATATATATATATATATATATATATATACATATATATATATATATATATATATATATATATATATATATATATATATATATATGTATAGATGTTGGAGCCTGGTGTTGGCGCAGTGGTTCGGGCAGCGGCTTGGGATCCAAAAGGTCCTGAGTTCAAGCCCCGTTGGGCCACTGAATTAATACGCCAGGGGGTTGACTCAACCTGACATCCTTCCGAGGTCGGCGAAATGAGTACCAGTGTACTGGGCTGGTGTATACCCCGGTTAAAATAGGTGTACCATATCCCTGTGTCGTAAGAGGCGACCAGGGTTGCGTCAGGAAGGGCATCCGGCGTAAAACATGTGCCAAATCACGATGCGGATCATACGGATGATCCGCTGTGGCGACCCCAAAAAAGGGAGCAGCCGAAAGAAGAAGAAGAAGATGTATATCTACACATATATATTTATGTATACATATATATATATATATATGTATATATATATATATACATATATATATATATATATATATATATATATATATATATACATATATGTATATATCCATACTCGGTGAATGCATCCGGCATTGCCCGGGTTCTTTTTGAATGAATTTAATCTTTCAACATCGGTGTGATGCGAGCACAGTATTAGTTCCCCATTGGGCCATGGCAGTCATAGCCGAAGGGGGATGGTGAGTGGGAAACACCCCCCCACTCCCCCAGGCGACTTGAAAGCAAGTGACTTAAACTGTGTTATGTGTGCAATATGAAGTGCTGAAATCAATGGGTTGGAATGGTCAATCACCAAGCGTAATGCAGAAATAGAGTAACAATGTCCTCTTCATAAGGTATTAGATAGCTTCGATTAGATTCAATTCAATTAGATGAGCGAGATAGATTAGATAGATTACATTAGATGTAGGCTCTGGTCAATTAGTCTGTGGGGGTGGGGGGGGGGGTTGCAAGGAGAAGCATATAATGCCTCAAGATCGTCGCATTCCTCTCATTAAGATTAGTATAAAACAACCGTAAAGACTCTTAATAAACCTTGTCATATGTGTTTGTGGTTTACTTATTTTTTTACTTCCCCACAAGACGCCATGATTGGCGCTCCACAAAACGCCACGAAAAGCTATATATTATATACAAGTTATCATGGCATTTGCCCAAGGCCGAAAAACCCCTTCGGGAAGCGCGACATGATTCCTCTTCATATTGTTTTGTTATAACATGAAAACTTTTCACTTCTCATTGTTGTTATTCCTTTTGTTATGAGAAGCAGCCTGGAAAAACCCCATGATAAGCTATCTGTATGCATTTACTTGGATTTATACCAACACGGAAAAAGGACTCTTGAAGGGGCAAATTCAGTTGCAACAACTGCCGTCGTGTCACCCTTGGTCCCCCGACCAAGACTGGTTGAGATTTGATAAATATCAAACAAATATATCGCAGTCAGACAGACAGACAAGAAACAAATTGTGTCTTTTGATCTGTTAACGTTTCAACCCAAAAATCTTTCAAAGCAGGTGTGTTTTGCTTTGAACAATTCATCATAGTATGTTCATGGTGTTGTGATCACTGATGATCATCTATTACAAAATGACACTAAAATAATTTTTCTGTCACAGAGCTTGTATTGCAGTGCAATATTTCAAATTACGTTTGTTCCAAGGTAAGGCAGAGAATGCAAGTCAATTGGGAGAATAATTTCCAATAACTGATTCCCTTTTGAACGTAGAATGCACGGGATGGGGAGATCCTCACTACACCAGCTTTGATGGAAAGAAATTTAATTTCCAAGGAACCTCCACATATGTATTGGTGCAGGTAAGGTGAAGTGAGCTTATTTAAAGAAGAGTGCAGATATTTATGATGTAAAATGATAAAAATTATCATGAAAAAGAGCAATTTCTTTTTTAATGCTTAAGGAGTTGATGAATAATTGGTGAAAACCATACCGCACACTGAGAATACGAAAAATATTTATCTTTGCTCAGCCTTGCAATGAAACGAATTGGCGGGTGTTGGTAAAGAATGAGCATCGCAAGGGGAACACGAAGGTTTCCTACACCCGGGAAGTGCTCACGGAAGTGTATGGCAAGGAAGTACAGTTTTTTGGTAGCAAGCGGTTCAAGGTACGTGTTGACTATAAGATCAACATAATCAGTTTTACATTTATTGTATTTGTCCTTTTTTTACGGCCATGATGGCATTGTAGGTTCGCATCATTTGTCGACAACTAACTGGATTTAACTTGTTGCAGCTGGATGGGGTTCTTAAAAACATGCCGTACAAATTCTTCAATGGATCAGACTCATTCCATGTGCTCCATTGGGGTCGCTACCGTTACCTGATTGCTGCCTTTGGCCTTGAGGTGTTGTACGACGGTCATCATAATGTGCGTGTGCGTCTTCCAAACACCTTCTCTGAGAAGGTCTGTGGCCTCTGTGGAAACATGGACAGCCAGACCAGTAACGACTTCAGAATGAAGAATGGCACGTTGACAGAAAATGCGGCACATTTTGGGAACAGCTGGAAGATTGGTGATGAAAACAACAAGTATGTTGGTCTTCGTTGCCTTTTTACTTTCAATAAATAAATACCTCACGACATCTCGTTTGTCATTTGGCACGTGCGGCACTTTTTGATTGATACTATTTCATAACAAACACAAACACCTCAAATGAACACATCTGCAATCCATTGCAAATTTTGTTTCTCGACTGAACTCACAGAGATGTTGATGATGATGGCACAACCTTGCTACTGAATGCAACGTTGAAGGAGAAAGCAAGAAGGAACGAATCCTGTGGGATGTTGCTCCTTGAGGACGGCCCTTTTGCTGCTTGCCATAGCAAGTTTGACCCACACGTTTTCCTGGAGGACTGCATCTTTGAATATGTTGTCCGTGATATGGATGAGGAAGCACTGTGCGAGGCATTGGAGTCATACTTTGTCACCTGTTCGGCTGATGGAATGAAAATGCAAACATGGAGGAAACCAGATCTTTGCCGTAAGATGGCGTTAACTTTCTGGGATTGTCATTTTGTTTTCACAAATAACAGCAAACATAGTATGTGTGGGTGTGTATTTGTTATATTTTCATAATTTTAACAACAGACGTTTTTATGACCAGGGTTTCCTTTTCTTATCGCTCAGCTCTACAATGCCCATCAAATAGCTCTTACACAATGTGCATTCCCGACACTGTTGCAACTTGCTCCAAATCTGAAACAAAAGAATTACAACAGAGCACTTGCGTTGAGGGCTGTAAATGTGATGCTGGCCTTTTGTGGGATGTGGATCATTGTATCAAGGAAGTGGAATGTGGTTGCATGCAGGACAACAGTTATTACAACGTGAGTATCGGGACAAATGAATAAAAACCCTTCACTTGAGAGTCACACAAGAATGAATAGTGAATGATTTGTATTTTGCTTTACTCTTGTTTGAACCTTTTTGATCGTCATGCAATTGTATTGGCAAGGATGACACTGAGGATTTCTCCGCAGTTCAATGAGTCCTACATTTCTGAGGATTGCAGTCACCAGTGCACCTGCCAAACTGGTGGAAATATCAGCTGTGTATCTTTCACGTGTGACCTGAACGTAAGTGAGTGCAAAGTGAAAGAAGATGGAATCTTGGGCTGTTATCCAAGAGGTAAGATTTAAGCAAAGGGATGTGGCACCTGCTTTGAGAGGCAACATTTCTTTTCACTCTTGCTTCCATCCTCTTCCTGAGCATATACTATTATATACTCTTGTAAATAATTTAATTTGTTTGTATCATATATGTGAAAGTAAAATTCAATCATGATGGCAATTGTTGGAAATGTAAAACATTCCTCATGGATCTCGGATTTTCTTCTCTCTTTAAACGATTAAATTGAAAGTTTCTTCATTAAATAGAATATCTTGCTCAAATTGATGAAGTAGTTGTCAGTAATTAACTCCAAGGTTGGTCTTTATTTTACTTATTTCCTTTATGGTGATGTCATCATTGTTATGGTTCAAAGCGACTGAATGCAGCTTCTCACTAATTTTACATATAATATCATTGTGTTGCTTTGGTCAATTGCAAATGATGGAAGACATTTTTGTCTTGTTCTTTCAACCTCAATTCTCAAGAGACTGCTTTTTCACCATAACTCATATATGATCCATATTCCTTGTTTGCATCGTCCTTTTCACGATTTGAATGTGTTAGTGTGTTTGTGAAACAAAATCCTCTTGTGACGAGTCGTGACCTTTGCTCCCTTTCTTTGGAAAAGACTGCAGCAAGTGAGGTTAGCGCGTCGCTTCGATTAAAGTTGTTGTAGAATTTCCCAGCTCTTAAAAATATTGACCAGATCCTTTAAGCTTCTTTGTCCCAATTGTGGAGGAATAGAGGGAATGCAGATCAACTGTAAAGCACGAAATCAAATTCCACTGCATGACTCAACAGTACTAAACACAAGCATTGGGGCTCGGTGCAAGATTACATCACAAAAGTGAGAATAATAGAAAAAGTAAAGAGGTGCAACATAGCTGTGCTGTTTGATGTTCACGTGGGTGTGTGTACCTTATGTTTTGCCATTTGCTTACTTCATTTTTATTGCCTTTCTTCTTCATGTGAAAGGATTTTTTTAAATAATATTGCACACATCATGTGTGCATTAGGTCCTCCATGAGTGTCAACAACAATGGGTTCATGACGATTGACCCCTTTTTTGAAGTGCTTGTTCAAATGTTGGCATTCCTCCATTTGACTCTTTCCATGGTGTCAGTTTCATATAAACCCAAACATTCCGTATCTTTCTCAACTTTTCCAACCCACGTGTTTTTCGGATGTTCTGTCGACTTTCTTCCTTTTTCCACGATCAATGCTCCTTTCTTTACACTCCCATCTTCTGACCTACGTTGCACATGACCACAGCAATTGAGTCTTCTTTTCTGAAGTTCTTCTTCACCGGGATTGACATTTAATCTCTTCCTCATTTCTGAGCTTGGAATTCTTTCTTTCAGAGGCAATCCATTCATCCTTCTTATTGTTATAATCTCTGTCCTTTCCATTATTTTGCCATCTTTCATTTGCATTGCCCATGTTTCGCCTCTTTGCTTCAATCTTTTCCAATAAACTCTCCACAATCGAAACTCTGACAGTGCAGGCTGATGCAGCCTTTATTGTCTCAAGCCTTTACAGATAATGGAATTTTTGTGTGCTTCAATCTCCCACATCGTTTTCACCATTTATTCTCGTCTGATGTTATCTCCATTTCATGACTAATTTACAGACAGACAGCCAGATGGACAACCTAAAAACATAACGCCTCCGGCTTTCAGCCACGGAGGCATAAAAATGCCTTTTTCTGATTTTACGTTTCACCTTCTGCAATGACTTGTGCAGTTCTCCCTTTTGCTGGAATCATGAGTGAACTGGCAATTACAGGGAATCTTCTGTACTTTCTCTGCAGCATCACAATCAATTTTCGAAAAAAAATGACTCAGAAATTCTGAACTTCACTTTTAATATTTTGCATATTTGGAAATGGATCATCAATATGTTGTTGAACCAAAAACAGTGCTATTTCTATATAATTTAATCAATGTTCTGGAGCATTAACTAAAACGATTGCATTCACTGAATCCAAAATAATGTTCTTCATGGTGTACATGGTTTCAATTCGTTCAGAAAATTGTTTTCATTTGGTGGAGTTTCACTGGACTCACATTTGTTTCTTCTTGTTGAACATTTAGGGACAACAACACCACCTATCCTTTCCACGAAACTCTCAACAATCCCAACTCCGACACTCTCAACAACAATCCCCACGTCCACCATGACTACTCCACCGGTCATTACGAGAGGTAAAGGTACCTGCATTTTTTTTTCTCTGTGAATATTTTTTGTCGGTTCAAATTGGCATCTTAAAGAAGGAACATTCAAGTATCATGTTACACTTTTATAAACACGAATTGATGATGACTGGATGAATCTTCACATGTAAACATTTTTGTGATAATTGTGTGAGAGAGCAAATGTATTTCTTTTTGTTAACATGAGCATATTGAATGAATAATGTGTTCTCAACCGTCTTCTGGCTTTGGTTTTGAAAACACGAAGAATCATCGCAACTCCAGCAAAGAAATTGCAATTCATAATTTTGATCTATTTTCGTGTAAATCGTGCACCCGCTTCATATGGGAGCGACAGAACGGGTCATATTATCCTCTCTGGTATATGTATATATATATATATATATATATATATATATATATATATATATATATATATATATATATATATATATATATATATATATACATATATATATATATATACATATATATACATATATACATATATATACATATATACATATATATATATATATATATATATATATATATATATGTATAGATGATGGAGCCTGCTGTTGGCGCAGTGGTTCGGGCAGCGGCTTGGGATCCAAAAGGTCCTGAGTTCAAGCCCCGTTGGGCCACTGAAATAATATGCCAGGGGGTTGACTCAACCTGTCATCCTTCCGAGGTCGGCGAAATGAGTACCAGTGTACTGGGCCGGTGTCTTCTTCTTCTTCCTCTTTCGGCTTGCTCCCGTTAGGGGTCGCCACAGCGGACCAACTGTCTCCATTTCGCTCTATCCTCCACATCTTCCATTGACACTCCAACCACCCGCATGTCCGCCCTCATCGCATCCATGAACCTCTTCTTTGGCCTTCCTCTTCTCCTCCTGCCTGGCGGCTCCATCTTCAACATCCTTCTCCCGATATACTCCGTTTCCCTCCTGTGCACATGTCCAAACCATCTCAATCTCGCCTCTCTCACTTTGTTTCCAAACCGTCCTACCTGCGCTGTCCCTCTAATACACTCATTTCTTATCCTATCCATCCTCGTCACTCCCAACGAGAATCGCAGCATCTTTAACTCTGCCACCTCCAGCTCTGCTTCCTGTCTTTTTGTTAGCGCCACCGCCTCCAAACCATACAATACAGCTGGTCTCACTACCGTCTTGTATACTTTCCCCTTCACTCTTGCAGCTACCCTTCTGTCACAAATCACTCCTGCAACTCTTCTCCACCCACTCCATCCTGCCTGCACTCTCTTTTTCACTTCTCTCCCACACTCTCCGTTACTTTGGACAGTTGATCCCAAGTATTTAAACCAATCCACCTTCCCCACCTCAACTCCTTGCAACTGCACCATACCACCACCCTCCCTCTCATTTACGCACATGTACTCCGTCTTACTCCTACTGACTAACATTCCCCTTCTCTCCAGTGCGTACCTCCACCTCTCAAGGCTCGATTCAGCCTGCTCCCTACTCTCCCTACAGATCATGATGTCATCCGCGAACATCATGGTCCATGGAGACTCCAGTCTGATCTCGTCCGTCAACCTGTCCATCACCATTGCAAACAGCAAAGGGCTCAGAGTCGATCCTTGGTGCAATCCCACTTTAACCTTAAACCGGTCCGTCATTCCTACCGCACACCTCACCGCTGTCACACTGTCCTCATGCATATCCTGCACGATCCTCACATACTTCTCCAACACTCCCGACTTCCTCATACAATACCACAACTCCTCTCTTGGCACCCTATCATAAGCTTTCTCTAAATCCACAAACACACAATGTAACTCTTTCTGGCCTTCCCTATACTTCTCCATCAACATTCTCAAAGCAAACATCGCATCAGTGGTGCTCTTTCCTGGCATAAACCCATATTGCTGCTCACAGATCATCACCTCTCCTCTCAACCGAGCTTCCACTACTCTTTCCCACAACTTCATGGTGTGGCTTAACAACTTTATCCCTCTGTAATTTCCACAGCTCTGCACATCACCCTGATTCTTGAAAATCGGAACCAGCACACTTAATCTCCACTCCTCCGGCATCCTCTCACTTTCCAAGACTTTATGAAACAATCTGGTTAACAACCCCACTGCCATCTCTCCGAAGCACTTCCATGCCTCCACTGGTATACCATCTGGGCCAACCGCCTTTCCACTTTTCATCTTCTTCATAGCAGTCCTCACTTCATCCTAACTGATCCACCCCACTTCCAGATTCACTATCTCCACCTCTTCCAACCTTCTCTCTCTCTCATTTTCTTCATTCATCAGCTCCTCAAAGTACTCCATCCACCTTCTCAACACACTCTCCTCGCTCGTCAGCACATTCCCATTTGCGTCCTTTATCACCCTAACCTGCAGCACATCCTTCCCAGCTCGGTCCCTCTGTCTTGCCAATCGGTATAAATCCTTTTCCCCTTCTTTTGTATCCAACTTCTCATACAGCTCGTCATATGCCTTTTCCTTGGCCTTAGCCACCTCTCTTTTTGCTTTTCGACGCCACTCCTTGTACTCCTGCCGACTTTCTTCATCTCTCTGACTATCCCACTTCTTTTTCGCCAACCCCTTCTTCCTTATACTTTCCTGTACTTCCTCATTCCACCACCAAGTCTCCTTATCTTCCTTCCTCTGTCCAGATGTCACACCAAGTACCTTCCTAGCTATCTCCCTCACAACTTCTGCTGTCGTTGCCCAATCATCCCACCCATCTTTACCACCATCCAACGCCTGTCTCACCTCCTCCCTAAATTTCACGCAACAGTCTTCCTCCTTCAGCTTCCACCATCTGGTCCTTGGTTCAGCCCTCACTCTCTTCCTCAACCTCACCTCTAAAGTCATCCTACAGACCACCAATCGATGCTGTCGAGCTACACTCTCCCCTGCCACAACCTTACAGTCACTAATCTCTTTCAGGTTGCATCTCCTACTTAAGATGTAATCCACCTGTGTGCACTTTCCTCCACTCTTGTATGTCACCCTGTGTTCCTCCTTCTTCTTGAAATACGTGTTTACCACTGCCATTTCCATTCTTTTTGCAAACTCTACCACCATTTGCCCTTCCACATTTCTCTTGTTGAGACCGTACCTCCCCATCACCTCCTCATCCTCTTTATTCCCTTCCCCAACATGTCCATTGAAATCTGCTCCAATCACCACTCTTTCATCCTTGGATACACTCTCCACCACTTCATCTAACTCACTCCAGAAATCTTCTTTATATTCCATCTCACACCCCATATGTGGGGCATATGCACTGATGACATTCATCATCACCCCTTCAATTTCCAACTTCACACTCATCACTCGGTCAGACACCCTCCTCACCTCCAATACCATCTTGACATGATCTTCCTTCAGGATTATCCCGACACCATTTCTCCTCCCATCCACACCATGGTAGAACAGTTTGAAACCACCTCCAATGCTCCTCGCCTTATTCCCCATCCACTTGGTTTCTTGTACACACAGTATGTCCACCTTTCTTCTCTCCATCATATCAGCCAACTCTCGCCCTTTGCCAGTCATCGTCCCAACATTCAGAGTTCCAACTCTCACCTCCACACTTCTACCCTTCCCCCTCTCCCACTGCCTCCGGACTCACCTTCCCTGTCTCCTTCTCCTCCTTCGCCCAGCAGTAGCACAATTTCCACTGGTACCCTGCTGACCACCGGTACCGGTGGCGGTCGTTGGTAACCCGGGCCTCGACCGATCCGGTATGGAAATTCGTTTTGTTGTCCGCATAATGATTTGGCATAGGTTTTTACGCCGGATGCCCTTCCTGACGCAACCCTGGTCGCCTCTTACGACACACAGGGATATGGTACACCTATTCCAACCGGGGCATACACCGGGCCCAGTACAACTGGTGCTCATTTCGCCGACCTCGGAAGGATGGCAGGCTGAGTCAACCCCCTGGTGTTTTCGACTTGGTTTATATATATATTTATATATATATATATATATATATATATATATATATATATATATATATACACATTATATATATACACATATATATATATACATACATACATATATTAATTCAGTGTCCCAACGGGGCTTGAACTCAGGACCTCTTGGGTCCCAAGCCACTGCCCTTACCACTGCGCCAACACCAGGCTTTGTACTGGGCCGGTGTATACCGCGGTTAAAATAGGTGTACCATATCCCTGTATCGTAAGAGGCGACCAGGGTTGCGTCAGGAATGGCATCCGGCATAAAACATGTGCCAAATCACTATGCGGATCATACGGATGATCCGCCGTGGCGACCTCTAAAAAGGGAGCAGCCGAAAGAAGAAGAAGAAGATGTGTATATATATATATATATATATATATATATATATATATATATATATATATATATATATATATATATATATATATATATATATATATATATATATATATATATATATATGTACAAATATAAATAAATATATATGCATACTCGGTGAATGCATCCGGCATTGCCCGGGTTCTTTTTGAATGAATTTAATCTTTCCACATCGATATGATGCGAGCACAGTATTAGTTCCCCATTGGGCCACGGCAGTCATAGCCGAAGGGGGATGGTGAGTGGGAAACACCCCCCCCTCCCCCAGGCGACTTGAAAGCAAGTGACTTAAACTGTGCTATGCGTGCAATACGAAGTGCTGAAATCAATGGGTTGGAATGGTCAATCACCAAGCGTAATTCAGAAATAGAGTAACAATGTCCTCTTTATAAGGTATTATATAGATTAGATTGGATTAGATTTGATTGGTTTCGTTCGATAGATTAGATGGATTATATTGGATGAAGGCTCTGGTCAATTAGTTTGTGGGTGGGGGGGGGTGCAAGGAGAAGCATATAATGCCTCAATATCATTGCGTACCCTCTTATTAAGATTATTGTTAAACAACAGTTAAGACTTGAAAAAAACCTTGTCATATGTGTTTGTGGTTTACATTTTTTTTTTTTTTACTTCCGGTATTGGTGCCCCACAAAACGCCATGAAATGTAACATCAAAGTATCATGTTCCACTTTTATAAATATGATTTGATAATGACTGGATTAATCTTCATCTGTTAACATTTTGTGATAATAGTGTGAGAGAGCAAATATATTTCCTTTTGTTAACATGAGCGAATCTTAATTAATAATGTGTTCTCAACAGTCTTCTGGCTTTAGTGTTGACAAGACGAAGAATCATCGCAACTCCAGCAAAGAAATTACAATGTATATTTTTGATTTATTTTCGTGCAACTCGTGCACCCACTCCATGTGGGTGTGGCAGAACGGATCATGTTGTCCTATCTGAAATTATATTTATATATATTGTTGCGAATTCGCGCCCGCCGGCGTGCGATCATCCGCTCGACTCGAATGGCGGCTGCCTCGCCCACCGGACGGACAATTCTGTCGTGACCCTCTCGGAACAACGCCGGGAGCTGGTCACGGGTGTGGGTTTATCCACACCACGACCGTGCCAATTGCCCACCCGCGCAGGATAGGGTTGCTCGCCAAATTCGATCTACCTAAGTACCTGCGCGGATGGTCGACCGGGCGATCGTACCTCGCCGCAGGCCGACTCCGGACACGAACCGCTTAAGCGGTCCGTTCCGTGCTTCAGAGATAACCGAGCGGTGTTATCGTCGGCCTCAATGGTTCCGATTAATTATCGGGCGTATTAAGCCCACTACGAACCCTATTCGTGAAGCAGGATGGAGGGTCAATTAAAAGGAAGGAGACGAAGCGAAACGGGCACAGTTCAACATGCAAGCACTTGATTTACACGACACACGAAGAGCACATTTATACAGCCAAACAGTCAAAATGCACATATATCAACCCAAACAAAAGCAACAATGCAGAGCTACAACCGAATAAGACTGACACACGGAAACACTTACACAGTTCTACTTTACAAGACACGGCGCCACAAGATCCATTCGAAAACCCTGAAAAGAAAATGGTGACTTCCCTTTGGGCTGTCGAGTCCCTCTCCCTCGTCCGTCGATGTGATCGCGCCTGAGCGCGACTCCGTGCCCTGGCGGGGCAGGCGAGTCCTCTCTGGCGTGCCTCGCGCCGGCACGTGTTGGCCGCTCGACGCCACGGACGGAGTTTCCGGCGCTATCCCAGCGCGGATAAATAGGGGGGGGGGGAAACGTTGTTGCTCGAGGTCGCCGTGTGGGGAATAGCCGACGCTCCATCCCGCCAGCGGGGTCTCGGGACCGCCCCACAAAAGATCAGGCTAGCGGCCACCAGGAAGAGAAGAGGATGAGCGAGCCGGAAGACGGGAAGAGAGCAAGAGCAACAACAGCGCTCCTTCCGTGTCCGACTTTTTATCCCCCGGGGCTCCGCCCTTCACTCCGCCCTCGTTTTCGGCTCCACCCTCCTTTGAGAGGGTTCTCGAAGAGGGCATTCCCTCACCCTGACCACCTCACGCTGGTCATGCACCAATCGGCAGCGAGCTGCCCACCCCCTTCTCCTCCCTCACACCAAGCGCGGAGAAGAATGGCGCGAAAACCCACCAGCATCGTTGGCAGTTTTCGTCCGTTTTAAATAAAAGATAGGGAAAGAAAAACGACTTACTCAAAGCGTCGCAGCCCAAATGAATCACATAAATACCCTCTGAACAACGGATTTGGGCTAACGACACATGTACTGAAGAGATATCTCACCTCCGGGACCTGAATGGTGGTTTGCAAATTTCCACATCCGTAACACTACCCCCTCCCCTTTTTACAGACTCGTCCCGAGTCGTCAAATTTTCGTGTATCATCATGTGTAGTTCTCCCCTAGTACGTTTTACCTTCGGATCCCTGAGTGCGACATTCATGGTATTCGTGTCCCCAAAATAAATAACCTGAGGGCTGAGTAACTTACTAAAACAAATCCACTCATACGGATGACTTAAATAAAATTGCCGGCGCTAGACATACATGCCGGGGGCGCACTCATATTTACAGTACATCTTAACATACAAATTTTACACTCAACCATGGCCCTGGATCAATGGACTCTGCAGGGAGCAAAACAAACGTCAAAAGAAAACCGGTGCACGGGCCGCCACTGCAGGGCCGTGTTGTCGCTGCCAACAGGACAGTTCTTGCAGCTTGCAAGCTGTTGCTTGATGATCCTGGCGCACATGGCAATGAACAGGGGGAGGGCAAAGCAAAACTGAACGGGGCAAACACAGAATCGAAGGCAGCAGGCATGGCATGGCAAAGGCAGCAGGCAAACACAGCCTGCAGAACAAGGCGTTGCAGGCAAACACAGCCGGCAGATGATCGACCGGCACATGCCTTGAAGCAAAAACAGCTGTAGACGATCCGGCCGGTTCAGGCCTCACAGCAAAACAACGGCTGCCGATGAAGTTGGACGGCCTTTGCCTTACAGTGCATTTTGATGGAGGGAGTGCGGTGGTGCTGGCCACTCGGAAGGTGGGCTCGGACCTACCTACCCGTCTCCCTCCAAACCTATCGCCTTTGTCTGTCACTGTACATACCCACTCCCTTAATTTGTAAAACCCAATTTAGCCCCAACTTATTTTTTTGTTGTTTTTATTTTTACTTCTTTTTATTTCCTATCTCTCACTATAATTCGTCCCCTAACCCCCTTTATCGTCCTTGTTCGGCTAACCTATCGTCTACTCGCTTACTCCCAAACCCCTACGTTCCCTTCCCGGAGGGGAACAAGGGAGAGCTCGCATCCTGTGTTGAGGCCCAACGAAGCCTCAGGATGGCCTCCCCAGACTTCAGCGATCTAACCCAAAGTGGGTCCAGCGGCCCACAATGAGAGCGAAGGGACGGATGGTGCGGAGGGCTACACTTCCTAATCTACCTTCTCCATTAACCTTTAAAACTACCCCGGGGATTTCAACAAGCGCCTCTCGCTTAAACTATTGGTTCTAACAACCCAGATTCCCGTCGCCTGTGTTGGTATCCTCACAATTTCGGGCCTCGCCCCCCAATTTTCTTCCCGTGCCCTCACACGGTCTCATGGCTGGGACGCGTGGCTCCACTTGGCAGGCACGACCCTCTGCTGATTCCCCGACGATGGCACCCCCGGGCACTACACTGCCTCTGAGCCTACCAGCTCCCGAAACACCAGGGAGTGCCCCCCATGGCAACTCCCCTGAAATGCTCACATGGCAGGCTGGCTTCCCGGGCCCCTTTCCGAGGGTCACCTGTGCCCACAACACTGCCTACGCGGCTAACGGCGCCCGGGCCCCCGCATCATGCGGGCGCACCCGTGCCCACCATGCTATCCCGGCCCCCCATGGGCCCTTGGCCTACCGCGGCCGACTAGCCCGGTGCCCGGGGTACCCACTCAGCGATACTCACCTTTCGCAGCCACGCTCCCAGCCTGTCAACAGGGCTCCTGCACCCCTCCAAACGGGTTTCGAGCCCACACTCCCACCAACAGCAAAACGACTTCCATTTGTCAATTCAACTGACCCACTAACTCACACTACACTGACCCCAGGGTCCCTTGGGCGGGGGTCACTCCTCCCCCCAATCACTCATCGCACCATGCATTCCCCATTCACTCCATACACACAGACCCGCTGGCCTCACTCACTCAATATGTCTCCACACAACTCACCAACACTTCAACACACACATCGCTGAACTCTTCCATTCTGCTCACTTCTTCCCCTGACCAACTCGTGCTCCCACGTCGTCCCTTAAACTACAGCACCTTCCTTTTAACACTCCGTAGCTCAGCTATGTCCCCACGACACATCGAAAGTCTGTCGCTGTCTCCAAATCCTTATTTCCCATCCTAAATCTCAACCAATATCCCTCTTACTCATCCATTCCACGGGCCCCATGAGGACTTACCCCTGCCCCATGGAGCCAGGATAGGGTCAAGCAAACACGAAGCCTTCCCCCTAACTCCTTGTATCCTGTGCCTAGGCCAGGGGGTCTTCCACCCCTTTCCCGGGAATCCTGTTCACCCGAAAGCGAGGCTTGCTTTTGTGAATTTTTCTTTTTTTTCAATTACGCGCAGCACCAGCGCGGCAACTCGCAGCTTGCGCACCAACGCAGCAATTCGCAGCCGCGCACCTTTGGCGTGACGTCATGGCAGCTGTTCGCATCCCTCATCCCTCTTGGACAGTACCATCTGGCAGGGATTCACCCTCCTGCCGGATTCCAACCAGACACGCAGCCATGACGTCACCCGGCGCATAAAAAAACACAAGCCCCACATCTCGAGGGGTTCCCCACGCGAACACATGTGCTCTGCCCGTTGGAGCTTAACACACATGCCCGCGTGGAGAACCCGTCCAGTCCAAATCCGAAATCCTGCCGAAACTTCGTCCGCGAGATCGGCAAATCCACCGCGTGCGTTTCCGGACCGGGTTTCACTCCCGCAGCCGAGCACGTGGCGGCCTCGTGCGTTGCACAGCACGGACCTCGTGCTCGCCGCTGGGTGAACCCGGCGCGGTCCCCAAAACAGCTGCGGCTGCTTCCCGGCTTTTGTCTATCTGTCACCGTCGTAATATCCATTCGACACACGCACTCCCACGTGTCACGACGCTCACACTCCTCTCCATTACTCACCCCGGGAGACGCGGCTGCACGCTCACGCATGCCGACCGACATCTCCCTTGCACACAGCGACCTTACACACGCTGTCTCCCTCACACACCGTGTGCTGGGAGGCACGCACTCCGACACACTCGTGACCACACCACTCACACACGGGGTCGCTTCCACACACGGGGGCACACTCACACCTTGCACCACACACACCAGGACAACCACACTGGGGATTTGTGCCACCCCAGGGGTTTCCGGGGCCTCTATACCCCCCCCAAGCTGCACGTGCACCCGTTCGCAGCACCCGTCCCCTCGAACTCGCAAAGCACGACCGAACCCACCTGGTCGTGATTCGCCTCAAGGGGTCATACTCCCTCCCCTCGTTCCTGGAGGAGGCTATCCAGCTGCTTGCACCTGGTCCCTACACGCTCCGCGAGCTCACCTCATCGTCCTCCACTAACTCCGTGTGTGTGCGTGTGTGTGTGTGTGTGTGTGTGTGTGTGTGTGTGTGTGTGTGTGTGTGTGTGTGTGTGTGTGTGTGTGTGTGTGTGTGTGTGTGTGTGTGTGTGTGTGTGTGCGCGCGCGCGCGCGTCTTTAACCCTGTCCAATTCACCCACTACCTCACGTGTCTCTGTTATTTCCGTCTCTTCCCTTGTTGTCTCCCTTGTCTCAACTATTATTTCTTTTCTCCTTTCCGTCGTCACCTCATGTCTATTAGTCTCTGCTTCTTTCTGGCGTCTTTCCCTTATCTTTACGTAGGTCAACCTTGCTTTCTCCTTAAGTCGCTCCCGTCCTTCCCTCTGTTTCACTCCTTGCTCTTTCACGATCTCCACGTACCTCATCCTTGCTTTCCGTCTTTATTGTTCTTTTCTCTCCCTCCCAATTCCTTTCACCTCGTCTCTTGTCTCCCTCGTGCACGTCTCCGTCACCCTAATTAGTTTTTCCCTCTCGGTCACCGTCACTGTTGCTTTCTCTGTCACTTCCCTCGCCCAACACGTCTCCCGAATTAGTTTGTCCTTACCCGCCTCCACTGCGGGCCAGACAAACGTTGCACTCCCTCTCAGCTCGTTCGCTCCCACACGTGGCGTCGCCATTCCGCACTCCGTCCGCTGTTATTGCATTCATTCCCGCCTGCAGGCTTCGGCCCATGTTCTGCGTCTCACCCGCATTTTTTTCATTTCTTCTTTCATTCCGTTCTTCACCTGTTGTAAATTCGCATTCATTTGATTATTCATCCTGCACACATTTGTTTTAATTTCATTCGTGCTTGTATCCATCTTCGCATTCATGCCTTTTATTTCGTTTTTCATTACCTTCGCAAACTTCGTTTGACGAAGGTATTGTATTGACCCCTGTATATTTATTTATTGGTAAATATGTGTTCGGACAACATTGCGCAAAAACTGCTGGACCGATTTGCATGAAATTTTCAGAGATGATGTGCAGTTACTCAAGGACGCCAGGCGAAGCTTTTGGGAGCGATCGGATCAAAGGTCAAGGTCAAGGTCACAAAAAGGTCAAAATCGTTTTTTTGCGATTAAAGTATAAATTTTGTTCCGATTTACATCAAATTAAGTCCAAGATGTTCAGTATTCAAATCCCGATCCACTGATATGGCATATGGTATAGTGTTTGCAACCCGAGTTCGTCTGTGGAAGTCAAAGGTCAAGGGGGTCACCAAAATGGAGTTTTTGATTGGGAAGCGTTGTGGACAACATTACACAAAAACCACTTCGCAGATTGTCATGAAATTTTGTGCATGTGTTTGGCATCACGAGAGGACAAATCGATTAGATTTTGGAAGCGATCGGATCAAAGGTTAAGGTCAAGGTCACAAAAAGGTCAAAATCGTTTTTTCACGATTAAATTGTCAATTTTGTTTTGATTTACAGCAAATTAACTCCAAAATGTTCAAAATTAAATTCCCCATTCTGTAATATGACACATAGTATAGTACTTTTGTCACCCAAGGCAGCGGGTGGGGGTCAAAGGTCAAGGGGGTCACAAATTCACATTTATATCGGAAAGCGTTGTGGACAACTTAACGCAAAAAAACAAAATGCAGAGAGGCTTTAATTGTTTTGGATTTGTTTGGCATCATGAAAGGACAAATCCATTAGATTTTGGGAGTGATCGGATCAAAGGTGAAGGTCACAAAAAGGTCAACATCGTTTTTTCATGATGAAAACGGTTAATATGTTTCCGATTTACATCAAATTAACTTCAAATTGTTCAGTGTTCAATTCCCCATCTTCTGATATGATACAAGGTATAGTACTATTGTCACCCTAGGTAGCGGTTGTGGGTCAAAGTTCATGGGGGTCATGAAATGCATATTTGTATTGAGATGCATTGTGGACAACTTAATACAAAGGTAACTCGTGGCTGCGGCGAAGGTATGCGCTCTACGAGTGCCCGTTCTAGTTTCATTTGTGTTTGTTTCCATTTTGAGTGCGTTTCCATCCATTTTCGCATTCATTGCGTTCATTTGTTGCGCATTCGTTGTTATTACCTGTAGAATCCTGTCGAGTGCACTCGGTTCGACAAGGATCGGGGGGTTTGGGTGGAGAGGGGGAGGGGAGGTGTCATATGCCAGGGCCTCTGCCGCTGCGCCCATTTCGGGCTCTGGGTTCAGTTGGGGGAGGTCATCCTGCACAACAGGCAATTCCTGCACGGGGATTTCATCCTGGACCATGGATTCAACACATTCTCAATCCATTTCTAATACCCCCGGCTCCCGCTCACCTTGAGACTCCATCTTATTTCACGTAAGGGGTTAATTTAAATTGCTCGTAATTTGGAGGGAATCGGGGGTCGCTCCACTCACCCCTGAGCCGATTCCCATTGAATTTAGCTTGGAGGCGGGAGGGATTCGAATCCCACTCCCGGACACCAGTGTTGCGAATTCGCGCCCGCCGGCGTGCGATCGGCCGCTCGACTCGAATGGCGGCCGCCTCGCCCACCGGAACGGACAATTCTGTCGTGACCCTCTCGGAACAACGCTGGGCGCTAGTCACGGGTGGGGGTTTAACCCCACCACGACCATGCCAATTGCCCACCCGCGCAGGATAGGGTTGCTTGCCAAATTTGATCTACCTAAGTACCTGTGCGGATGGTCGACCGGGCGATCGTATCTCGCCGCAGGCCGACTCCGGACACGAACCGCTTCAGCGGTCCGTTCCGTGCTACAGTGATAACCGAGCGGTGTTATCGTCGGCCTCTACGGTTCCAATTAATTATCGGGCGTATTAAGCCCACGACGAACCCTTTACGTGAAGCAGGATGGAGGGTCAATTAAAAGGAAAGAGACGAAGCGAAACGGGCACAGTTCAACATGCAAGCACTTTATTTACACGACACACGGAGAGCACACATATGCAGCCAAACAGTCAAAATGCACATATATCAACCCAAACAAAAGTAACAATGCAGAGCTACAACCGAATCAGCATTCACATTCTGGATCAGCATTAACGTTAACGTTCTGGAGCATTAACTAAAACGATTGCATTCACTGAAGCCAAAATAATGTTCTTCATGGTGTACATGGTTTCAATCCGTTCAGGAAATTTGTTTTCATTTGGTGGAGTTTCACTGGACTCACACATGTTTCTTCTTGTTGAACATTTAGGGACAACAACACCACCTATCCTTTCCACGAAACTCTCAACAATCCCAACTCCGACACTCTCAACAACAATCCCCACATCCACCATGACTACTCCACCGGTCATTACGAGAGGTAAAGGTACCTGCATTTTTTTTTCTCTGTGAATATTTTTTTGTCGGTTCAAATTGGCATCTTAAAGACGGAACATTCAAGTATCATGTTACACTTTTATAAACACGAATTGATGATGACTGGATCAATCTTCACATGCAAACATTTTTGTGATAATTGTGTGAGAGAGCAAATGTATTTCTTTTTGTTAACATGAGCGTATTTAATGAATAATGTGTTCTCAACCGTCTTCTGGCTTTGGTTTTGACAACACGAAGAATCATCGCAACTCCAGCAAAGAAATTGCAATTCATAATTTTGATCTATTTTCGTGTAAATCGTGCACCCGCTTCATATGGGAGCATCAGAACGGGTCATATTATCCTCTCTGGTATATATATATATATATATATATATATATATATATATATATATATATATATATATATATATATATATATATATATATATATATATATATATATATATATGTATAGATGTTGGAGCCTGGTGTTGGCGCAGTGGTTCGGGCAGCGGCTTGGGATCCAAAAGGTCCTGAGTTCAAGCCCCGTTGGGCCACTGAATTAATACGCCATGGGGTTGACTCAACCTGACATCCTTCCGAGGTCGGCGAAATGAGTACCAGTGTACTGGGCCGGTGTATACCCCGGTTAAAATAGGTGTACCATATACCTGTGTCGTAAGAGGCGACCAGGGTTGCGTCAGGAAGGGCATCCGGCATAAAACATGTGCCAAATCACGATGCGGATCATACGGATAATCCGCTGTGGCGACCACAAAAAAGGGAGCAGCCGAAAGAAGAAGAAGAAGATGTATAGCTACACATATATATGTATATATGTATATATATATATGTATATATATATGTATATATATATATATATATATATATATATATATATATATATATATATATATATATACACATACTCGGTGAATGCATCCGGCATTGCCCGGGTTCTTTTTGAATGAATTTAATCTTTCAACATCGGTGTGATGCGTGCACAGTATTAGTTCCCCATTGGGCCATGGCAGTCATAGCGGAAGGGGGATGGTGAGTGGGAAACACCCCCCCCCACTCCCCCAGGCGACTTGAAAGCAAGTGACTTAAACTGTGTTATGTGTGCAATACGAAGTGCTGAAATCAATGGGTTGGAATGGTCAATCACCAAGCGTAATGCAGAAATAGAGTAACAATGTCCTCTTAATAAGGTATTAGATAGCTTCGATTAGATTCGATTCAATTAGATGAGCGAGATAGATTACATTAGATGTAGGCTCTGGTCAATTAGTCTGTGGGGGGGGGGGGGGGTTGCAAGGAGAAGCATATAATGCCTCAAGATCGTTGCATTCCTCTCAATAAGATTAGTATAAAACAACCGTAAAGACTCTTAATAAACCTTGTCATATGTGTTTGTGGTTTCCTTATTTTTTTACTTCCCCACAAGACGCCATGATTGGCGCTCCACAAAACGCCATGAAAAGCTATATATTATATACAAGTTATCATGGCATTTGCCCAAGGCCGAAAAACCCCTTCGGGAAGCGGGACATGATTCCTCTTCATATTGTTTTGTTATAACATGAAAACTTTTCACTTCTTATTGTTGTTATTCCTTTTGTTATGAGAAGCAGCCTGGAAAAACCCCATGATAAGCTATCTGTATGCATTTACTTGGATTTATCCCAACACGGAAAAAGGACTCTTGAAGGGGCAAATTCAGTTGCAACAACTGCCGTCGTGTCACCCTTGGTCCCCCGACCAAGACTGGTTGAGATTTGATAAATATCAAACAAATATATCGCAGTCAGACAGAAAGACAAGAAACAAATTGTGTCTTTTGATCTGTTAACGTTTCAACCCAAAAATCTTTCAAAGCAGGTGTGTTTTGCTTTGAACAGTTCATCATAGTATGTTCATGCTGTTGTGATCACTGATGATCATCTATTACAAAATGACACTTAAATAATTTTTCTGTCACAGAGCTTGTATTGCAGTGCAAGTATTTCAAATTACGTTTGTTCCAAGGTAAGGCAGAGAATGCAAGTCAATTGGGAGAATAATTTCCAATAACTGATTCCCTTTTGAACGTAGAATGCACGGGATGGGGAGATCCTCACTACACCAGCTTTGATGGAAAGAAATTTAATTTCCAAGGAACCTCCACATATGTATTGGTGCAGGTAAGGTGAAGTGAGCTTATTTAAAGAAGAGTGCAGATATTTATGATGTAAAATGATAAAAATTATCATGAAAAAGAGCAATTTCTTTTTTAATGCTTAAGGAGTTGATGAATAATTGGTGAAAACCATACCGCAGACTGAGAATACGAAAAATATTTATCTTTGCTCAGCCTTGCAATGAAACGAATTGGCGGGTGTTGGTAAAGAATGAGCATCGCAAGGGGAACACGAAGGTTTCCTACACCCGGGAAGTGCTCACGGAAGTGTATGGCAAGGAAGTACAGTTTTTTGGTAGCAAGCGGTTCAAGGTACGTGTTGACTATAAGATCAACATCATCAGTTTTACATTTATTGCATTTGTCCTTTTTTTACGGCCATGATGGCATTGTAGGTTCGCATCATTTGTCGACAACTAACTGGATTTAACTTGTTGCAGCTGGATGGGGTTCTTAAAAACATGCCGTACAAATTCTTCAATGGATCAGACTCATTCCATGTGCTCCATTGGGGTCGCTACCGTTACCTGATTGCTGCCTTTGGCCTTGAAGTGTTGTACGACGGTCATCATAATGTGCGTGTGCGTCTTCCAAACACCTTCTCTGAGAAGGTCTGTGGCCTCTGTGGAAACATGGACAGTCAGACCAGTAACGACTTCAGAATGAAGAATGGCACGTTGACAGAAAATGCGGCACATTTTGGGAACAGCTGGAAGATTGGTGATGAAAACAACAAGTATGTTGGTCTTCGTTGCCTTTTTACTTTCAATAAATAAATACCTCACGACATCTCGTTTGTCATTTGCATGTGCGGCACTTTTTGATTGATACTATTTCATAACAAACACAAACACCTCAAATGAACACATCTGCAATCCATTGCAAATTTTGTTTCTCGACTGAACTCACAGAGATGTTGATGATGATGGCACAACCTTGCTACTGAATGCAACGTTGAAGGAGAAAGCAAGAAGGAACGAATCCTGTGGGATGTTGCTCCTTGAGGACGGCCCTTTTGCTGCTTGCCATCGCAAGTTTGACCCACACGTTTTCCTGGAGGACTGCATCTTTGAATATGTTGTCCGTGATATGGATGAGGAAGCACTGTGCGAGGCATTGGAGTCATACTTTGTCACCTGTTCGGCTGATGGAATGAAAATGCAAACATGGAGGAAACCAGATCTTTGCCGTAAGATGGCGTTAACTTTCTGGGATTGTCATTTTGTTTTCACAAATAACAGCAAACATAGTATGTGTGGGTGTGTATTTGTTATATTTTCATAATTTTAACAACAGACGTTTTTATGACCAGGGTTTCCTTTTCTTATCGCTCAGCTCTACAATGCCCATCAAATAGCTCTTACACAATGTGCATTCCTGACACTGTTGCAACTTGCTCCAAATCTGAAACGAAAGAATTACAACAGAGCACTTGCGTTGAGGGCTGTAAGTGTGATGCTGGCCTTTTGTGGGATGTGGATCATTGTATCAAGGAAGTGGAATGTGGTTGCATGCAGGACAACAGTTATTACAACGTGAGTATCGGGACAAATGAATAAAAACCCTTCACTTGAGAGGCACACAAGAATGAATAGTGAATGATTTGTATTTTGCTTTACTCTTGTTTGAACCTTTTTGATCGTCATGCAATTGTATTGGCAAGGATGACACTGAGGATTTCTCCGCAGTTCAATGAGTCCTACATTTCTGAGGATTGCAGTCATCAGTGCACCTGCCAAACTGGTGGAAATATCAGCTGTGTATCTTTCACGTGTGATCTGAACGTAAGTGACTGCAAAGTGAAAGAAGATGGAATCTTGGGCTGTTATCCAAGAGGTAAGATTTAAGCAAAGGGATGTGGCACCTCATTTGAGAGGCAACATTTCTTTTCACTCTTGCTTCCATCCTCTTCCTGAGCATAAACTATTATATACTCTTGTAAATAATTTAATTTGTTTGTATCATATATGTGAAAGTAAAATTCAATCATGATGGCAATTGTTGGAAATGTAAAACATTCCTCATGGATCTCGGATTTTCTTCTCTCTTTAAACGATTAAATTGAAAGTTTCTTCATTAAATAGAATATCTTGCTCAAATTGATGAAGTAGTTGTCAGTAATTAACTCCAAGGTTGGTCTTTATTTTACTTATTTCCTTTATGGTGATGTCATCATTGTTATGGTTCAAAGCGACTGAATGCAGCTTCTCACAAATTTTACATATCATTGTGTTGCTTTGGTCAATTGCAAATGATGGAAGACATTTTTGTCTTGTTCTTTCAACCTCAATTCTCAAGAGACTGCTTTTTCACCATAACTCATATATGATCCATCTTCCTTGTTTGCATCATCCTTTTCACGATATGAATGTGTTAGTGTGTTTGTGAAACAAAATCCTCTTGTGACGAGTCGTGATCTTTGCTCCCTTTCTTTGGAAAAGTCTGCAGCAAGTGAGGTTAGCGCGTCACTTCGATTAAAGTTGTTGTAGAATTTCCCAGCTCTTAAAAATATTGACCAGATCCTTTAAGCTTCTTTGTCCCAATTGTGGAGGAATAGAGGGAATGCAGATC
>NC_140970.1:92355296-92422796 GCF_056783735.1 Eptatretus burgeri
GCAAAGGGGACAGGACAACTGCACCGTGTTGACGGGAGGATAGATGGGGCCATGTATCGCGAGATCTTGGCCAACAACCTCCTTCCCTCAACAAGAGCATTGAAGATGGGGCGTGGCTGGGTCTTCCAGCATGACAACGACCCGAAACACATAGCCAGGGCAACTAAGGAGTGGCTCCGTAAGAAGCATCTCAAGGTCCGAGAGTGGCCGAGCCAGTCTCCAGACCTGAACCCAAGAGAAAATCTTTGGAGGGAGCTGAAAGTCTGTGTTGCCCAGCGACAGCCCTGAAACCTGAAGGATCTGGAGAAGATCTGTATGGAGGAGTGAGCCAAAATCCCTGCTCCAGTCTGTGCAAACCTGGTTAAGAACTTCAGGAAACGTCTGATCTCGGTAATTGCAAACAAAGGTTTCTGTACCAAACATTAAGTTCTGCTTTTCTGATGTATCAAATACTTATTTCATGCAATAAAATGCAAATTAATTATTTAAAAATCATACATTTTGATTTTCAGGATTTTTGTTTTAGATTCCGTCTTTCACAGTTGAACTGAACCTATGATAAAAATTACAGACCTCTGCGTGCTTTGTAATTGGGAAAACCTGCAAAATCGGCAGTGTATCAAATGCTTGTTCTCCCCACTGTATATATATATATATATATATATATATATATATATATATATATATATATATATATATATATATATATATATATATATATATATATATATATATACATATATATATTATATGTATAGATGTTGGAGCCTGCTGTTGGCACAGTGGTTCGGGCAGCGGCTTGGGATCCAAAAGGTCCTGAGTTCAAGCCCCGTTGGGCCACTGAATTAATACGCCAGGGGGTTGACTCAACCTGTCTTCTTCCGAGGTCGGCGAAATGAGTACCAGTGAACTGGGCCGGTGTATACCACTGTTAAAATAGGTGTACCATATCCCTGTGTCGTAAGAGGCGACCAGGGTTGCTTCATGAAGGGCATCCGGCGTAAAACATGTGCCAAATCACTATGCGGATCATACGGATGATCCGCTGTGGCGACCTCTAAAAAGGGAGCAGCCGAAAGAAGAAGAAGAAGATGTATATCTACATATATATATATATATATATATATATATATATATATATATATATATATATATATATATGTATATGTAGAAATATAAATAAATATATGTGCATACTCGGTGAATGCATCCGGCATTGCCCGGGTTCTTTTTGAATGAATTTAATCTTTCTACATCGGTATGATGCGAGCACAGTATTAGTTCCCCATTGGGCCACGGCAGTCAGAGCCGAAGGGGGTTGGTGAGTGGGAAACACCCCCCCTCCCCCAGGCGACTTGAAAGCAAGTGACTTTAACTGTGCTCTGTGTGCAACACGAAGTGCTGAAATCAATGGGTTGGAATGGTCAATCACCAAGCGTAATGCAGAAATAGAGTAACAATGTCCTCTTTATAAGGTATTATATAGATTAGATTGGATTAGATTCGATTGGTTTCGTTCGATAGATTAGATGGATTATTTTAGATGTCGGCTCTGGTCAATTAGTTTGTGGGTGGGGGGGGGGGTGCAAGGAGAAGCATATTCTGCCTCAATATCATTGCGTACCCTCTTATTAAGATTATTGTTAAACAACAGTTAAGACTTGAAAAAAACCTTGTCATATGTGTTTGTGGTTTACATTTTTTTTTTTTTACTTCCGGTATTGGTACCCCACAAAACGCCATGAAGTGTAACATCAAAGTATCATGTTCCACTTTTATAAATATGATTTGATAATGACTGGATTAATCTTCATCTGTAAACATTTTGTGATAATAGTGTGAGAGAGTAAATATATTTCCTTTTGTGAACATGAGCGAATCTTCATTAATAATGTGTTCTCAACAGTCTTCTGTATTTCGTGTTGACAAGACGAAGAATCATCGCAACTCCAGCAAAGAAATTACAATGTATATTTTTGATTTATTTTCGTGCAACTCGTACACCCACTCCATGTGGGTGTGGCAGAACGGATCATGTTGTCCTATCTGAAATTATATTTATATATATTGTTGCGAATTCGCGCCCGCCGGCATGCGATCGTCCGCTCAACTCGAATGGCGGCTGCCTCGCCGACCGGAACGGACAATTCTGTCGTGACCCTCTCGGAACAACGCCGGGAGCTCGTCACGGGTGTGGGTTTATCCCCACCACGACCGTGCCAATTGCCCACCCGTGCAGGATAGGGTTGCTCGCCAAATTCGATCTACCTAAGTACCTGCGCGGATGGTCGACCGGGCGATCGTACCTTGCCGCAGGCTGACTCAGGACACAAACCGCTTAAGCGATCCGTTCCGTGCTTCAGAGATAACCGAGCAGTGTTGTCGTCGGCCTCAACGGTTCCGATTAATTATCGGGCGTATTAAGCCCACTACGAACATTCGTGAAGCAGGATGGAGGGTCAATTAAAAGGAAGGAGACGAAGCGAAACGGGCACAGTTCAACATGCAAGCACTTGATTTACACGACACACGAAGAGCACATTTATACAGCCAAACAGTGAAAATGCACATATATCAACCCAAACAAAAGCAACAATGCAGAGCTACAACCGAATAAGACCGACACACGGAAACACTTACACAGTTCTACTTTACAAGACACGGCGCCACAAGATCCATTCGAAAACCCTGAAAAGAAAATGGTGACTTCCCTTTGGGCTGTCGAGTCCCTCTCCCTCGTTTGTCGATGTGATTGCGCCTGAGCGCGACTCCGTGCCCTGGCGGGGCAGGCGAGAACTCTCTGGCGTGCCTCGCGCCGGCACTTGTTGGCCGCTCGACGCCACGGACGGAGTTTCCGGCGCTATCCCAGCACGGATAAAAAGGGGGGGGGGGAAACGTGATTGCTCGAGGTCGCGGTGTGGGGAATGGCCGACGCTCCGTCCCGCCAGCGGGGTCTCGGGACCGCCCCACAAAAGATCAGGCCAGCGGCCACCAGGAAGAGAAGAGGATGAGTGAGCCGGAAGACGGGAAGAGAGCAAGAGCAACAACAGTGCTCCTTCCGTGTCTGACTTTTTATCCCCCGGGGCTCCGCCCTTCACTCCGCCCCCGTTTTCGGCTCCACCCTCCTTTGAGAGGGTTCTCGAAGAGGGCATTCCCTCACCCCGACCACCTCACGCTGGTCATGCACCAATCGGCGGCGAGCTGCCCTCCCCCTTCTCCTCCCTCACACCAAGCGTGGAGAAGAATGGCGCGAAAACCCACCAGCATCGTTGGCAGTTTTCGTCCATTTTAAATAAAAGATAGGGAAAGAAAAATGACTTACTCAAAGCGTCGCAGCCCGAATGAATCACTTAATTTCCCTCTGAACAACGGATTTGGGCTAACGACACATGTACTTAAGAGATTTCTCACCTCCGGGACCTGAATGGTGGTTTGCAAATATCCACAGCCGTAACACTACCCCTCCCCTTTTTACAGACTCGTCCCGAGTCATCAAATTTTCGTGTGTCATCATGTGTAGTTCTCCCCTAGTACGTTTTACCTTCGGATCCCTGAGTGCGACATTCATGGTATTCGTGTCCCCAAAATAAATAACCTGAGGGCTGAGTAACTTACGAAACAAATCCACTCATACGGACGACTTAAATAAAATTGCCGGCGCTAGACATACATGCCGGGGGCGTACTCATATTTACAGTACATCTTAACTTACAAATTTTACACTCAACCATGGCCCTGGATCAATGGACTCTGCAGGGAGCAATACAAACGTCAAAAGAAAACCGATGCACGGGCCGCCACTGCAGGCCCGTGTTGTCGCTGCCAACAGGACAGTTCTTGCAGCTTGCAAGCTGTTGCTTGATGATCCTGGCGCACATGGCAATGAACAGGGGGAGGGCAAAGCAAAACTGAACGGGGCAAACGCAGAATCGAAGGCAGCAGGCATGGCATGGCAAAGGCAGCAGGCAAACACAGCCTGCAGAACAAGGCCGTTGCAGGCAAACACAGCCGGCAGATGATCGACCGGCACATGCCTTGAAGCAAAAACAGCTGCAGACGATCCGGCCGGTTCAGGCCTCACAGGAAAACAACGGCTGCCGATGAAGTTGGACGGCCTTTGCCTTACAGTGCATTTTGATGGAGGGAGTGCGGTGTTGCTGGCCACTCGGAACGTGGGCTCGGACCTACCTACCCGTCTCCCTCCCAACCTATCGCCTTTGTCTGTCACTGTACATACCCACTTCCTTAATTTTTAAAACCCAATTTAGCCCCAACTTATTTTTTTGTTGTTTTTATTTTTACTTCTTTTTATTTCCTATCTCCCACTATAATTCGTGGGATTTCCTATCTCCCACTTAACCCCCTTTATCGTCCTTGTTCGGCTAACCTATCGTCTACTCGCTTACTCCCAACCCCTACGTTCCCTTCCCAGAGGGGAACAAGGGAGAGCTCGCATCCTGTGTTGAGGCCCAACGAAGCCTCAGGATGGCCTCCCCAGACTTCAGCGATCTAACCCAAAGTGGGTCCAGCGGCCCACAACGAGAGCGAAGGGATGGATGGTGCGGAGGGGTACACTTCCTAATCTACCCTCTCCATTAACCTTTAAAACTACCCCGGGGATTTCAACAAGCGCCTCTCGCTTAAACTGTTGGTTCTAACAACCCAGATTCCCGTCGCCTGTGTTGGTATCCTCACAATTTCGGGCCTCGCCCCCCAATTTTCTTCCCATGTCTTCACACGGTCTCATGGCTGGAACGCGTGGCTCCCCTTGGCAGGCACGACCCTCTGCCGATTCCCTGACGATGGCACCCCCGGGCACTACACTGCCTCTGAGCCTACCAGCTCCCGAAACACCGGGGAGTGCCCCCATGGCAACTCCCCTGAAATGCTCACGTGGCAGGCTGGCTTCCCAGGCCCCTTTCCGAGGGTCACGCGTGCCCACACCACTGCCTACGCAGCTAACGGCGCCCGGGCCCCCGCATCATGCGGGCGCACCCGTGCCCACTATGCTATCCCGGCCCCCCATGGGCCCTTGGCCTACCGCGACCGACTAGCCCGGTGCCCTGGGTATCCACTCCGCGATACTCACCTTTCGCAGCCACGCTCCCAACCTGTCAACAGGGCTCCTGCACCCCTCCAAACGGGTTTCGAGCCCACACTCCCACCAACAGCAAAACGACTTCCATTTGTCAATTCAACTAACCCACTAACTTACACTACACTGACCCCAGGGTCCCTTGGGCGGGGGTCACTCCTCCCCCCAATCACTCATCGCACCATGCATTTCCCATTCACTCCATACACACAGACCCGCTGGCCTCACTCACTCAACATGTCTCCAGACAACTCACCAACACATCAACACACACATCGCTGAACTCTTCCATTCTGCTCACTTCTTCCCCTGACTAACTCGTGCTCCCACGTCGTCCCTTAAACTACAGCACCTTCCTTTTAACACTCCGTAGCTCAGTTACGTCCCCACTACACATCGAAAGTCTGTCACTGTCTCCAAATACTTATTTCCCATCCTAAATCTCAACCAACATACCTCTTACTCATCCATTCCACGGGCCCCATGAGGACTTACCCCTGCCCCATGGAGCCAGGATAGGGTCAAGCTAACACGAACCCATTCCCCTAACTCGTTGTATCCTGTGCCCAGGCCAGGGGGTCTTCCACCCCTTTCCCGGGAATCCTGTTCACCCGAAAGCGAGGCTTGCTTTTGTGAATTTTTCTTTTTTTTCAATTATGCGCAGCACCAGCGCGGCAACTCGCAGCTCGCGCACCAACGCGGCAATTCGCAGCCGCGCACCTTTGGCGTGACGTCATGGCAGCTGTTCGCGTCCCTTGTCCCTCTTGGACAGTACCATCTGGCAGGGATTCACCCTCCTGCCGGATTCCAACCAGACACGCAGCCATGACGTCATCCGGCGCATAAAAAACACAAGCCCCACATCTCGAGGGGTTCCCCACGTGAACACATGTGCTTTGCCCGTTGGAGCTTAACACACATGCCCGCGTGGAGAACCAGTCCAGTCCAAATCCGAAATCCTGCCTAAACTTTGTCGGTCCGCCGGATCGGCAAATCCACCGCGTGCGTTTCCGGACCGGGTTTCACTCCCGCAGCCGAGCACGTGGCGGCCTCGTGCGTTGCACAGCACGGACCTCGTGCTCGCCGCTGGGTGAACCCGGCGCGGTCCCCAAAACAGCTTCGGCCGCTTCCCGGCTTTTGTCTGTCTGTCGCCGTCGTCGTATCCATTCGACACACGCACTCCCACGTGTCACGACGCTCACACTCCACTCCATTACTCACCCCGGGAGACGCGGCTGCATGCTCACGCATGCCGACCGACATCTCCCTTGCACACAGCGACCTTGCACACGCTGTCTCCCTCACACACCGTGTGCTGGGAGGCACGCACTCCGACACACTCGTGACCACACCACTCACACACGGGGTCGCTTCCACACACGGGGGCACACTCACACCTTGCACCACACACACCGGGACAACCACACTGGGGATTTGTGCCACCCCAGGGGTTTCCGGGGCCTCTATACCCCCCAAGCTGCACGTGCACCCGTTCGCAGCACCCGTCCCCTCGAACTCGCAAAGCACGACCGAACCCACCTTGTCGTGATTCGCCTCAAGGGGTCATACTGCCTCCCCTCCTTCCTGGAGGAGGCTATCCAGCTGCTTGCACCGGGTCCCAACACGCTCCGCGAGCTCACCTCATCGTCCTCCACTAACTCCGTGTGTGTGTGTGTGTGTGTGTGTGTGTGTGTGTGTGTGTGTGTGTGTGTGTGTGTGTGTGTGTGTGTGTGTGTGTGTGTGTGTGTGTGTGTGTGCGCGTCTTTAACCCCGTCCAATTCACCCTCTACCTCCCGTGTCTCTGTTATTTCCGTCTCTTCCCTTGTTGTCTCCCTTGTCTCAACTATTATTTCTTTTCTCCTTTCCGTCGTCACCTTGTGTCTATTAGTCTCTGCTTCTTTCTGGCGTCTTTCCCTTATCTTTACGTAGGTCAACCTTGCTTTCTCCTTAAGTCGCTCCCGTCCTTCCCTCTGTTTCACTCCTTGCTCTTTCACGATCTCCACGTACCTCATCCTTGCTTTCCGTCTTTATTGTTCTTTTCTCTCCCTCCCAATTCCTTTCACATCGTCTCTTGTCTCCCTCGTGCACGTCTCCGTCACCCAAATTCGTTTTTCCCTCTCGGTCACCGTCACTGTTGCTTTCTCTGTCACTACCCTCGCCCAACACGTCTCCCGAATTAGTTTCTCCTTACCCGCCTCCACTGCGGGCCTGACAAACGTTGCACTCCCTCTCAGCTCGTTCGCTCCCACACGGGGCGTCGCCATTACGCACTCCGTCCGCTGTTGTTGCATTCATGCCCGCCTGCAGGCTTCGGCCCATGTTCTGCGTCTCTTCACCTGTTGTAAATTCGCATTCATTTGATTATTCATCCTGCACACATTTGTTTTAATTTCATTCGTGCTTTTATCCATCTTCGCATTCATGCCTTTTATTTCGTTTTTCATTACCTTCGCAAACTTCGTTTGACGAAGGTATTGTATTGACCCCTGTATATTTATTTATTGGTAAATATGTGTGCGGACAACATTGCGCAAAAACTGCTGGACCGATTTGCATGAAATTTTCAGAGATGATGTGCAGTTACTCAAGGACGCCAGTCTAAGCTTTTGGGAGCGACCGGATCAAAGGTCAAGGTCAAGGTCAAAAAAAGGTCAAAATCGTTTTTTTGCGATTAAAGTATCAATTTTGTTCCGATTTACATCAAATTAAGTCCAAAATGTTCAGTATTCAAATCCCGATCCAATGATATGGCGTATGGTATAGTGTTTGCAACCCGAGTTAGTCTGTGGAAGTCAAAGGTCAAGGGGGTCACCAAAATGGAGTTTTTGATTGGGAAGCGTTGTGGACAACATTACACAAAAACCACTTCGCAGATTGTCATGAAATTTTGTGGATGTGTTTGGCATCACGAGAGGACAAATCGATTAGATTTTGGGAGCGATCGGATCAAAGGTTCAGGTCAAGGTCACAAAAAGGTCAAAATCGTTTTTTCGCGATTAAATTGTCAATTTTGTTTTGATTTACAGCAAATTAACTCCAAAATGTTCAAAATTAAATTCCCCATTCTCTAATATGACACATGGTATAGTACTTTTGTCACCCAAGGCAGTGGCTGGGGGTCAAAGGTCAAGGGGTCACAAATTCACATTTATATCGGAAAGCGTTGTGGACAACTTAACGCAAAAAAAAAAAAATGCAGAGAGGCTTTAATTGTTTTGGATTTGTTTGGCATCATGAAAGGACAAATCCATTAGATTTTGGGAGTGATCGGATCAAAGGTGAAGGTCACAAAAAGGTCAACATCGTTTTTTCATGATGAAAACGGTTAATATGTTTCCGATTTACATCAAATTAACTTCAAATTGTTCAGTGTTCAATTCCCCATCTTCTGATATGATACAAGGTATAGTACTATTGTCACCCTAGGTAGCGGTTGTGGGTCAAAGGTCATGGGGGTCACGAAATGCATATTTGTATTGAGATGCATTGTGGACAACTTAATACAAAGGTAACTCGTGGCTGCGGCGAAGGTATGCGCTATACGAGTGCCCGTTCTAGTTTCATTTGTGTTTGTTTCCATTTTGAGTGCGTTTCCATCCATTTTCGCATTCATTGCGTTCATTTGTTGCGCATTCGTTGTTATTACCTGTAGAATCCTGTCGAGTGCACTCGGTTCGACAAGGATCGGGGGGTTTGGGTGGAGAGGGGGAGGGGAGGTGTCATATGCCAGGGCCTCTGCCGCTGCGCCCATTTCGGGCTCTGGGTTCAGTTGGGGGAGGTCATCCTGCACAACAGGCAATTCCTGCACGGGGATTTCATCCTGGACCATGGATTCAACACATTCTCAATCCATTTCTAATACCCCCGGCTCCCGCTCACCTTGAGACTCCATCTTATTTCACGTAAGGGGTTAATTTAAATTGCTCGTAATTTGGAGGGAATCGGGGGTCGCTCCACTCACCCCTGAGCCGATTCCCATTGAATTTAGCTTGGAGGCGGGAGGGATTCGAATCCCACTCCCGGACACCAGTGTTGCGGTCGCGCCCGCCGGCGTGCGATCGGCCGCTCGACTCGAATGGCGGCCGCCTCGCCCACCGGAACGGACAATTCTGTCGTGACCCTCTCGGAACAACGCTGGGCGCTAGTCACGGGTGGGGGTTTAACCCCACCACGACCGTGCCAATTGCCCACCCGCGCAGGATAGGGTTGCTTGCCAAATTTGATCTACCTAAGTACCTGTGCGGATGGTCGACCGGGCGATCGTATCTCGCCGCAGGCCGACTCCGGACACGAACCGCTTCAGCGGTCCGTTCCGTGCTACAGTGATAACCGAGCGGTGTTATCGTCGGCCTCTACGGTTCCAATTAATTATCGGGCGTATTAAGCCCACGACGAACCCTTTACGTGAAGCAGGATGGAGGGTCAATTAAAAGGAAGGAGACAAAGCGAAACGGGCACAGTTCAACATGCAAGCACTTTATTTACACGACACACGGAGAGCACACATATGCAGCCAAACAGTCAAAACGCACATATATCAACCCAAACAAAAGTAACAATGCAGAGCTACAACCGAATCAGCATTAACATTCTGGATCAGCATTAATGTTAACGTTCTGGAGCATTAACTAAAACGATTGCATTCACTGAAGCCAAAATAATGTTCTTCATGGTGTACATGGTTTCAATCCGTTCTGGAAATTTGTTTTCATTTGGTGGAGTTTCACTGGACTCACACATGTTTCTTCTTGTTGAACATTTAGGGACAACAACACCACCTATCCTTTCCACGAAACTCTCAACAATCCCAACTCCGACACTCTCAACAACAATCCCCACGTCCACCATGACTACTCCACCGGTCATTACGAGAGGTAAAGGTACCTCCTTTTTTTTTTCTGTGAATATTTTTTTGTCGGTTCAAATTGGCATCTTAAAGACGGAACATTCAAGTATCATGTTACACTTTTATAAACACGAATTGATGATGACTGGATCAATCTTCACATGCAAACATTTTTGTGATAATTGTGTGAGAGAGCAAATGTATTTCTTTTTGTTAACATGAGCGTATTTAATGAATAATGTGTTCTCAACTGTCTTCTGGCTTTGGTTTTGACAACACGAAGAATCATCGCAACTTCAGCAAAGAAATTGCAATTCATAATTTTGATCTATTTTCGTGTAAATCGTGCACCCGCTTCATATGGGAGCATCAGAACGGGTCATATTATCCTCTCTGGTATATATATATATATATATATATATATATATATATATATATATATATGTATAGATGTTGGAGCCTGGTGTTGGCGCAGTGGTTCGGGCAGCGGCTTGGGATCCAAAAGGTCCTGAGTTCAAGCCCCGTTGGGCCACTGAATTAATACGCCATGGGGTTGACTCAACCTGACATCCTTCCGAGGTCGGCGAAATGAGTACCAGTGTACTGGGCCGGTGTATACCCCGGTTAAAATAGGTGTACCATATACCTGTGTCGTAAGAGGCGACCAGGGTTGCGTCAGGAAGGGCATCCGGCATAAAACAGGTGCCAAATCACGATGCGGATCATACGGATGATCCGCTGTGGCGACCACAAAAAAGGGAGCAGCCGAAAGAAGAAGAAGAAGATGTATATCTACACATATATATGTATATATGTATATATATATATATATATGTATATATATATGTATATATATATATAGATATATGTATATATATATATGTATATATATATATATATATATATATATATATATATATATATATATATATATATATATATATATATATATATATATATCCATACATATATATATCCATACTCGGTGAATGCATCCGGCATTGCCCGGGTTCTTTTTGAATGAATTTAATCTTTCAACATCGGTGTGATGCGTGCACAGTATTAGTTCCCCATTGGGCCATGGCAGTCATAGCGGAAGGGGGATGGTGAGTGGGAAACACCCCCCCCCCCCCCACCCCCCCAGGCGACTTGAAAGCAAGTGACTTAAACTGTGTTATGTGTGCAATACCAAGTGCTGAAATAAATGGGTTGGAATGGTCAATCACCAAGCGTAATGCAGAAATAGAGTAACAATGTCCTCTTAATAAGGTATTAGATAGCTTCGATTAGATTCGATTCAATTAGATGAGCGAGATAGATTACATTAGATGTAGGCTCTGGTCAATTAGTCTGTGGGGGGGGGGTTGCAAGGAGAAGCATATAATGCCTCAAGATCGTCGCATTCCTCTCAATAAGATTAGTATAAAACAACCGTAAAGACTCTTAATAAACCTTGTCATATGTGTTTGTGGTTTCCTTATTTTTTTACTTCCCCACAAGACGCCATGATTGGCGCTCCACAAAACGCCATGAAAAGCTATATATTATATACAAGTTATCATGGCATTTGCCCAAGGCCGAAAAACCCCTTCGGGAAGCGGGACATGATTCCTCTTCATATTGTTTTGTTATAACATGAAAACTTTTCACTTCTTATTGTTGTTATTCCTTTTGTTATGATAAGCTATCTGTATGCATTTACTTGGATTTATCCCAACACGGAAAAAGGACTCTTGAAATGGGCAAATTCAGTTGCAACAACTGCCGTCGTGTCACCCTTGGTCCCCCGACCAAGACTGGTTGAGATTTGATAAATATCAAACAAATATATCGCAGTCAGACAGAAAGACAAGAAACAAATTGTGTCTTTTGATCTGTTAACGTTTCAACCCAAAAATCTTTCAAAGCAGGTGTGTTTTGCTTTGAACAGTTCATCATAGTATGTTCATGCTGTTGTGATCACTGATGATCATCTATTACAAAATGACACTTAAATAATTTTTCTGTCACAGAGCTTGTATTGCAGTGCAAGTATTTCAAATTACGTTTGTTCCAAGGTAAGGCAGAGAATGCAAGTCAATTGGGAGAATAATTTCCAATAACTGATTCCCTTTTGAACGTAGAATGCACGGGATGGGGAGATCCTCACTACACCAGCTTTGATGGAAAGAAATTTAATTTCCAAGGAACCTCCACATATGTATTGGTGCAGGTAAGGTGAAGTGAGCTTATTTAAAGAAGAGTGCAGATATTTATGATGTAAAATGATAAAAATTATCATGAAAAAGAGCAATTTTTTTTTTAATGCTAAAGGAGTTGATGAATAATTGGTGAAAACCATACCGCAGACTGAGAATACGAAAAATATTTATCTTTGCTCAGCCTTGCAATGAAACGAATTGGCGGGTGTTGGTAAAGAATGAGCATCGCAAGGGGAACACGAAGGTTTCCTACACCCGGGAAGTGCTCACGGAAGTGTATGGCAAGGAAGTACAGTTTTTTGGTAGCAAGCGGTTCAAGGTACGTGTTGACTATAAGATCAACATCATCAGTTTTACATTTATTGCATTTGTCCTTTTTTTACGGCCATGATGGCATTGTAGGTTCGCATCATTTGTCGACAACTAACTGGATTTAACTTGTTGCAGCTGGATGGGGTTCTTAAAAACATGCCGTACAAATTCTTCAATGGATCAGACTCATTCCATGTGCTCCATTGGGGTCGCTACCGTTACCTGATTGCTGCCTTTGGCCTTGAAGTGTTGTACGACGGTCATCATAATGTGCGTGTGCGTCTTCCAAACACCTTCTCTGAGAAGGTCTGTGGCCTCTGTGGAAACATGGACAGTCAGACCAGTAACGACTTCAGAATGAAGAATGGCACGTTGACAGAAAATGCGGCACATTTTGGGAACAGCTGGAAGATTGGTGATGAAAACAACAAGTATGTTGGTCTTCGTTGCCTTTTTACTTTCAATAAATAAATACCTCACGACATCTCGTTTGTCATTTGCATGTGCGGCACTTTTTGATTGATACTATTTCATAACAAACACAAACACCTCAAATGAACACATCTGCAATCCATTGCAAATTTTGTTTCTCGACTGAACTCACAGAGATGTTGATGATGATGGCACAACCTTGCTACTGAATGCAACGTTGAAGGAGAAAGCAAGAAGGAACGAATCCTGTGGGATGTTGCTCCTTGAGGACGGCCCTTTTGCTGCTTGCCATCGCAAGTTTGACCCACACGTTTTCCTGGAGGACTGCATCTTTGAATATGTTGTCCGTGATATGGATGAGGAAGCACTGTGCGAGGCATTGGAGTCATACTTTGTCACCTGTTCGGCTGATGGAATGAAAATGCAAACATGGAGGAAACCAGATCTTTGCCGTAAGATGGCGTTAACTTTCTGGGATTGTCATTTTGTTTTCACAAATAACAGCAAACATAGTATGTGTGGGTGTGTATTTGTTATATTTTCATAATTTTAACAACAGACGTTTTTATGACCAGGGTTTCCTTTTCTTATCGCTCAGCTCTACAATGCCCATCAAATAGCTCTTACACAATGTGCATTCCTGACACTGTTGCAACTTGCTCCAAATCTGAAACGAAAGAATTACAACAGAGCACTTGCGTTGAGGGCTGTAAATGTGATGCTGGCCTTTTGTGGGATGTGGATCATTGTATCAAGGAAGTGGAATGTGGTTGCATGCAGGACAACAGTTATTACAACGTGAGTATCGGGACAAATGAATAAAAACCCTTCACTTGAGAGTCACACAAGAATGAATAGTGAATGATTTGTATTTTGCTTTACTCTTGTTTGAACCTTTTTGATCGTCATGCAATTGTATTGGCAAGGATGACACTGAGGATTTCTCCGCAGTTCAATGAGTCCTACATTTCTGAGGATTGCAGTCATCAGTGCACCTGCCAAACTGGTGGAAATATCAGCTGTGTATCTTTCACGTGTGACCTGAACGTAAGTGACTGCAAAGTGAAAGAAGATGGAATCTTGGGCTGTTATCCAAGAGGTAAGATTTAAGCAAAGGGATGTGGCACCTGCTTTGAGAGGCAACATTTCTTTTCACTCTTTCTTCAATCCTCTTCCTGAGCATAAACTATTATATACTCTTGTAAATAATTTAATTTGTTTGTATCATATATGTGAAAGTAAAATTCAATCATGATGGCAATTGTTGGAAATGTAAAACATTCCTCATGGATCTCGGATTTTCTTCTCTCTTTAAACGATTAAATTGAAAGTTTCTTCATTGAATGGAATATCTTGCTCAAATTGATGAAGTAGTTGTCAGTAATTAATTCCAAGGTTGGTCTTTATTTTACTTATTTCCTTTATGGTGATGTCATCATTGTTATGGTTCAAAGCGACTGAATGCAGCTTCTCACTAATTTTACATATCATTGTGTTGCTTTGGTCTATTGCGAATGATGGAAGACATTTTTGTCATGTTCTTTCAACCTCAATTCTCAAGAGACTGCTTTTTCACCACAACTCATATATGATCCATATTCCTTGTTTGCATCGTCCTTTTCACGATTTGAATGTGTTAGTGTGTTTGTGAAACAAAATCCTCTTGTGATGAGTCGTGACCTTTGCTCCCTTTCTTTGGAAAAGACTGCAGCAAGTGAGGTTAGCGCGTCGCTTCGATTGAAGTTGTAGAATTTCCCAGCTCTTAAAAATATTGACCAGATCCTTTAAGCTTCTTTGTCCCAATTGTGGAGGAATAGAGGGAATGCAGATCAACTGTAAAGCACGAAATCAAATTCCACTGCACGACTCAACAGTACTAAACACAAGCAATGGGGCTCGGTGCAAGATTACATCACAAAAGTGAGAATAATAGAAAAAGTAAAGAGGTGCAACATAGCTGTGCTGTTTGATGTTCACGTGGGTGTGTGTACCTTATGTTTTGCCATTTGCTTACTTCATTTTTTATTGCCTTTCTTCTTCATGTGAAAGGATTTTTTTTTAAAATAATATTGCACACATCATGTGTGCATTAGGTCCTCCGTGAGTGTCAACAACAATGGGTTCATGACTATTGACCCCTTTTTTGAAGTGCTTGTTCAAATGTTGGCATTCCTCCATTTGACTCTTTCCATGGTGTCGGTTTCATATAAACCCAAACATTCCGTATCTTTCTCAACTTTTTCAACCCACGTGTTTTTCGGATGTTCTGTCGACTTTCTTCCTTTTTCCACGATCAATGCTCCTTTCTTTACACTCCCATCTTCTGACCTACGTTGCACATGACCACAGCAATTGAGTCTTCTTTTCTGAAGTTCTTCTTCACCAGGATTGACATTTAATCTCTTCCTCATTTCTGAGCTTGGAATTCTTTCTTTCAGAGGCAATCCATTCATCCTTCTTATTGTTATAATCTCTGTCCTTTCCATTATTTTGCCTTCTTTCATTTGCATTGCCCATGTTTCGCCTCTTTGCTTCAATCTTTTCCAATAAACTCTCAACAATCGAAACTCTGACAGTGCAGTCTGATGCAGCCTTTATTATCTCAAGCCTTTACAGATAATGGAATTTTTGTGTGCTTCATCCTCCCACATCGTTTTCACCATTTATTCTTGTCTGATGTTATCTCCATTTCATGACTAATTTACAGACAGATAGCCAGATGGACAACCTGAAAACATAACGCCTCCGGCTTTCAGCCACGGAGGCATAACAATGCCTTTTTCTGATTTTACGTTTCAGCTTCTGCAATGACTTGTGCAGTTCTCCCTTTTGCTGGAATCATGAGTGAACTGGCAATTACAGGGAATCTTCTGTACTTTCTCTGCAACATCACAATCAATTTTCGAAAAAAAATGACTCACAGAAATTCTGAACTTCACTTTTAATATTTTGCATATTTGGAAATGGATCATCAATATGTTGTTGAACCAAAAACAGTGCTATTTCTATATAATTTAATCAATGTTCTGGAGCATTAACTAAAACGATTGCATTCACTGAATCCAAAATAATGTTCTTCATGGTGTACATGGTTTCAATTCGTTCAGGAAATTTGTTTTCATTTGGTGGAGTTTCACTGGACTCACATTTGTTTCTTCTTGTTGAACATTTAGGGACAACAACACCACCTATCCTTTCCACGAAACTCTCAACAATCCCAACTCCGACACCCTCAACAACAATCCGCACGTCCACCATGACTACTCCACCGGTCATTACGAGAGGTAAAGGTACCAGCATTTTTTTTTTTCTCTGTGAATATTTTTTTTGTCGGTTCAAATTGGCATCTTAAAGACGGAACATTCAAGTATCATGTTACACTTTTATAAACACGAATTGATGATGACTGGATCATTCTTCACATGCAAACATTTTTGTGATAATTGTGTGAGAGACCAAATGTATTTCTTTTTGTTAACATGAGCGTATTTAATGAATAATGTGTTCTCAACCGTCTTCTGGCTTTGGTTTTGACAACACGAAGAATCATCGCAACTCCAGCAAAGAAATTGCAATTCATAATTTTGATCTATTTTCGTGTAAATCGTGCACCCGCTTCATATGGGAGCGTCAGAACGGGTCATATTATCCTCTCGTATATATATATATATATATATATATATATATATATATATATATATATATATATATATATATATATATATATATATATATATATATATATATATATATATATATATATATATATATATATGTTTGAGCCTGCTGTTGGCGCAGTGGTTCGGGCAGCGGCTTGGGATCCAAAAGGTCCTGAGTTCAAGCCCCGTTGTGCCACTGAATTAATACGCCAGGGTGTTGACTCAACCTGTCATCCTTCCGAGGTCGGCGAAATGAGTACCAGTGTACTGGGCCAGTGTATACCGCGGTTAAAATAGGTGTACCATATCCCTGTGTCGTAAGAGGAGACCAGGGTTGCGTCAGGAAGGGCATCCGGTGTAAAACATGTGCCAAATCACTATGCGGATCATACGGATGATCCGCTGTGGCGACCTCTAAAAAGGGAGCAGCCGAAAGAAGAAGAAGAAGATGTGTATATGTATATATATATATATATATATATATATATATATATATATATATATATATATATATATATATATATATATACATATATATATATATATATACAAATATAAATAAATATATATGCATACTCGGTGAATGCATCCGGCATTGCCCGGGTTCTTTTTGAATGAATTTAATCTTTCTACATCGGTATGATGCGAGCACAGTATTAGTTCCCCATTGGGCCATGGCAGTCAGAGCCGAAGGGGGTTGGTGAGTGGGAAACACCCCCCCCCCTCCCCCAGGCGACTTGAAAGCAAGTGACTTAAACTGCTATGTGTGCAATACGAAGTGCTGAAATCAATGGGTTGGAATGGTCAATCACCAAGCGTAATGCAGAAATAGAGTAACAATGTCCTCTTTATAAGGTATTATATAGATTAGATTGGATTAGATTTGATTGGTTTTGTTCGATAGATTAGATGGATTATATTAGATGTAGGCTCTGGTCAATTAGTTTGTGGGTGGGGGGGGGTGCAAGGAGAAGCATATAATGCCTCAATATCATTGCGTACCCTCTTATTAAGATTATTGTTAAACAACAGTTAAGACTTGAAAAAAACCTTGTCATATGTGTTTGTGGTTTACATTTTTTTTTTTTTACTTCTGGTATTGGTGCCCCACAAAACGCCATGAAATGTAACATCAAAGTATCATGTTCCACTTTTATAAATATGATTTGATAATGACTGGATTAATCTTCATCTGTTAACATTTTGTAATAATAGTGTGAGAGAGCAAATATATTTCCTTTTGTTAACATGAGCGAATCTTAATTAATAATGTGTTCTCAACAGTCTTCTGGCTTTAGTGTTGACAAGACGAAGAATCATCGCAACTCCAGCAAAGAAATTACAATGTATATTTTTGATTTATTTTCGTGCAACTCGTGCACCCACTCCATGTGGGTGTGGCAGAACGGATCATGTTGTCCTATCTGAAATTATATTTGTATATATTTTTGCGAATTCGCGCCCGCCGGCGTGCGATCGTCCGCTTGACTCGAATGGCGGCTGCCTCGCCCACCGGACGGACAATTCTGTCGTGACCCTCTCGGAACAACGCCGGGAGCTAGTCACGGGTGTGGGTTTATCCCCACCACGACCGTGCCAATTGCCCACCCGCGCAGGATAGGGTTGCTCGCCAAATTCGATCTACCTAAGTACCTGCGCGGATGGTCGACCGGGCGATCGTACCTCGCCGCAGGCCGACTCCGGACACGAACCGCTTAAGCGGTCCGTTCCGTGCTTCAGAGATAACCGAGCGGTGCTTTCGTCGGCCTCAACGGTTCCGATTAATTATCGGGCGTATTAAGCCCACTACAAACCCTATTCGTGAAGCAGGATGGAGGGTCAATTAAAAGGAAGGAGACGAAGCGAAACGGGCACAGTTCAACATGCAAGCACTTGATTTACACGACACACGAAGAGCACATTTATACAGCCAAACAGTCAAAATGCACATATATCAACCCAAACCAAAGCAACAATGCAGAGCTACAACCGAATAAGACCAACACACGGAAACACTTACACAGTTCTACTTTACAAGACACGGCGCCACAAGATCCATTCAAAAACCCTGAAAAGAAAATGGTGACTTCCCTTTGGGCTGTCGAGTCCCTCTCCCTCGTCCGTCGATGTGATCGCGCCCGAGCGCGACTCCGTGCCCTGGCGGGGCAGGCGAGTCCTCTCTGGCGTGCCTCGCGCCGGCACGTGTTGGCCGCTCGACGCCACGGACGGAGTTTCCGGCGCTATCCCAGCGTGGATAAGAAGGGGGGGGGAAACGTTGTTGCTTGAGGTCGCGGTGTGGGGAATGGCTGACGCTCCGTACCGCCAGCGGGGTCTCGGGACCGCCCCACCAAAGATCAGGCCAGCGGCCACCAGGAAGAGAAGAGGATGAGCGAGCCGGAAGACGGGAAGAGAGCAAGAGCAACAACAGCGCTCCTTCCGTGTCCGACCTTTTATCCCCCGGGGCTCCGCCCTTCACTCCGCCCCCATTTTGGGCTCCACCCTCCTATGAGAGGGTTCTCGAAGAGGGCATTCCCTCACCCCGACCACCTCACGCTGGTCATCCAATAATCGGCGGCGAGCTGCCCTCCCCCTTCTCCTCCCTCACACCAAGCGCGGAGAAGAATGGCGCGAAAACCCACCAGCATCGTTGGCAGTTTTCGTCCGTTTTAAATAAAAGATGGAGAAAGAAAAATGACTTACTCAAAGCGTCGCAGCCCGAATGAATCACATAAATTCCCTCTGAACAACGGATTTGGGCTAACGACACATGTACTTAAGAGATATCTCACCTCCGGGACCTGAATGGTGGTTTGCAAATTTCCACATCCGTAACACTACCCCCTCCCCTTTTTACAGACTCGTCCCGAGTCGTCAAATTTTCGTGTGTCATCATGTGTAGTTCTCCCCTAGTACGTTTTACCTTCGGATCCCTGAGTGCGACATTCATGGTATTCGTGTCCCCAAAATAAATAACCTGAGGGCTGAGTAACTTACGAAACAAATCCACTCATACGGATGACTTAAATAAAATTGCCGGCGCTAGACATACATGCCGGGGGCGCACTCATATTTACAGTACATCTTAACTTACAAATTTTACACTCAACCATGGCCCTGGATCAATGGACTCTGCAGGGAGCAAAACAAACGTCAAAAGAAAACCGGTGCACGGGCCGCCACTGCAGGCCCGTGTTGTCGCTGCCAACAGGACAGTTCTTGCAGCTTGCAAGCTGTTGCTTGATGATCCTGGCGCACATGGCAATGAACAGGGGGAGGGCAAAGCAAAACTGAACGGGGAAAACGCAGAATCGAAGGCAGCAGGCATGGCATGGCAAAGGCAGCAGGCAAACACAGCCGGCAGATGATCGACCGGCACATGCCTTGAAGCAAAAACAGCTGCAGACGATCCGGCCGGTTCAGGCCTCACAGCAAAACAACGGCTGCCGATGAAGTTGGACGGCCTTTGCCTTACAGTGCATTTTGATGGAGGGAGTGCGGTGGTGCTGGCCACTCGGAAGGTGGGCTCGGACCTACCCACCCGTCTCCCTCCAAACCTATCGCCTTTGTCTGTCACTGTACATACCCACTCCCTTAATTTGTAAAACCCAATTTAGCCCCAACTTATTTTTTTGTTGTTTTTATTTTTACTTCTTTTTATTTCCTATCTCCCACTATAATTCGTCCCCGAACCCCCTTTATCGTCCTTGTTCGGCTAACCTATCGTCTACTCGCTTACTCCCAACCCCTATGTTCCCTTCCCGGAGGGGAACAAGGGAGAGCTCGCATCCTGTGTTGAGGCCCAACGAAGCCTCAGGATGGCCTCCCCAGACTTCAGCGATCTAACCCAAAGTGGGTCCAGCGGCCCACAACGAGAGCGAAGGGACGGCTGGTGTGGAGGGCTACACTTCCTAATCTACCCTCTCCATTAACCTTTAAAACTACCCCGGGGATTTCAACAAGCGCCTCTCGCTTAAACTATTGGTTCTAACAACCCAGATTCCCGTCGCCTGTGTTGGTATCCTTACAATTTTGGGCCTCGCCCCCCAATTTTCTTCCCGTGCCCTCACACGGTCTCATGGCTGGGACGTATGGCTCCCCTTGGCAGGCACGACCCTCTGCTGATTCCCCGACGATGGCACCCCCGGGCACTACACTGCCTCTGAGCCTACCAGCTCCCGAAACACCGGGGAGTGCCCCCCATGGCAACTCCCCTGAAATGCTCACGTGGCAGGCTGGCATCCCGGGCCCATTTCCGAGGGTCACCCGTGCCCACAACACTGCCCACGCGGCTAACGGCGCCCGGGCCCCCGCATCATGCGGGCGCACCCGTGCCTATTATGCTATCCCGGCCCACTATGGGCCCTTGGCCTACCGCGGCCGACTAGCCCGGTGCCCGGGGTACCCACTCAGCGATACTCACCTTTCGCAGCCACGCTCCCAGCCTGTCAACAGGGCTCCTGCACCCCTCCAAACGGGTTTCGAGCCCACACTCCCACCAACAGCAAAACGACTTCCATTTGTCAATTCAACTAACCCACTAACTCACACTACACTGACCCCAGGGTCCCTTGGGCGGGGGTCACTCCTCCCCCCAATCACTCATCGCACCATGCATTCCCCATTCACTCCAGACACACAGACCCGCTGGCCTCACTCACTCAACATGTCTCCACACAACTCACCAACACTTCAACACACACATCGCTGAACTCTTCCATTCTGCTCACTTCTTCCCCTGACTAACTCGTGCTCCCACGTCGTCCCTTAAACTACAGCACCTTCCTTTTAACACTACGTAGCTCAGCTACGTCCCCACGACACATCGAAAGTCTGTCACTGTCTCCAAATCCTTATTTCCCATCCTAAATCTCAACCAACATCCCTCTTACTCATCCATTCCACGGGCCCCATGAGGACTTACCCCTGCCCCATGGAGCCAGGATAGGGTCAAGCTAACACGAACCCATCCCCCTAACTCGTTGTATCCTGTGCCCAGGCCAGGGGGTCTTCCACCCCTTTCCCGGGAATCCTGTTCACACGAAAGCGAGGCTTGCTTTTGTGAATTTTTATTTTTTTTCAATTACGCGCAGCACCAGCGCGGCAACTCGCAGCTCGCGCACCAACGCGGCAATTCGCAGCAGCGCACCTTTGGCGTGACGTCATGGCAGCTGTTCGCGTCCCTCGTCCCTCTTGGACAGTACCATCTGGCAGGGATTCACCCTTCTGCCGGATTCCAACCAGACACGCAGCCATGACATCACCCGGCACATAAAAAAACACAAGCCCCACATCTCGAGGGGTTCCCCACGCGAACACATGTGCTCTGCCCGTTGGAGCTTAACACACACACCCGCGTGGAGAACCCGTCCAATCCAAATCCGAAATCCTGCCTAAACTTTGTCGGTCCGCGGGATCGGCAAATCCACCGCGTACGTTTCCGGACCGGGTTTCACTCCCGCAGCCGAGCACGTGGCGGCCTCGTGCGTTGCACAGCACGGACCTCGTGCTCGCCGCTGGGTGAACCCGGCGCGGTCCCCAAAACAGCTACGGCCGCTTCCCGGCTTTTGTCTATCTGTCGCCGTCGTCGTATCCATTCGACACACACACTCCCACGTGTCACGACGCACACACTCCACTCCATTACTCACCCCGGGAGACGCGGCTGCACGCTCACGCATGCCGACCGACATCTCCCTTGCACACAGCGACCTTACACACGCTGTCTCCCTCACACACCGTGTGCTGGGAGGCACGCACTCCGACACACTCGTGACCACACCACTCACACACGGGGGCACACTCACACCTTGCACCACACACACCGGGACAACCACACTGGGGATTTGTGCCACCCCAGGGGTTTCCGGGGCCTCTATACCCCCCCAAGCTGCACGTGCACCCGTTCGCAGCACCCGTCCCCTCGAACTCGCAAAGCACGACCGAACCCACCTGGTCGTGATTCGCCTCAAGGGGTCATACTCCCTCCCCTCGTTCCTGGAGGAGGCTATCCAGCTGCTTGCACCGGGTCCCTACACGCTCCGCGAGCTCACCTCATCGTACTCCACTAACTCCGTGTGTGTGTGTGTGTGTGTGTGTGTGTGTGTGTGTGTGTGTGTGTGTGTGTGTGTGTGTGTGTGTGTGTGTGTGTGTGTGTGTGTGTGTGTGTGTGTGTGTGTGCGCGCGCGTCTTTAACCCCGTCCAATTCACCCTCTACCGCCCGTGTCTATGTTATTTCCGTCTCTTCCCTTGTTGTCTCCCTTGTCTCAACTATTATTTCTTTTCTCCTTTCCGTCGTCCCCTCGTGTCTATTAGTCTCTGCTTCTTTCTGGCGTCTTTCCCTTATCTTTACGTAGGTCAAACTTGCTTTCTCCTAAAGTCGCTCCCGTCCTTCCCTCTGTTTCACTCCTTGCTCTTTCACGATCTCCACGTACCTCATCCTTGCTTTCCGTCTTTATTGTTCTTTTCTCTCCCTCCCAATTCCTTTCACCTCGTCTCTTGTCTCCCTCGTGCACGTCTCCGTCACCCTAATTAGTTTTTCCCTCTCGGTCACCGTCACTGTTGCTTTCTCTGTCACTACCCTCGCCCAACACGTCTCCCGAATTAGTTTGTCCTTACCCGCCTCCACTGCGGGCCTGACAAACGTTGCACTCCCTCTCCGCTCGTTCGCTCCCACACGTGGCGTCGCCATTCCGCACTCCGTCCGCTGTTATTGCATTCATTCCCGCCTGCAGGCTTCGGCCCAAGTTCTGCGTCTCACCCGCATTTTTTTCATTTCTTCTTTCATTCCGTTCTTCACCTGTTGTAAATTCGCATTCATTTGATTATTCATCCTGCACACATTTGTTTTTATTTCATTCGTGCTTGTATCCATCTTCGCATTCATGCCTTTTATTTCGTTTTTCATTACCTTCGCAAACTTCGTTTGACGAAGGTATTGTATTGACCCCTGTATATTTATTTATTGGTAAATATGTGTGCGGACAACATTGCGCAAAAACTGCTGGACCGATTTGCATGAAATTTTCAGAGATGATGTGCAGTTACTCAAGGACGCCAGGCGAAGCTTTTGGGAGCGATCGGATCAAATCTCAAGGTCAAGGTCACAAAAAGGTCAAAATCGTTTTTTTGCGATTAAAGTGTCAATTTTGTTCCGATTTACATCAAATTAAGTCCAAAATGTTCAGTATTAAAACCCGATCCACTGATATGGCGTATGGTATAGTGTTTGCAACCCGAGTTAGTCTGTGGAAGTCAAAGGTCAAGGGGGTCACCAAAATGGAGTTTTTGATTGGGAAGCGTTGTGGACAACATTACACAAAAACCACTTCGCAGATTGTCATGAAATTTTGTGGATGTGTTTGGCATCACGAGAGGACAAATCGATTAGATTTTGGGAGCGATCGGATCAAAGGTTAAGGTCAAGGTCACAAAAAGGTCAAAATCGTTTTTTCGCGATTAAATTGTCAATTTTGTTTTGATTTACAGCAAATTAACTCCAAAATGTTCAAAATTAAATTCCCCATTCTCTAATATGACACATGGTATAGTACTTTTGTCACCCAAGGCAGCGGCTGGGGGTCAAAGGTCAAGGGGGTCACAAATTCACATTTATATCGGAAAGCGTTGTGGACAACTTAATGCAAAAAAACAAAACGCAGAGAGGCTTTAATTGTTTTGGATTTGTTTGGCATCATGAAAGGACAAATCCATTAGATTTTGGGAGTGATCGGATCAAAGGTCAAGGTCACAAAAAGTCAACATCGTTTTTTCATGATGAAAACGGTTAATATGTTTCTGATTTACATCAAATTAACTCCAAATTGTTCGGTGTTCAATTCCCCATCTTCTGAAATGACACAAGGTATAGTACTATTGTCACCCTAGGTAGCGGTTGTGGGTCAAAGGTCATGGGGGTCACGAAATGCATATTTGTATTGAGATGCATTGTGGACAACTTAATACAAAGGTAACTAGTGGCTGCGGCGAAGGTATGCGCTCTACGAGTGCCCGTTCTAGTTTCATTTGTGTTTGTTTCCATATTGAGTGCGTTTCCATCCATTTTCGCATTCATTGCGTTCATTTGTTGCGCATTCGTTGTTATTGCCTGTAGAATCCTGTCGAGTGCACTCGGTTCGACAAGGATCGGGGGGTTTTGGTGGAGAGGGGGAGGGGAGGTGTCATACGCCAGGGCCTCTGCTGCTGCGCCCATTTCTGGCTCTGGGTTCAGTTGGGGGAGGTCATCCTGCACAACAGGCATTTCCTGCATGGGGATTTCATCCTGGACCATGGATTCAACACATTCTCAATCCATTTCTAGTACCCCCGGCTCCCGCTCACCTTGAGACTCCATCTTATTTCTCGTAAGGGGTTAATTTAAATTGCTCGTAATTTGAAGGGAATCGGGGGTCGCTCCACTCACCCCTGAGCCGATTCCCATTGAATTTAGCTTGGAGGCGGGAGGGATTCGAATCCCAGACACCAGTGTTGCGAATTCGCGCCCGCCGGCGTGCGATTGGCCGCTCGACTCGAATGGCGGCCGCCTCGCCCACCGGAACGGACAATTCTGTCATGACCCTCTCGGAACAACGCCGGGCGCTAGTCACGGGTGGGGGTTTAACCCCACCACGACCGTGCCAATTGCCCACCCGTGCAGGATAGGGTTGCTTGCCAAATTCGATCTACCTAAGTACCTGCGCGGATGGTCGACCGGGCGATCGTACCTTGCCGCAGGCCGACTCCGGACACGAACCGCTTCAGCGGTCCGTTCCGTGCTACAGTGATAACCGAGCGGTGTTATCGTCGCCCTCTACGGTTCCAATTAATTATCGGGCGTATTAAGCCCACGACGAACCCTTTACGTGAAGCAGGATGGAGAGTCAATTAAAAGGAAGGAGACGAAGCAAAACGGGCCCAGTTCAACATGCAAGCACTTGATTTACACGACACATGGAGAGCACACATATACAGCCAAACAGTCAAAATGCACATATATCAACCCAAACAAAAGCAACAATGCAGAGCTACATCCGAATAAGACCGACCCATGGAAACACTTACAAAGTTCTACTTAACAAGACACTGCGCCACAAGATCCATACAAAAACCCCGAAAATAAAATGGTGACTTCCCTTTGGGTCGTCGAGTCCCTCTCCCACGTCCGTCGACGTGATCGCGCCATTGCCGCGACTCCGTGCCCTGGCAGGGTAGGTGAGTCCTCTCCGGCATGCCTCGCGCCGGCACGTGTTGGCCGCTCGATGCCACGGACGGAGTTTCCGGCGCTATCCCAGCGCGGATAGAAGGGGGGGGGCGTAAACGTTGTTTCTCGAGGTCACGGTGTGGGGAATGGCTGACGCTCCATCCCGCCAGCGGGGTCTCGGGACCGCCCCACAAAAGACCAGGCCAGCGGCCACCAGGAAGAGAAGAGGACGAGCGAGCCGAAAGACAGGAAGAGAGCAAGAGCAACAACAGCGCTCCTTCCGTGTCCGACTTTTTATCCCCTGGGGCTCCGCCCTTCACTCCACCCCCGTTTTCGGCTCCACCCTCCTTCGAGAGGGTTCTCGAAGAGGGGCGTTCCTTCACCCTGACGCCTCACGCTGGTCATCCACCAATCGGCGCGAGCTGCCCCTCCCCCTTCTCCTCCCTCACACCAAGCGTGCAGAAGAATGGCGCGAAAAACCCACCAGCATCGTTGGCAGTTTTCGTCCGTTTTAAATAAAAGATAGGGAAAGAAAAACGACTTTCTCGAAGCGTCGCAGCCCGAATGAATCACATAAAATCCCTCTAAACAAAGGATTTGGGCTAACTACACATGTACTTATGAGATATCTCACCTACGGGACCTGAATGGTGGTTTGCGAATTTCCACAGCCGTAACACTATATATATATATATATACCGGGCGTAGTGGCATGCGCCTGTAATCCGGCTACTCGGAGGCTTGGGTTGGAGGTTCGCTTGATGACAGGAGCTCTGCACTGGGCCGTGTTATGAGAGGGTGTAGGGCAGCCCGGAATCATGGCGAAACCCAATCCTTATCCCTGTGTCGTTGGAGGTGACCAGGGTTGCGTCAGGAAGGGCATCCGGCGTAAAACCTATGCCAAATCAGTATGCGGATCATAACGGATGATCTGCTGTGGCGACCCCTCACGGGAGTAGCCGAAAAACGAACAACATATATATATATATATATATATATATATATATATATATATATATATATATATATATATATATATATATATATATATATATATATATATCGGCCCACATACCGAGCTTCACATCAGCAATTAAACTCATAAATAACATTGCTGGTTTGTGAGGTGGGTTGCACATCCTTGTTGACTCGCGTTGACAAATGGAGAGGGGTAAAGATTACTCGGGGTTGCACAGTCAGAAAAGTGTTGGACACCATATGTTTGATTTGTACTTCAAACCTTCGTGATGATTGCCCTTTCTGGGGCATCCTGATATAGACTGGACATTTGTCCGGACCAATCTTCCGATCTCTTGTCGTGTTTAGAAACTTGTGTAGGTCTCTCTTAATTAGATGCTCAGGATAAACATTCTCCCCGAGTGTATTCATGATTTTGTCGATTTCAGCAGGAAGATTACAAGGTGAACAAAACCTCTGTGCTCTGTTAACCAGGATATTGATCAAGGCAATTTTGTATCTCGTGGAGCTCTCGGAGTCCCAGCGAGTATACTGCCCTGTGAAAGTGGGCTTCCGGAAGACGGATATTGTGAAACCAAGGTTGGATCTATCAACCGCACAACACTAAGATTGGCTGATCGGATAAAACAACACATCCCCTTGATAATTTGAAGAAAGATTGTGAGGGTTAGAACACAACCAGTATGAGCATGTAGAAATATCCAGCAACCACCAGCCACTGTACACGCTTCATCTGCCATTGCACATAACCTGGTTGCCAACCCTATCTGTGCAGACCAGTGCAATGCAGATATGTTCAGGAAATTGAACCGAGGTTGGAGCTCGTTTCATTTACGTGTGTTGGAAGCAACCTTCATCCTTTCCACCGATCCAATATTATGTCATCAAAAGGAATTTATACGATCTCTGTGTCTCTTTCAGCATGGAAAGATCAAGGGAAGTACGGTAACAAATGGTGAATGGACCTTCAGGGAAACCCATCCCCCCTCTCTCCAGGATGTGGTTGCAAATGTCAGTCATCGGCGAACTCTGCTCCAGCCAATGGGAGCTCGAGGTGAAGATGATGAGCTGACCAATGGGCGTTCGGATTGACCGTGACGTCATTAAGGCTGAACCAATCAGCGTCTACCTTATTGAGACCTGCGTATAAAGCACACGCCTTCACTTCCTTCTTCACTTGCTGCGATTTTTTACCCTGAAGAGTGCAGCATGAAAAGCTTCGGTCATTATTATGTCGTGTTTATTTGTATCCATATGAAAGTTCTGTCGTACCAAACATGTCTATATGTATGTATATATATATATATATATATATATATATATATATATATATATATATATATATATATATATATATATATATATATATATATATTCCATTAGATCTTGGCTCTGGTCAATTATTCGGACTCGGATTTTCTTCCTTCTTTTCACGATTGAATTGGAAGTTTCCTTATTGAATGGAATATCTTAAAGTCCTTCTCAGTAATCAACTCCAAAGTTGCTCTTTGTTATATTATATTTCCTTTATGGTGACGTTATCATTATTATTGCTCAAAGCAACTGTGTGCAGTTTCTCAATGTTTTCACATATCATTGTGTTGCTTTGGTTTTGTTTTGAATGATGGAAGATTTTTTTCTTGTTGTTCTTTCAACCACAATTCTCAAGAGACTGTGCTTTCACTCTTACCCATGTATGATCCAAAACCCAGCCACACAAAATACCCCACATCGACAAAGTGAAAACTTTTTTTGTCGAAATTTTTTCAACTTCATGAAAAATGAAAATCTGCAATGTCTTGCATCAATCAGTTTTTATCTCCTCGAGTCACTACTTTGTTGAAGCCCCTCTGGGAGCGATTACAGCTTCGAGTCTTCTTGGGTATGTCTGTTTCAGCTTTGCACATCTGCATTTGGGAAGTTTCTCCCATTCTTCCTTGCAGATTTGCTCAATCTCTGTCAATATGTTTTTGGAGCGTTGTTGAAGACAAGTCTTCAAGTCTTTCCCAAGATTCTCAATGGGATTCAAGTTTGGGCTTTGGCTGGACCACTCAAGGACTTTCACTTTCTTGTTCTGAAGCCATTCCAGTGTTGCTTTTTCTGCATGCTTGTCATTGTGCTGTTGGAATGTAAATCTTTCCTGCAGTCTCAGGTGTTTTGCACTCTGAAGCAGTTTCTCCTCAAGGATTTGCCTGTATTTGGCTCCATCCACTGTTCTCTCGATCCTTGCAAGTCTTCCATTCCCTGCCACTGAAAAGCATCATAATCGCATGATGCTGCCACCACCATGCTTCACAGTGGGGATAGTGTTACCAGGGTGATGACCTATGCTCGGTTTCTGCCAAACATCATGCTTTGCATTCAGGCCAATGAGTGAAATTATTCTCTCATCAGCCCACAGAATCTTTTGCCTCATGTTCTCAGAGCCTTTCACATGCATTTTTTTGCAAACTCTAGGGGTGCTGTCATGTGCATTTTTCTCTTCTGTCTGGCCACTCTACCATGAAGTCTCGATTTGTTAAGTGCTGCAGAGATTGTTGTCCTCCTGGCAGGTTCTCCCATATGAGCCACGGAACTCTGTAGTTCTGTCAGAGTGGTCATTGGGTACTTGGTCACCTCCCTGCCTCAGGTCCTTCTTGTGCAGTTCCTCAGTTTGTTTGGACAGCCAGCTCTAGGAAGTCTGGGTAGTTCCATATTCTTTCCATTCATCATGATGGAGCCCACTGTGCTCTTGGGAACTTTGTTTGATACCCTTCCCCAGATCTATGCTTCTTCACTATTCTATTTTATTAGGGTACCAAGCATTTCAGGCGAGGTAACCTGTTGTTTTTCTTCTGTTTATTTTTATTTTTGTTATGATTATGATGATGATGATGATTATTTTTTATTGCAGACATTATCCACAGTTCACTATTTTCTTTGTAATGAATGTAAGAAATTCTGATGTCTCTGAACATCCTTGACATCCTTCTTGATCATTATATGACAGAAAAACGTCTTTAAACTTTAAATTCCAATTTAAGTTACATTATGGTGGGCATCCAGTCTACAATAATTTGCTGTTGAATGTTCGATACCATGGTGTCTTTTACAAAAGTAGGCTAACGTCTTGGCCAAATCCCAAATTATTGCCATAACTTGTTGCCTGCAACAATGGCAGGAGTAAAAGCCGATGGAGTCAAACACAGGAATCACAAGCACTGCATTACCCAGAAAACACAACACCTGCCAGCAAGCAGACTTGAGGACCGCGTTGGAGTACTGTTCTCCAAATAATGGAGCCAATGCTAATGCAAGAACCAGTATTTCTCTCAGAAGAACAACTTTCCATTGAAAGGGAAAGCATTTTAGCATCGCTTGTTGCAAGCTGAAGTGATAGTAAAATAAATAAACAACCCTTAATAAAACACAGAAATGTGTCTTTCAAAAATACACCTGATATACGCCGTCTATGCCTGACCTTACCCGAACTTGATGATGTTTTTACAAATACCATTTGTGGTTATCCAATATTTTCACTTGAGGTCAATTTTCAGGAAGTTTAGTGCAGGTGATTTTGATTTTTGTTGTTTGACTGAAATCATCTAAAAAAGAAAAAGATCTTTCTTGCAATTTGACACTACAAGTCATTTTGGATGTGCTTCATTAGCTCAGAAATTGGAGATGGAGCTGTTGTGAGATGCTCAGAAAGTTGGAGCTGCTGTTTACACACTCTGACCAAGTGTGCATAAACATTTTGTTGGAAAGTAACAGTATTTGATGCTTCCATAAGCACTGCAGAAAGTTTATTAAACTTGAGACCATTTGACATGGTGTTTGAGAACCACTTGATAAGGTAGACAGTCTCTTTCATGGTAAAGAGCTGGTGCTGATAATATGATAATACATCTGCATACAATTTGAATTCATTCTCCACATCTCTCAGTAGCAGGAGGGTGTCACGACATACAGCACTGCACAGCAGGTTAATCTCTCAAAAATAGCATACCATGATATTTTTTGTCCGGTTAATTGTTGTCATTCTGATGCAATTCGGTCTCGATGCAGGCACACTGTATCAACCTAACAGATCCCTTTCTGTGATTCAGATTTCAATGAATGCACCTCCAAGCCATGCATGAATGGAGCAGCATGTTCAGATGCAGTCAATGATTACCATTGCGACTGTTTGCTTGGATGGAGGGGAAAGACTTGCGATGAAGGTATGAGATTATACATTATAAGCAAACCTTGAAGCTTACCTGTGAGCTATCTTTTCAATTAACTTGCAATGACTCCACAAACAAGCAATGCTGCTTGTGGCAGTTGCATGGATGACTTGTTGGCATATATCATGTTCGTGCAGGTGTATTTGTGTGGGCCTCAGCCTTGCAGTTATGTATGATTCTCTTCTACTGTGCGTTTACCAACAGTTTTGCTCACTTTTTTGCAGATATAGATGAGTGCTTATCGAACCCCTGTTTACATGGCATCTGCACAAATACCCCAGCGTCGTTTAAGTGTTCCTGCTCTGAGGGTTACACTGGCGTATTATGTGGTGAAAGTAAGTTTGCACATTCTTCTACCCTGTACCAGTTACATTTAAATTTTAGAGCATCCTTGACAGATTATCGTAATTAGCCTCAACAATTCACAAAAGAACAGGAGAGGTGTGTGTGTGTGTGTGTGTGTGTGTGTGTGTGTGTGTGTGTGTGTGTGTGTGTGTGTGTGTGTGTGTGTGTGTGTGTGTGTGTGTGTGTGTGTGTGTGTGTGTGTGTGTGTGTGTGTGTGTGTGCATTTTGCACAGTTTCACAAGGTTATAAAATGTAGCAGTGATATATTTACATCTACTTTAACCTTAAGTTGATTTTTGTATCTTGAATGTGGATTACGTGCAAGTTATTGGCCAGCACTCGTGAAGCAAAAAGTGGGGTTGAGCAATCGGTCGCGTACGTACGTAGAACGCACATGTCTGCATTTTGTTTATCCCTTTTCTCTGTAATTGCTTGTCGGATTGACACAAATTTTTCACTCTCGATTGAAATTTGGCTGCTGTTCCATGGGGAATAAGTGCGATTTTTTTATTTTGATGATGTCATTGGTACCTTTGGAACGATGTCATAATTGTATACGTGGAGCACCACATCCCATCAGTATGACATTTTTTAAAGGTTATCCAGGGATAAATTGGTCCACAGAAAAAAAGAAAATTGATGACATCATTGGTCATGTAGTTCAGCAGCCATTTTTTTTTTCTTTTTAAACCTTCAAAAATCTTCTCCGAAACAGTTGAACAGAACAAGGTGAAACTTTACAGGTATGACTGCCTATCCATGAGGAACAAAACGTTCCCCACCAATGACATCATAGGTCACATTACTTGGTTGCCAAATTGGATTCACCCGAAAACCTCGAAAAATATTTTTCTCCACAACGGCTGGACGGATCGAGGGAACACTTCACTCATCTGTTCTGCAAGCCTTTTGGATACCAGGGTGTTCAGGAATAATTGATAGGTTACATGGTTTGGCAGCAATATTGGATTGGAAAAATATATATTTTTAATTCTCTCTCTTGAAACACTCCATCAATTGACATGAAACTTAAATAATATGATAAAGTAGTGATGGGGAATATATGTTTTAAATTTCAACCTGATTGGACGCATGGTCTGTTCGCCAGAATTATTTAATTTTTTTGAATCCGGGTTTTGTTTTTGTTTTTTTTAATAAGGCCCACTTGGCTGCACTTGGATTGTTTTGAAGATAGAGGAGTAGTAGTTCAAACCCATGTCCTATCCAGATTCCTCCTCATAACTTCATCTTCGCTCTTTGCTTGTTCAGTTTCCTTCTGATGACTCCAATGCAGAACCTATTTTATGACTTGCATAAATCAAAGATATTTCAAGTAAATTGGTTGATCTTGTGTGTTATTCTGTGTCTGTCTGTCTGTCTGTTTGTTTGTTACTTGGCCCCCAATTTTTTTTTTTGACAAGTATGTTGATCGCTTTCGTTTGTTTGTCTATCTGCTCACCTTTCATCGCCGACGTGTCACAATTTTAAATCAATCTTCATGAAACCACCAAATGGTGGAGTTGGTGGTTCAATAGAATCCTATTTATTTTTGAGGTCAAAAAGGTCAAAAGGTCAACTTTTTAAGATTTATAAAATCCTTAATTTTCATTCGATTGACTAAAAAATTGAGGAGGATTTGCATGTCAGGTCACTGAATTCAACCACCATTTATTTTTAGGTCAACAGGCCAAAAGGTCAACAGAGGCTGAATTTCTAAAATTGTGAATTTACATCTGATTGACTTGAAATTTGAAAATGATTTGCATATTTGGTCATTTGGTGGGATGGGTTGGGAAGAGAGGGAGGAGGGATGAGATGAAAGAAAGCTTGTTTGAGTTGTTGAGGAGTTTTCTTCTTCAAAAGTTTTCTTCTGAGGAGTTTCATTCTTTTCTTCAAAAGACTGTTTTCAATTCGACCTTTTTTTCATCCTGTGTCGAAAAAGTCCCTCTATTACCACATTGCTTTTCTCCATTCTCTTTGTCCTCCTTCATTGCATCCCTCACATAATGTCTTGAATCGCATCTCTGACTTAAAAAAAAACAATTTAAACTCCAGTTTGCAATGCATGTTTGTGTTCCATCAATCGTCCTTTTAATTTTTTTCCAACTTCAGTGCCAATTAACCTCACCTCCTGAAATATACCTCTTCCTAACTCCTCACCTCTTATACCCTCTCCTTACCTCTCCCATCTTGCTCCTCCTCCTACCTCCACTCTTAGCACCTCTTCACTGTCTTCTCCTTTGGTATCAGCTCCTCCTCTGGTGTCCCAAGCTGTGTGGCATTCTAACATCTGTGGGCTCCAGACTAACCGAAGATGTATCTCACTCTCTCAACCAGTACACTGCTCAACATCTCAAACATGCTCTTACTTTCCTCTCAGCCTCTTCCCAACCCCTCAAATCTTGTACCTCCCCCTGCCCGCTGCCTTCTTCACCATACAACTACTAAGTCTCATCGCTCCCCTCTCCCCCACCTCTCCCATCGCCTTCCTGCCCCTTGGACGTGCCTGTTTTCATTATCTCCCCTCCCTCTCAAAGCTTCTCTCTCACCCCTCCCTCTCAAAGCAGCCTTCACAACCTCCCCCCTCCAACCATCCTTCTCACCTTTCTCAAAAACTCCTCTCACCATTCTCCCTCAACTTTCCCCACTCACCCTTCTCCCTCCAATCTCTCCTCTCACTCCCCATTTTAAAAGCCCCCCCCCCTCACATCCACAAAGCTGCCTCCTTCCCCTACCATCTCTCTTCCATCTCATCCCTCCACCTCCTAAAATCTCACACTTCCCACTGCACCCTCTCGTATTACTCCCCACTGTGACTCATCCCATCACCACCGAGCCTTTTCTACTCCTCAGCCGGCCCTCTCCCCCAGCTCTTCTGCAATCCCCCACACTCTGTCAACATCTCTCCCTACCCCTACCCCCTCCTCCTTCGTCCGACCCTCCCCTTCCCCTCCTCTCTCATGCACCCAAAGCTTCCACCCCTCCCTCCAACAGTGTGCACCTCAAACATCCGAAGCCTTCATGCAAACCTGACAGATCTTTCCATACAGATTGCCACTGACAAACCCGACATGATCTCCTTTACAGAAATTTACCTCCTTCAATCTGTGTCTGACTCCCGAAAATCCCTCCCTGGTTACTCCCTCCAACGGAATGATTTACCTGAGCCTCGTCCTGGCGGTGGAGTTGCTCTCTTCATCAAAGACTATTCCTCACTCTTCATGCACTGCCATCACTCCCCCACACCCAAAGGAATACCTCTGGCTATGTTTTCCCCTCCATTCCAATCTCATGTTAATATGTGTGTAAAACCATCCAGAAAACAGTGATGACTCCATTAATGCCTCGTTTGCCGAAAACGTGGACCAACTTCTATCCTCTCATCACAGCTCTCTCTTCCTCATAAGTGGTGACTTCAGTTGTCATCATGCCACTTGGCTGGGTGTGCGTTCCTCCCTCACCTGCCATGGCACTTCAGCAAAGATTTCTGTGACTCATTGGGGCTGACACATTCTGTCAACTTCCTGACCCGGATCTCATCCAACGGTATGCCATCTCTTCTGGATCTCATTTTCACCAATTTCCCTGAAAATATCTGCTGTTCTTACTCTGATCCAATTGGTTCAGGTGACCACATGCTCGTTAAAGTAGATGTCTCTCTGGCTGTTATTTGAAAAGCACCTCAGTGCCATCGAGTCTGGCATTTCACTCAGGCCGGCTGACAGGGACTTCAAGCAGCCATCAAACTTCCCGACTGGTCTCCCATCTCTACTTTCTCTGACATCAACTCATCCTGGAAATTGTGTCAAAGAAATTTGCTCTCCAATACACAGATTTATCCATCTCATCTTCAGTTATCATACCCTTCCTCCCACCGTTCCCCGCCCACTCAAGGTTGTGGTGAGGCAGTTGTCCTGAAACAACTTGCGCTTGCTTCATGGAAGGCAAATCCAACTGAAGGCAATCTCAGTTCCTTCCAGAAAGCTCAGAACAAGTTTGTGTCTCCCCTCAGTTGAGTCAGGAAACAACATCTTTTGCATCTCAAATATGAACTCTCAAACCTGTCTCCATCCAAATCCTGCTGGTGTCGAGTCAAGTCTGTTTCTGGTGTATGTTCCCCCTCCATCCCCTCCCTTACCTCAAATGGCCACACAGCTGACACTGTGCATGAAAAGGCTGAATGCCTAAACTCCATGTTGGCTTCTAAATTTTGTGTCCCAAACTCATCACTTTCTGTTCCCACTTTACCCAGTCACACCCAGCTGATCCTGGTCTCTGTGTCCTTATTCTCCCGACAAGGTGGAGAATTTGCTGTCAAACCTCGACTTAATTATGCAACCTGTTTAGACGGCATCAGCCCACGTGTCCTAACAACCTGCTCTGCTGTGCTTGCTCACCATCTCTCTGTTCTGTTCACCCTCTCATTTGTTCAAGGTCATCTGCCATCTGCCTGGAAATCAGAAAACATGACCACTCTGCATAAAAAAGTTGCAAAAACAGATCCCTGCAACTACAGACCAATCAGCCTTCTCCCAATCATCAGCAAGGTTATGGAGTCCATCATCACTTCAGACATGAAATCCTTCCTCCTCTCCAATGGCTTGATTTCTGATCATCAATTTGGTTTCAGACCAGGTCACTCTACTGTGGATATGCTGCTTCTGCTCTCCCAACAATGGATGGAGGTCCTCAATGCCAGACATGAGATCAGTCATATCCATAGATATATCGCATGCTTCCAATATGGTCTGGCACCTTGTCCTGCTCATCAAACTCTCTTCCTATGGTTTCCAAGGCAATCTCCACTCATGGCTCACAGACTTCCTCTCCTGTTGTTGCCAATGTGTGGCCCTAAATCGAATTCTGTCATTCCCTCTTCCTGTCGAGGCTGGAGTTCCTCAAAGCAGTGTTCTGTGCCTGTGCTTTTTCTGATTTTCATCTCTCTGACTCTGTGGAAAATCCTCTTCATCTCTTTGCTGATGACTCCATCCTCTGCCCTCCCATCTGTCATCCCTCAGATCGACAAGTAGCAGCCTCTTCCTCTCTGCAGATCTGGATAATATCACAAGCTTGTCCAACACTTGGAACATGTCCTTCAATCCTGACAAATCTCACACTCTCAATATGTCTCTCCAAAGGGACCATCTGGAACCCCCCTTTCTCCCCCCCCCCACCTCCATCTACTTTCTCAACAATTGTCTTGAAGAAATCCTTTCATTCAAGCTTCTGGTTCTCACTATCTGCCATGACCTTTCCAAGCTGGCCTCCAAAGCCAGTCGCCGCCTGGGCATCCTCCATCATGCAAAGTGCTTCCAAGGCGCATATGAGCGCCTGACCATGTACAGAGCTTTCATCCATAGCCTGATGGAGTACTGCTCTCCCCTCTCGGCTGGTGTTCCCTCCTCTCACCTTTCCTGGCTACACGCTGTGGAAACCAAGGCATTTCGGATCATTGGTATCTTCTGCGATGAGGCTGAGTCTTTGGGTCTCTCACTCTCTCACCGTGGGCATGTCAGTGGTCTTTCTGTCTTCCACTGTCTCCTCTCTGGCCTCGCCGCTCCTGCTTTGTCTGCGATATTCCGCCTCCCCACCCCCCCCACCGCCAAATATTTCTGTCGGGAACTTAAGGTCCGCCAGCAATACCCTTATGGTAAAACTACAAAAATCAAGAATCACTGCTCACCTTCAGTTTCATTCCCTTTTCCCACCTTTGGAACAAACTCCCACACTCTCTTCAATCCCACTCCTCCCACCAGGTTTTCAAAACAACTGTTCACCACCATCTCTTATCTTCCCTCATCCAAAACCACGATCTTTTCTGCCCCCGTTAATCCACCCCAAACCCACCTCCTTTAAATTCCCCTTTCTTCCTGAAAGTCCCTGAAGTGTCCGTGTTGTTTAACCTTTGTACCCTACCACATCCCTCTCCCTTCCACAGATATCCTCATGTCTTTGGTCTCCACTCTCTTTTTTCCTCACTCTCCCACCCCTCACGTCTCCTGCTCCCCTTGTCTCCTGTGTGTTAGCTGTCATAAGAGCCTCGGCATTGTGTTTTTTTTTAATTGATCCACTAATTATTTTTAAGTTCAAATTTATTTTTTGGATTTTGCAAGCATCGTACTACGTACAGCATCTTTCTTGGTTTGTCTTCCACTTGTTTTGAATTTTATTTTTTTTAATCCCATTCTGAATTCAACTGAATAAAGAGGACATAATGGGCCAGGTCTCTGATCAAAGCGGGGCTGCATCAAAGGTTGCAAATTGAAACTTTTCCATATGTTACATGACCATTTGATATAGCGCATATTACTTGGATGACGCACACCCCCTCAGAGCTTAAATTGTGAATTAAACAAAGCCTAATGCCCAGAGACCATGTTGCTTCATCACGTGAGAAAATCGAATAATTGTAATAGCTTCAGCCTGTATTGTCCTCGGCTGGTGAAAAATAGCAAACAAGAAGTACGATTTGGCATTTTAATGATCTCCTGATTTATACTTGAGCGATCTATTCTGGCATCTTTATCAGCTTTGGGAGTTATGAAAACACTCAAGCTATCACCTTTACAACACCAAGTCTCTAACCATTACACCAACGAGTCTCTAACCATTATACACCACCGAGTATTTAACCTACAACATCATCAAGTCTGGTGTTTTCTTGCTGAGTTTTGTGGCTCTTTGGCTTTCATGAGATTCTTCATGTAATTTAATGTGCCATTTCTTGTTTTGTCAGACTGTAATTAATAATGATAAAAACAACATGATAAACAGAAACATTAACTCTATTGAATTTGAACATATCACTTTTTAAAAACGTTTCTTCGTCATTCATTCAAAAACTTTATTTTTTTTCAGAGATTGACAACTGTAAAGCGGTTTTGTGTCACAATGGAACCTGTGAGAACATGGTCAACAGTTACCAATGTATCTGTGATAGAGGCTGGGAAGACTTGGATGGAATCCATTGCATTCAGAGTAAGTAAACAGGATCGTTTAACATTGTGTAGTTTCAGTTGCCGGCACATTCACTTTCATTCTGCTTTGAATAATCTGTCATTCTTCATATTTACACTACCGATTAAAAGTTTTCGACCACCCCCATTTTTCCAGGTTTTCCTGAAATTTAAGCAGTTTAATATTTCAATGTACTCTGAAATTGAAGGATAGAACAAATAAACAATTGCAGATAAAAAAGAAATCATGGACTTGTTTTGTTGAACAAAATTTAATCGAAATTTTTGACTCATCAAAGTCGCCACCTTTTGCAGATATAACATCTGAACATACTCGTGGGATTCTTTCCACAAAGGAAATCAAATATTGTTCGGAAAGTTCTTGCCAACACTTTTGCAGATGTTCCCACAAATGTGTTGCACCTGCAGGTTGCTTTGCTTTCACCCTTCTGTCCAGTTCATCCCAAACCAGCAAAATGAGGTTGAAGTCTGGAGACTGTGCTGGACATTCCATGATTTGAAGTCTACCGTCTTGTTCTTTTCTTCTTAGGTAGTTCTGACATAGCCTGGAGGTATGTTTTGGGTCGTTATCTTGCTGGAGGATGAACCCCTGACCAACAAGGTGTTGACCAGAGCGTATTGCATGGCACTGCAAAATGCTGTGGTTGCCCTTTTGGTTCAGGGTGCCAGTCACTGTGCAAGTCGCCGACTCTGGATCCAGGAAAAGAGCCTCAGACCATCACGCTTCCCCCTCCATGTTTGACAGTTGGTGTCACACACTGAGGAACCATCCTTTCGCCTACTCAACGGCATACAAAAACCCTGCGTGATAAACCGAAGATTTCAAATTTTCATTCATTGGTCCATAAGACCTTTTTCCAATTTTCAGTCGTCCACTGGCGGTGCTTCATGGCCCAGACAAGCCTCCTTTTCTTATTTCGCCATCTTAACAATGGCTTTCTTACTGCCACTCGACCTATCAAACCTGCAACTCGAAGTCTTCTCTTCACAGTTGAAACTGAGACTTTCTTCCTTCGACCAGTGTTCAGCTGTGCTTGAAGCTGCTGTCCTGTGAGCCGCCTATCACGCAAGCTGTTGACTCTCAGAAACTTGTCTTCTGATTGTGTTGTGGCATTGGTCTGCCAGACCCCTTCCTGTCAGAGTTTCCTCCAGTTTCCAAGTGCCTTTTGATAGTGCAGGAAACTGTACTCACTGACACCTTGGCTTCATTGCAATTTCTCAAAAAGGAAAGACCTACACTTTGAAGGGTTATAATGATCTCTCTGTCTCCTTTGTTAGTTGTCCTTTTTTGCCATTATGATAGCAATATACTACTTCCTGCAGTGTAATATTGTCCAAGTAAATCTTTAGAGGGTGTAACAATACAGTCTGTTCCAACACTGCTTTTATACAGACAGAGGGTTTGCAACTAATCAACAAAAATTGGGACACCTGCAGGAATTGTTTGCATCAACTTTCAAGGCTTAATTTACTTCCATTGCTGCAGAACAGCTGCAGTTGCTAACCCATTACTTGTTCCCTGCAAAGGGCCTTTTTTAACAACTCTGAAATTTACATTATTTTTCAGTTTTTTGTTACCTAAAGTTTTTTTTTAAACCTCTGGCAGTTTACCGCTTAGCTTTGTTCCATTTTACGTTATTCACTGGACTTGAACTGCTTAAATTTCAGTAAAAACTGGAAAAATGGTGGTGTTCGAAAACTTTTAATCGGTCGTGTATTTATTTGGTTCCATATTTGGTAAAGGGCAATTTGGGGGCATTTATATCTTTTGGGTTTAGTATCTATCCCAGAGCATTTTCGAGTCAATCCGTGTGAACTGGCATCTGGGGCTGACTGGTTTCCTATGGCTGTTGTGAAACAAGGAGTTCACCATCATGTTGCTCTTTAAACGAATCCTCTGGTCCTCACAACGAGACTTACAGATTCATTTTCATCTGACAGACTGAGTTTCACTCCTGTATTTTCTTCCTCTTTTTCTCTCCATGCCTTTATTCACCCCCGTTCGACTAAGTCCGAAATGGAGGTTCATGGATTTGGTCTCAATTTTTGTGTGTGTGCGTGCTTGCATCCACAACCATATCTCAGACATGTATGGACCAATTTTATACGTACATGGCAAAAAGACAACACATGACGGTCAACATATGCACACCATTTTGTGTCGTGATGCAATCAAAGATGGCCGACTGGTGGCCATTTTAGTTTAAAAAAAAGCCCTGAGTCGAACACCTCCTCCACCATTTCTCCGACATGCGTTTACCGATCTTGATCAAACTTGGCACACAGATAATGAATGATGACTTATGTACGCATGTCACTTTTTTGAGATCAGATCCAAGATGGCCGACTGGTGGCCATTTTGTTACTTAAATGTGTCCCCAACCATTTCTCAGACTTGCATTGTCCGATTTTGTTCAAACTTGGCACAAGCACAGTGCATGACGGCATACATATGCACCTCTCTTTATTTTGCGATCTGATCAAAGATGGCTGACTGGTAGACTGCCGGCCATTTTAGGTGTTCAGAAATATGGGCTCTCCCTTTAACTCTGCACAGCAAAATTACGAAAACAACGAGGGCTGTGACATTTTATGTCTTTTTTTACTTGTTATCCTTGTTTCTAAGCTGATTATGAATATGATGTTTTATTGCTTCAACTGTGGTATTTTTGAGGATTTTTGTTGTTGCAGATGTCATTTTAACTGCTGTTTCTGCCAGATGATGGAGATGGTTCAGAGGTGATGTACTCACCTCTGAATCATCTCGTTTGAAGTGAATGCGAGGGAAAAACCTTCGGAGTATAAGGCTTTATTTCACTTGATTGAAGCCGATTCTACAGACACATAAAGGAATACATGTGCAGCAAGGAATACATGTGCAGTCGATCACCGCAAAATAAATCAGCAATTAGCCAGCATAAGCACGGAGTCCGGTATACTCTCAATTCTTACCATTCAACGAGCACCAAGTGAACCACCGCCATAAATGACAATGCCCCAGGGACATTCCCACCGACCGCGCGGCATCACGGTTTTATCTGACTGCCCGACACGTGATCGCGCGTCACATCCTTTAATTCAACACATTCTCCCCATCTTTAAAATGTAACTAGAGGGTCAACTAACGCACCATGATTACTTCAACGCTATAGGAGTATACATTTCAAGCAGTGTGAACTATTTAAACTACAGAAGCATACATTTCAAGCAGTGAGGATTATTTTGAGTTATGGGAGCATGGTAAGGTGCCATTGAGGGATGCCGATGATCCCCTTTACAGATCGAGTCGGCGAGGGGGCTTTATCCGTCGACCTCTCTGGGAGTAAATGGTGGTTTCACTTGAGGGAGGCTTCCGATCCTCTTGGGAAGCCTCGACTCGTGCCGGGGATGACTCCTCGATCGCTCTCGGTTGGAATGCGGTCGCTCCGTCACCACCATTCTCGGGTGGAGTTCCTGGGGGGGAAACACCTGGGGAGGGAATGTCAGAGGGAGGAGTACCAGATGGAGGAGTACCTGCAGGAGGAGTACCTGCGGGAGCCAGAGGGCGAACCGACACAGTGGTCTCCCTGCCATCAGGAAGTCTAACATGAGCATACTCAGGATTAGCATCGATGAGTTCGACCTTCTCCACCATTGGTTCATACTTGCTTTGTCGTACCGGGCGCTTCATGAACACTGTTCCGGGATAGGTTAGCCAGTTGGGCACCGATTGGCCGTCAGTATAACGTCGTTGGTGAGTAAACATTCGTTCGTGCGGAGGAGCATTGATGGACGTACAGAGCAAAGAGCGTATGGAATTCAGGGCGTCGAGAAGGGTAACCTCCCACCGCTCGGGCCCCAGTCCTCTATATTTCAGGGCCAGGGTTACGGCTTTCCAAATGACTCCATTATACCATTCCACCTGCCCATTACCCTGTGGGTTGTAACCCGTCGTTCGACTAGTTGCTATGCCGTGTTCATATAGGAACTGTTTGAGCACGGCCGACATGAAACACGGCCCTCTGTCTGAATGTATGTACGACGGTTTCCCAAACATGGCAAAGAGGTCAGAGAGACATTTCACGACAGTGCCCGAGGTCATATCCGAGCATGGGAATGCGAATGGGAACCTCGAGTATTCATCAACAACCGTGAGTATGTATCTGTTGTCTGTCTCAGTCGGCAGGGGCCCTTTGAAGTCGATATTTAGTCTCTCGAAGGGTGAAGTGGCCTTGATCAACCTGCCAGAAGCGGCGCCATAGAATCTGGGTTTTAGTTCAGCACAAACAGGGCAAGAAGCACTCACTTGTTTAATATCTTCGATAGAATAGGGAAGGTTTCATCTGCGCACGAAATGTGCCATTCTGCTTACCCCTGGGTGGCACAGAGACACATGAAGGTCTTGCAAAGCCCGACCGATTGTCGCCGAACAGTAGACCCGAGAGAAGGTGTCTGCAGCAGGGTTTTCCCTCCCGGGCCGATAAACAATGTCGTAACTATAACAGGATAGATCTATCCGCCATCTCATTATTTTCTCGTTCTTAATTTTCCCTTTATTTTTCCCATCAAACATGAAGGCAACGGATCGCTGGTCCGTGACGAGTGTGAAGTGGTTGCCCAGTAAATAATGTCTCCATTTATGTAGGGCTTCGACAATAGCGTACGCTTCCTTCTCTATCACCGAGTGTCTCTGCTCGCTTCCTGAGAGAGTTCTTGAGAAGAACGTGACAGGTCGTCCAGACTGATTGAGCGTCGCGGTGATCGGAAGCGTCCGTTTCTACCACGAACAGCACCGTGCTGTCGATCGATAATACCACGGAATTACTGATATCATCTTTGAGGCTGTGGAAAGCTTTTACAACAGCGGCATCTGGTGGGAAGTTTTTGCAATGCACCAGGGGATGTATTTTTTCGGAGTATTGGGGAATCCATCTAGCGTAGTAAGCGAACATTCCAATCACTCGACGCAATGTCTGCAGGTCATGAGGTGGGGGTAGCTCACGGATTTGGCGCAATCGTTCAGGATCGGGCTTAATCGTGCCGTCGGCTATTGTGTAGCCAAGAAGATCAATTGACTTTGCCGAGAATACGCATTTGTCGTAGTTGAGAGTCAGATTATATTTTCTATCAATGCTCAAGAATCTGTCCAGATTCATATCATGTTCCCCCCGATCCTTACCGCACACCGTGACATTGTCCTCGTAAACAAAAGTGTCTTTGAGGTTTTCATCCGAGATGATGTCGTCCATAACTCTTTGGAAGCAAGCTACTCCATTAGTGACACCGAACGGAATCCTCCTAAATTGATAGAGGTGTCTACCTGCCTCGAACGCGGAGTAAGGTTTGTCTTCCTCTCGAATGGGAATTTGATGATAGGTGCTTCGCAAATCGATGGTGCTGAATATTTTGTAGTTGGCCACGTGTTCGACCATCTCGTCTATGCGCGGCAAAGGGTAGGCATCGAGATGGGTGAAGCGATTGACCGTTTGCGAGTAATCGACAACCATTCGTTTCTTGTGGTTCTGGTTGGTGGTCACCAACACTTGCGCGCGCCATGGCAAATCGCTCGGTTCTATAATACCTTCTTCCAGTAATCGCTTGGTCTCAGAAGTGATGAAGTTCATATCGGAGGCAGTGTATCGTCGCGATTTGATCGCTATCGGTTTACAGTCCGGCGACAAGTTAGCAAACAGCAGGGGGTATGATACCTCTGCGGTGGTCAGAGCATTTAGAATTAGACGAGGTTTGCTTCCTCCAAAGGGTATTTCGACGCTCGTGTGCTGCTTGAGGATATTATGACCCAGAATTACATCTGCGCATAAATAACGAAGCACCAGTACCCTTACATCCCGATGCGTGTAGCCTTTTTTGTCCAACTCAACGTTGCAGTACCCTCGTACGCTGGACTGTAGTGATTTGGAGGCCATGCATACCGTATTGTCTGTCGGGTGGATCTTCCATTTCCTGCCCTTCGCTACTGAGCTGTTGATGAAACTTTCAGAGCTTCCGATATCAATCAGAGCCTCAGCCATATGCCCGTTAATTCGTACGTTGATGATAACTTTGGATAGATTCCCCGGTGAAGCTGCTGTTACTTTCTTTTGTGAGTAGAGAGCCGCAGAAGTGGGTTTATTTCTTCTAAGAGTAGATTTGCATACCCTGGCATAATGCCCTTTCTTGTCACAGTTCATGCATGTGGCATCCCTGGCAGGGCATTTGTTACGGGGGTGTCTTTTATACCCACAAAAGAAACATTTACCAACCGAAGTAGTTGCTGAGGAGTTTGACGAGGTCTGGGTATCCGATTCCTCGGGTTTATCTCCATCCTCAGTGTCGGAGGTGTCCCGGGGGGTTCTTTGAGTTTCCACCGTAGCAGCATTCATTAGCAACACCGGTGTCCCATATGACTCAGATTGCTGCTGAGCCGTATCCATAGCTCGGGCCTGGTCAGCTACCATTTCAAGAGTGGGTTGTGCTTTTTCCAGTAAGCGTTGCCGAATGGGGGCTGACCGGAGCCCCTGGATGAACGCCTCCCGGGTCGCTTCATCTCGATGTTCCTCAGCGGTTACAGCCCGGAAACTGCAGTCTTTGCCCAACTGCCTCAGAGCTTGCAGGAACTGATCGATTGTCTCACTGGCTTCTTGCCTGCGTGTGTTGAGAAGATGTCGTATGTATACCTCGTTCTTGCGCTTCACGTAGAGCGCCCGCAGCACGTCGATCGCTGCGTCGTAGGTGTCACACTCCGAGAAGAGCCTGAATACGCTGGGCGAGACATGGTTTACAAGTGCGGCCAGTTTGTCGGCTCCCTCTTCAATGATGGTCAGATAGTGTGAGAAGGAACGGAACCAATGGGACCACTTCATTTCCGAGTCAGTAGCGTTGGGGTCCGCATCGAACCTCTCCGGCTTGTCGATCTTGTCCATAGTCGGTTGAGGCAGCCGAAGGGATCAAGTGAAATAAATTGAAGTGAATGCGAGGGAAAATCCTTCGGAGTATAAGCCTTTATTTCACTTGATTGAAGCCGATTCTACAGACACATAAAGGAATACATGTGCAGCAAGGAATAAATGTGCCGTCGATCACCGCAAAATAAATCAGCAATTAGCCAGCATAATCACGGAGTCCGGTATACTCTCAATTCTCACCATTCAACGAGCACCAAGTGAGCCACCGCCGTAAATGACAATGCCCCAGGGACAATCCCACCGACCGCGAGGCATCACGGTTTTATCTGACTGCGCGACACGTGATCGTGCATCACATCCTTTAATTCATCACATCGTTTGTGTTTGATTGTTGACCCTAGTGTTATGAACTGTCAGATCGATGCTTCACTTCACATGCAGGGAGCTATATCAGGATTGGTACATTGTTCACAAAGCATTGTATCAATGACCGCCATCCCTCAGAATGACGTTAAGCTCGGTGTCCCATCCACGACTATTAGCTGGTGGAGGTTAAATATACCATGGTGTCCTTCGATGTCGAGTCATTGAGTTATCTTCAATACCCTGGCCAAACTCCTGTCCTAAAGTGCATGGGCACTTCATCAGTAGCACAGCCACTCTTCATAATGATGCAACCAGCAGGCTAGCTTCAGGAATGAATCTCAAACCAATTGGCAATCCTAACAATGACTGCTGTCACCATACATCATATTTATTTGCTTGTTCATCTTTATTATTCTTTATGATAGCTTTTGTATGAGTATATGTTTCCATTACTTAAAATACAGGAATTGAGATTGATTTTTATAAACACCCATGCTTGTGCTGATTGGAGAGCTCAGTCATCACATTTGCCTTTTAAGATTTGTACTGTCTGATTCGTTTCCAATTCCCAACTTGATAAACTATTATCTTGATGTATTGCAGGCAGTTCATATAAACGAGTCCCTTGAAATGGCCATTAATCTGGTTGAGTAGTACCTACTGTATAACTGATTGAGTTGTTTACCCATGTTGATGATTTCTGCATTATTTGCCATTTCAGACAGTGATGATTGTGTAAATATTAACTGCCTGAACGGTGGCTCGTGCATTGATAAGATCAAGACCTTTGAATGTGAATGCTCTGTTGGATTTTCCGGGAGATACTGCAGCATAAGTGAGTACCATTGTTTCCTTACACATTATTTATTTAACACAAATAGCCTGTAAATTAACATATAATACCCACTCTTGTGTGGAATTATGTGAAAGTATGTTTTTAATGGTGATTTTACTAGCAACTTGTAACTTACGATTTGTCCTCCCCATTCTACAGACAAAGATGACTGTGAACCACACTCTTGTCACCATGGTGGAACTTGCGTTGATGGTGCAAACACATTCACTTGCATTTGTCCAAAAGGATGGACTGGAAACAATTGTATTCATGGTGAGTTTGTCACATTTATAAAGAGGCTTTTGCACTAAACGTTGAACTTTAATATTAACTCACGGCACATATATATTTTGTGGACACAAAATTGCTGAAGTTTTGTTAGACTCTCCACCCCCCCCCCCCCAATACTAATCCTGATAATTTCCTATTCTTGTAGTAGATAGTAGAAAAATCGTGCAAATTATGATACAAGCATCAAATTTGGCATTTCTGTTGTGTAGTGCTTTCTGATCAAATCTGCCCAATTGGCCATTTGAAAATCCAAATTTTGAAAAATTTGAAAAAAAAAAATATGCAAAAAAATTTGAAGTCACAGCTGGCTGAAATTCTTGAAGTGCAAGTGAACATCCCAGACAGAGAACCAAGGGGAGATGCAGTCATCATTGATGGCTCAGCACTTATCAATGCCCTACCTCCACACACTTCAAAGATATTTGATGACTATGCTAAAGAAGACATCATCCCAAAGGTGGAATCCTATGGTGCCAGGTACGAGAGGGTGGACGTAGTGTTTGACGTGTACAAGAAGTCAAGTCTGAAGTCCGAGGAAAGGTCGAAAAGGGGGCAAGGGATCGGAAGAAGAGTGACAGGAACCAGTAAGACCCCAAGTAACTGGAGAAGCTTTCTTCGAGATGACAGCAACAAGACTGAGCTGTTTCACTTCCTTGCGGAAAAGATGTGTGAAGCACAGACGACAAGCACAGTCATTGTCACAAAAGGAGAAGATGCCATTAGCAACACAAGGAAGTCACTGGATGCTGTGTCTCCATGTTGTCATGAAGAAGCTGACACTCGAATACTTGTACACACCAGGGATGCAACGACGGATGGGAGCAAGTCCATTATCATTAAGGTTAATGACACAGACGTACTTGTCATAGCAATATCTGTACTGCCATCCTTGCAGGAACTAGGTCTTGAGAACATGTGGATTGCCTTTGGCCAAGGAGCCAAGGAGCGATGGATTCCAGTCCATGAGGTAGTTTCTGCAATAGGGCCTGAGAAAGCTTGAGGGATCCCATACTTCCATGCGTTCACTGGATGTGACGTCGTGTCTGCCTTCCATGGTAAAGCGAAGAAAACTGCATGGCAGACTTGGAACGTCTTTGATGATGTTTCTGAAACATTCACCAATCTCAGCCAGCATCCAACATTGATTCGTGATGTAGACTTTTTGAAGTTTTTTTTTTTCAAATTTTTCAAAATTTGGATTTTCAAATGGCCAATCAGGCAGATTTGATTAGAATCCCCAAGAGAACAAATGTGCCAAATTTGATGCTTGTATCATCATTTGCACGATTCCTCTCAAAAATTGCTGTTATCTCCCCCACTATATATATTTTCCATTGTACAACATCTTCCAAACCCCATCACCTCCCCACTTCTCTTCTCATCGCTTGTAATCAATTTCTTCTCTTTCCTTGCCACCACTTACTTACTCTCGACATTTATGCCTCGCCTTTTGTTCTTTTTTTTTCTTTCTCTCTTTTTACTTCATTTTTCCCATTTTCCCCTCCTATGTATGTATGTATAATTCGGGACCTGTTCTCCAATGGATCTGTGTGCATTAATATCTGCCTTTTTATCTGTATCATTATTTTACTTCCAAAAGATAAACCAAAAACGTGACCATTTTGATTGTATAATTGCCTGTAAATGTTAAGTTTTGGTTCTTCTGACTGCTGTCACAAGAGATAGGAACATTTTATGTGCTATTGTATAAAGATCATGAGTCAATTCTGACCCATGATCTTTATGACCCCCATTATTCCTTTCCTTACCCACTTGTTCATTTAAGTGTTCCCTCCAACTCCTACCTCTCCATTTTTCTTGTTCATTCCCTTCATTTTTGGCCCACTGTCTAACCGTAACCCTAATTCTACCTTTATCTTGCCTAAGCCTTGCTCCTGAAAAGAAAAAGAAAAACAAAGCAGTGCCTTTTTTTTCTCACTGTGTAATGTTCACTTTATCCTTTTTACTGAAATGTTTCATTATTTCTCTCCACATTATAATTGACATATTATCGTCCATGTGCCACAGATATTGACGAGTGCCTTTCACACCCTTGCAATCCACATCGTGCTACTTGTGCCAACACTGATGGCTCCTACACTTGCACCTGCAAGGAGGATTACCATGGAGATGGAATCACCTGCAATGGTACAATTCTTCTGTCCCATTGTCTGCATTGTCGTACACTTGCAGAGTAATTAACACTAAAGCCTGCTAATATGATGCAACACCACCTTTCATCTTTGTGGACAGTTTCAGGATGTGTCTTTCTTGGAACATATAGAGCTCAAAGGCAAAAGAAAGGTCTTCCCACAGTCAAACACATTCCTTTGGATACCCATTCACTATTTTGCAATTGAAAACTATTGTGGCTCGTTGGCAAAAAAAAAAAAACCCAAAAAAGCATCACATGGATTGGAATTTATCACCATTTATTTGTAAATCTCACAGATCACCATTTATTGCTTATTACTCAATATTGAAAACAGAAAATGATTGTGTGGAAATTTTAATCATCAACACATTCCATTTGTTTGAGGAACGTTACACTGCACATATGTGGAATACATAAATAGTCTACAAACGACTTGCTTACAACAGTGCAGGAAATGGAAACTTTTAAAATTTTCAGTAAATCAAATTTCTTACATCACACTTTTCATTGTCTTATCAAATTTCTTTCTTGTATTACTTGATTGAGAAGTAAAATCTCAAAGCAGTTTACAAAGAAGGGAAAGGTAAGAAAAGTGGAAATTAAGAAGATGCAGCTCTAAAAGATGAGATTTTATGAGAGATTTGTGAACTGTAATTGATGACACTGTGTGCAAATTTTTAATGCAGAATGCTCCATAGTTTAAATTCATATCTGAAGAATGCTCGATGGTGAAATTTCTTCATCCTCAGAACTACTAAGAGATTCCTGTTGGTAGACTGTAGCTTTCTTGCAGGGGTGTAAGTTGTGATGAGGTCAGAAATGTATGGAAGAACCAATTTATGGTGCAATTTCAAGATTAGCAACAAAATTTTAAAAGCTACACATTGGTGTACTGGGAGTTAGTGAAGTGTTTTGAGGATTGGAGTGATGTGATCAAGTTTACAAACCTGAACTATGAGCCTGGTAATCTTATTCTGAATGTTTGTAAAGATTTGAGAATATAGGCAAACAAGACTGTTAACATAAGCTGCAGCAATCCAAGTGTGGCGTTATGAGAGTATAAACAGGAGTTTCAGTAGACCTTTGATTTAAGGAAGAGAAGATTTTGGAAATATTGAGCAGTTGGAAGAATATAGATTTACAGATTTTAGCAATGTGCTGAAGAAAAAGAAAATAACTGAGTTCATAGTGACTTTTAGATTTGACACCATGGAAATAGAAATCAGGTCATGGTGACCCCCAAGTTTCACAAAATGAGATTGAGGCTTTTGGGGAATCCCACAGCAATGAGGCAACTCCACAAGCATTGGGCGCATGCCCGACGACGAGCTATCATACTGGTTGGCCGTTTATCCTTTATGAATGTAATCTCAGCAAGGTGTGCCAACCTGACCATGTGAGGTCTGTCTTTAAGGCAGGACACCACCAGGCATTGACTGAAGACCAGACACAGATGCACCATGATGCCACCACGGTGTAATGCAGGCATGGCAAGGCCCCTTTTTAGGGGTCTGTTGTGTGAGCGGTATAATTTGCAATGACCACAGATGCCTTGGTCAAGGCCACCCTTGGAATCCCCGGGAGTTGACCTTCATCCTTGGTCTGGAGACCAAAGGCACTCGTGTGCGGCATTCGCTGTATGCAGTTGCACTCAAAGTGTGCCATGCTTATGCAAGCTCCACAATTGTGACACAGCATGAAAGGAGTGCATGGAGGAAACCGTGCAAAGGATGGATTCGGGGCGAAGGACCAGCATGTCAATCTTATAGCACCATCGAGTTTGGGAAAGTTCATGAACATCTGTATTTGAATTTCAGAGACAGAAATTTATTGTGGCTTCAAAGTTTGGTGATGACATGTGAAGCGGTAAGAGAGGAGATAGGAAGTCCTTTTATTTATGTGTTTTTTGAAAGAAGATTTCGATAAATGCTGATCTGCTTTCGCAATAAGTTTGACTGACTTATTCTGACTGGACAAAAATATGAGGCTTTTTGACCAACGAATGTTTCCTTATTATCCTGAGGAGATGCAAAATAGTGATTAACTTGATACACAGTTTACTTGCAGAGATAATGCAATTTCTCCTTGTTTGACCCTGTGCATTTTACTCACCACATGTTCCAAAAACAACCACAAAAGCAGTCAACATGAAACAACAACTGCTGAAACCAGAGCATTCATTTTACATGATACCCCATGCACTGCTTAAGTATGTACATACTTCAATTTAAATAAAATAATGATTTTAACACATTGACTGTCAACGAGTATACTCGTCATGCTTGGTGTACCAGATTCTGCCACTCCGAGTATTCTCATAGAAAAAATTACGGTTGTATTATAAACAGAATATGCTGTCATGGCAGAGAACGCAACAAACAATCTGCTGGCATTTCGGTGAACATAAATATATCAGTCTCCATGAGAAGTTTTGACACCTTCATCTGCATTCATACGTGCCATTTTGAAGGGTAATGAGGAGCAAAAAAGAAAACAACATGTGCTGCTCAGCACACTATCTACCATGAGTAATGATGTAATACCAGTGTCGATTCAGTGCTAAAAATAGTCCTACCAGACAGCTTATACCTCACATAGGGAATTGAAAATCAAATCCCACTGCCTGCTACGAGTTTTCTCATAATGTGGGGTTTCTCCAGTCATGGATAAGAAATTAACGTAGATTTGCTCATAGAAGGGTAATACTTGAAAATACAGTACATGCACATGCAGAGATGGTTTGCAAATGGGAGTGGTGTCAACTATCAGAGTTGGCAATCATCATGTGAAAGATTGTGAAGAAAAATCCAGAAGTTTATCACTGCTGAAGTAATCTTATACATCACCTTATACATTGCAATAAGAGACATTGAGTCGCAGTTTATGAGATGGAGACATTATTGATCACCATGTATGTACATAGCCATGGGGCAGCTCCTTTTTCTTCACCGCAATGCTGTACTCTCTCACATGCCACACCCTCTAATGCTGTATATCAATATATTTAATGGTTTTTGGAAGTATTTTGAAGAAGATTTGTGTTATACAGTGTTCAAATATATAATTCCACAAGCTGAAGTACCTGGCGTTGCCCAGGGAAATTCAGTGAAACATGTATTGAAATATTTCCTGGATGACAAATTGGGGAATGTTGGCCTTCGGGTTTTGTATGAAATACCAATCTTGGGCATTGCAAAATGTGCTTGCACTTGTATAGAAATTCTTCACCTTCTAAGGATGCTCAATATGCTGACCTGGAGGCTGCTTGTTTTGCTTGTTAATCCTCAACCCGATCATGTGTCTGCTCTGTTGTCTCAGCTGCCCTGGTGGCTGCTTGTCTTGCACGTTGATCCTCAACCCAAGCCTGTGCCTGCTCTTGAGTTTCAAGTGACATGTAGACTCCCATTCTCTTTGCATCTGATTTGTTTCTGCCCATCACGGGTCTATTTTAGTTGCATGTGACAGTTTTTATAATGCAAGTAAGGTTGGTTAAGATATTTCATAACATAAGTGTTCCCTTGGTAGTTCCAGAGGTGCTCCAGTTGGCATCTTACCATGCCGACCTTTGTGACTCGTTATATTTAAGTTAAAAAATTTAGAGATGGATCGCACCATGACGGTGAGGATTGGAGGTCGGGAAAAATGTACCAATGGAAAACACAGTTTCTGTTATATGCTTGCATACTACATTTTAACACATTATTATTATTATTATTATTATTATTATTATTATTAACACATTATATTATGACCTCAGCATTCGATATTCACAATACATATTACTCAATCGTGGCAGTGTGAAAGTAACATTTTCGCTCTAGGCCTGAACACGGAAGTGCAAAGCAATCTCTTTAATGACAGGCACATATGTAAGCACTATAATAGTTAAATTTGTGTTGTTGACAACAACTCACTACAACCTCAACCGATGATCTTTACAATACATGTTGTTTGATTGCTTCCGGGAAAAAATGCAGGCCATGTAAAAGCACAAGACTCGATTGAGGTGTAAGGTCAATTATCTGTTTTTTATTTTTATTTTGTTTTTCCATTTTTGTTTTTTATCCAAACAAAGTCCTCGACCTTCCTCTGGATGAAAGAGGAGGCCTTGCAAAGTTTGGTTGCACTGGTTCCTCCAGGGTGGAAATGCATAAATGAACAAACAAATCCACAAACTTTCTTCTTTATATTGAATTTAAATTAATGTTTTTGATGTTTAAAGGCATATTTAGAAATATATTACAGGTTCTACCGCCAGTTTTCTCGAGCATCAATTACATCACCCTCTCTAACACATTACATAAGTTACTCATGCTTGTTGATTATGTCCATTATGACTTCCTTAAAAACATTAAGTTTCCTGTTTGGAATGTTTTTCAATTTTGTTTTACTGCCTGGCAGTGAAACCGACTAAAATATTATCTCACTCCTCCCTGAGCATGTGCGATCTGTACAAATTCAGAGCCAATGTATGGTAAAATGGCTGACTTGTCTCTCTATTCATATTCTGGTTCATGTTCAAAATATAACATTCCGTTTAAATAAGCTGTTCCTCGTTCATAAAATGATGAGCATAAATGGATAAAATGGATGGACGGACGAACGGACGGACATACATAAACAAATTGCTCAACCCTGCTTTTCGCTTCATGTGCGTGAGGAAATTATCCTGGAAAGTGAACTTACAGTTTGTATTAAATGTAAATTGAATTGTGGGAAACACTTGTTATTTCAGAGATTCGTCTTTTCTCTTATGGATTGAAAACTGGGGATCAACGGTCTTGGATCAATGCAGATGATTACACTTCTCCCATCTTCTCTCCTCCGTTTGGAATCCCCTTTGGCAATTCCATGTTTTACAGGCTCTATGTAAGTAATATAATACATTTGCTTTCCTTAAATTGCTCTCCTACTCTTTAATATTCCCTTAATCTATCTCTACCAACAGTCTCCAGTGGTTTGTGTGCATTCAAATGCCAATCATCAAGTTCATGTTGTGATTTTTTATTTTATTTTTTCATATTCTTTTTTGCAGTGCTTTTATTTATTTTTATCTTCTTTTCAGTATTTCCATTTACAAAGAATGTTTTGCATTGCACATGGAGATGATTATTTAAAAAATCTGTCATATCCTGCACATTTGTTCAGGTGTGACATTTTGTTGTTGTCTCCTTTGTTAATGTTTACTGGTCAGCATTTCTTGCAAACTGTATTTGCTGTCGAAGATTTACGAGTTCAGTGTTTTGTTTGTGTATACCTGATGAAACATACTTTTGAAACCTTTGTATTTTTTTGGTTTCTGACAGTTTACCGACAATGGTGCAATCATTTTCATGAGAAATTGGGACTACCGCATTGCTTACCCAAACCCACCAACGCATGGTTTTCCAACTGATTACCACACTCCGACCATTTCTGTGTTCTGGGATGATGCAGACGTGTCCCTGCACAATGTGGGATCAATTTACTATCAGGTATTTACTACGGTGCCTTCTTTAATTAATGTTGCTTTGCTAACATGCTTCGAGAAATGAGACTAATGTTGCCACATATTCTTTCTTTTCTTTTCATTGCATTATTCTCAACTTTACAGGAATATGATTACACTGGCAAGACCGGCCGTGGCCAAAGCAATTCAGATGCCAGTGATTTGAGGCAGAAAGTAAATGGGCAAGTGCAGAAAAACTTCACCAAGAGTTTTGATGCTACTTGGATACTCAAGATTACATGGGACGGAGTACCAGCTGTCCCTGCTACCAGCAACTTGCTTAACGTATGTGTTTGTACATCTTAATCTTCTTTGTACCCTCAAATGAAAGTGTGACGCTTTAATGCTCATACTGATGTTGTCATATTCCCCTTATGCTCACTTGCTCCATCACCACATGAGGAATATATCTCCAAGTAGAAGAAACTGATATTTGTAGTGCAGTGTTGAGGGGCTTATGGTATATGTCTTGCCAAATCTTTCACAATTAACATTGTTGCACAGATCTTATCTATCCACAGAGCCCTTTTAAAATTCCATCCATAATGCACAGCAAAGTCTTGTGATTTCAGACGTTATTTCTCTTGCAGACAAACACATTCCAGGCCATTCTTACAACTGACGGCATAAACACGTTCTGCCTGATCCAATTCATGGAAGGAAAGATGCTCTGGAGGCCTGAGTCTCGTGATCCAAATGCCAATCATGCACTGATTGGATACCACAGGTTTGATGCTGAACATGAGACCTTTTTTAAATGTCTGACAACCATATCTGATGGCTTAACATTGAATTACAAATGAGATTGCCAATACATTTTATTTGTTATTGTGTCACTTATTGTATTTGTACTTCATCATCAACAGGTGTCTGCAAAATACAGCTTCACAGTTGTAATTAAAACTCTTGGTGCATTACATGCCTCTTGCATTGTAGGCATATTTGAGGATCTGAGGAGGTGGTGGCAGTGAAAGTGTCTCAGCAATCTGAACATGCCTTTCCTTTTTCAGGAAAAAGTTCATTATTATACCTATATTTATATAATAATACACAAAAAGTTAATTAATATACCCCCATCAATATAATAATATACCAAAAGTTCATGGTCAACCAAAATATACTCCTTCCCCAATGCCTTTTGCCTGTCACAACTAGTTCTGATGGAGCTTGTTACGGAGCGCGATATTTCGATTTTTCATGTTGCGGTCATCATCGTCGTCGTCGTCGGTGATTGACAGAAATCTGATGTGGTGATCGACTACAATCGACTCGAAACATCCACTCCTTAAGGGAGCGGCAAGGGAGTTTTTTTTTTCTCCCAGACAAATTGTCCAACTTCCAGGAGTTTGATTTATTATTTAGCGATAACATCCAGTTTTTAAGTTATTCTGTCCAGCAGTATACTCTATGAAGGTTTTCATACAGAGATTCTTCCATCTATTGAATAATACACAAAAACGATGTTGGGGGGGGGGGGGTCTGCCGTTGACTTTGGATGGGTGCGAAGTCAACCAAAGTAAACTCCATCAATCTGTCAGTGTGTTTCCTCCATAACTCCAAACCCATGAAACCTAGCGGCTCCAAACCCATGAAACCTAGCGGCCCCAAACTTTTCAGGTGTATGAAGGGAACGCTAAGGTAGTGCATGAATGAAGATTGGATGTTTGGGTTAATTTAAACACTCCCTTTGAATATAATTAATGGCCTTATTTAATTCTCCTTTATCAAGCCATCAACCTTGGTTAGCCCCTGAGTCAGCCCTCTGTCAGCTTGCCAGGGTCTTAATTCACCATTTTGTTTAGCTTGTTCATCAATGCCTTTACTCTAACAGACTGCAACAGCTTCTTAATGCCAAAGCGTTAATGAATTTTTTTTTATAACTTTCCTCGGTCATATCATCGAAGACCTGATCATCATACCTACGAATTTCTGGATACACCGTGATGCTTATAAACGCCCAGAGACACCAGTGTTTGTAGCTTTATTTAATTTCCACGCATGCAATAAGCTCGAGAATATCTTAACCTGAGCTGAATTAAAAAATTTGAACTGCAGAATTCACCTTAGCAGCAGTTCTGACTGCCAATTTGTCCAATTTGGACATTGTTTGACACTATAGGCGTCTCCAAGTATCTGTGGCTTTATTTAGTTTCCGTACATGTGATAAGCTCTAGAATCTCTTCACCTGAGGTGAATTTCAAAATTTAAACTTGCGCAATTGACCTCAGCATTAATTCTGACTGCTATAAAGTGTTCATTTGTCCAATTCGCACAGTGTTTGGCATTCCGTTAATCTCCAGACGGTGTTTAATATGACCGTGCTGGCTTAGTAAGCGATTAGCGATCGGTTATAACAGGTTAAGAGATTTTAGAGCTCATCACATTTCAGCTGTAATGCTTATAAACATCCAGAGAGTTATATTCACACATTATTTGATACTCCGGTGGTTACCTCCAGATGCGTCTGGATGGTGTTTGTCTCTGGACATGCCCAGACGGTGGTTGTCTCCAGATGTGTCTGGATGGTGTTTGTCTCCAGACATGTCCAGGCAGTGTTTATCTCTGGACTGTGTTTGTCACCGGATGTGTCCGGGCAGTGTTTATCTCTGGACGGTGTTTGTCTGCAGACCTGTCTAGGTGGTACTAATCTGCAGACAGTGTTTTTCTCTGGGCAATATTTCAGTATGACCAGTAGAAGATGTATTTCAGACATTATTTTATTTCCATCTTCACTGTTATCCTATGCTGGATCATTTTGATGAGACTATGAATCGTAATTAATGCTCCACCACACGTCTGCCTTCCCTTCCCCTAACTTCATGCTTACCTCCTCCCAAACACATTCCCACCACCTCCCAAACCCCTCCCCCCCTCCATTTCCATAAAACTCTCTGGACGTTTACAAACATTACAGCTGAATTGCAGTGAGCTCCAGAATCTCTTAACCCAAACCAAATTTCAAAATTTAAACTGCGGAATTGCACTTAGCAGCATTTCTCACTCCTAAAAAAAAGTGTTAATTTGTCCAATTCACATATTGTTTGAAACTCCGGGCATTTTTGGTCATCTCCGGACATCTTCTGGATGGTGTTTCGTATGACCTCGCCAGCCATTCCTTATCAACCATTTTGTTGGAGTGGTTACTTGAGCGCTTATTAGTGGTGGGCGGAATCAATTCCAAAGTACTCAATTCCACCCATGGAATTGAAAGGAATCGAGTAGTGAACCGGACTCGATGTCAATTCCAAGTAATTCATCCTTCATAGAAAGAAGCGTTTTTACGGGAAAAATTTCACCCTGGGGTGTCCCATTTGCAATATAGCAGCAAAAGCAAGTCACTTGCTTCTTCGTGTTCTTCTTCAATGAATAGCAAGGCATTTGACGTTCGCCAGTAAAGTGTGCTGATTGCTTTGCTGACAGATGGGTAGGCAATACATCTACTGATAAAGTTTTGACAACATGTCATTCAAAAGGTCCAGAAGTGCAGTTTGGAACTCCTTTGGGAAGATTAAGGAAGACAGCCCGAAAATTTCATGCTCACATTGTTTTTGAAATTGCTCATCACTGTAACATGTCCAATATGCGAAAACATTTGAAAACCAAACACAAGGGAGAGTACCGATTAGTAACAGTTGAGAATGAGGATTCATAGAAACTAAAGCTGCAACAGCAACAAGTTCACTTTCGCAATCGACTATTGAAAGCACTTTCACCCTGGTAATGACCTGGTATGCTGTGACAGTACAACATTCCCCTCATGCTGCCTTCCCTTCCCTTCCCCTCATGCTGCTTTCCCTTCCCCCACCCCTACTTGCTTCCCTTTCCTCGCCCCCCCCCATCCCTTGTCTTTCTCTCTCTGTCCTTGCCCCCCTCCCCCTCCCTCCTTTCTCTTTCCCTCTTCTCCACCATCTCTCTCTTTGTCCCACCCCCCTCTCTCTCTCTCTCCCCCTTTTTTCTCCCACCCCCCTTTAGTATTCCCATCAGTGAAGTGACGGATGTTATTTGCTGGTATTATTATAATTTCTACATTCCATGCTCGAAACGGAGCTTTATTTCTGCCGAAGCAGATTCTAGGCCTGGGTTCCTCCACTCTGACCAATCATGAGTCACCACGCTGACCCTGGCTACTCAAATGAGGATGTAGGAATTTTGAATTTAGCCATGAGCATATCAGTTGCATGTGAGCTAATCTGTTCAGTATGTCCATGAAAACCCATGTCTCATGATGCCAGGTTTCTGGTTCAAATCCTTCAGCTCTTTCATGAGCCTAAATCTCTTTTTTTGAAAATCCCATCCACTGTGTTGTTGTTTCTTTTGCCGATTCATCTTTGTAATTTACCAAAAGCTACACTTCTCTTCTCCTTGTGTCCTTGTCTTGCATGTGCTCCATACACTATGGTGGTTTTTAGCCCCTGTTGGACTTGGTCCGTCCAACAGGGGCTTATGGATTTGGTCTCGATTTTCGTGTCCGTCCATGCGTGCATCCGCAACCATATCTTGGACATGTATGGAACGATTTTATTCATACTTGGCACAAAAACAACACATGATGGTATACATATGTATGTCATTTTGCTTTCGACATCAGATCCAAGATGGCCGACTGGCTGCCATTTCAGTTGTAAAAAAAAATCCCGGTGTCGAACACATCCCCAACCATTTCTCGGACATGCATTTACCTATCTTGTTAAAACTTGCAGACATGTAAGGAATGATGGCTTACATAAGCACATAATTTTTTTTTAAGATCAGATCCAAGATAGCCGACTGGCGGGCATTTTAGTTGTAAAAAAAAAAACCTGATGTGGAACACGTCCTCAACCATTTCTCGGACAAGCATATACCAATGTAGTTGCACACAGAGAGTGCATGATGGCTTACACATGCACGTCATTGTTTTTCGAGATCAGATCCAAGATGGCCGACTGGCAGCCATTTTTGGTGGAAAAAAAACTTGATGTTAAACATGTCCTCAACCATTTCTCAGACCATGTATTTACCGCAGTTGTTCAAACTTGGCACACAGATAATGAATCATGGCTTACATAAGCATGTCAACTTTTTTCGAGATCAGATTCAAGATGGCCGACTGGTTGCTATTTTAGTTGTAAAAAATAAACCCGATGTTGAACATGTCCTCAACTATTTCTCGGACATGCATTTACCAATGTTGGTCAAACTTGGTACACAGATAAAGAATGATGGCTTACATATGCACGCCATTTTTTTGAGATCAGATCCAAGATGGCCGACTAGCAGCCATTTTGTTTCTGAAATGTGTCCCCAACCATTTCTCAGACTTGCATGGTCCGATTTTATTCAAACTTGGCACAAGCACAGGAGATGGTGGCATACATATGTACCTCATTTTATTTTGTGATCTGATCAAAGATGTCAGACTGGCAGCCATTTTAGTTGTCCATAAATATGTGCTAATCCTTTAACTCCGTCCACTATTATTACTAAAATAATGGGGGCTATGATATTTCATGTCTTTGTTACTTGTTCTGTTGTGCACTAGTCTGTAATTTACCTAAACCTACACTTCTGTCTCATTATGTCCTCGTCATGTATGTGGTTTATGTATAAGCTCATGAGTGAAGCGCATGAGAATTTTATTTCTATCGGTGTAAATAAAAATACCGCCTGCTTCAAAACTACAAAAAAATGAGATTTGAAAGGGTACGTTGTGCAGCAAACTCTTGGCAACAAACCAAGCATATATCACAAAAGACGAAGCAAAGTCAAACCAGCACGTTAATTGCAGATGTGGTGTATTTGGCAATACTGTTTGAAGCTCCTTAATGAGCAATGAACAGTAGAAACAAAACAGGCTTCACCAACATCAAGCAAATGGTTACTATGTTCAAAAATCAAACCCTCACTTTTAGTAATAGTCCAATCGTCTGTAATCATTCTTTTCACACGTGAACTGATATTTTTGTAAGAATGGCAGATCTCCTGACAAACATTTTCATGAAAAAGTTTTATTAATCATTCATCCTGGCACACACTCTCCAGCGAATGCTTTTGGATGACATTTAATTACGCAAGCAGAGAGACATTTTTGCACTTATGAATCCATTGTGGTTGAAGCGCTAATGTGATACCATGTCACCACCATCATTGCTGCATCACAATGAGGCAACTTAGGCACAGGTGAAGGCCTGCAGTTGGTCAAAAAGACATATGTTGTGACAAATTGACATACCATGACTCTCACATACTACATCTACTGTAGGTACCTTGTGTAATTATGCAATTATGCAGCTGATCCAAGCAAAAAGTTTCGCCAGTGTACCGGCATACCTTGGCTCACACTTTTCAAGAGATTTTTGAGATCTTTCGCATTCACAAACTATATACAGAAAACCTCACTGAATTCTTGTTTGCTGTAAATGCTTCATCTTTTGTTGGTACCACACACTAATCTTAGTTCTGGTTTAAAACATTAGAAATACTGACATCATAAAGAAATGGCTTTCAACAATTAAAGGAACTGCTGTTGAAGTTTTCAGAAAAGTTTACAATTTCTTTTCACATCACATTAAGTGAGTATTTTCCCTTTATTGCATTCCAGTGGCTGGTACGAGAGATTTCACTACAATGATGGCATCATTGAAGAAAGTGACAGTACGAGATATCGTCCGGATATGTTTCCTGGAAAAATTGTTGCTGAGGGATCCACAAAAGAAATGGGTGAGAGCCTGTATTTGCACACCTTTGGTGGTGATGTAATTATATATTTCACACTGTTTATAATGCAATTATTTTGGGCATTAGACACAGTCTGCCATCCTGCTCTGCATGCCAATCTCACTCTCTGTGATAAACAATGCCGTCTTCGCACATGGTTTTCTGACTTCCTCCACTTACTCAGTCAATGTGTTGCAAACAATGGAACCCTCTCCTCGACTCTTCCAATGGAGGCTGGAGTGTGTCAAGGCAGTGTATTCGGTACAGTGTTGTTCCTCATTTACACAAACGACCTCATGAAAACCCTTTCATTTTGGAAATTCTAAAACCCACATTTCATTAGATATGATGACACATTGCATTGGACTGTATACTGTCCCACTTAGAAGCAAACATCAACAGCATCACTCTCTGGTGATCTGGAATTAATCAGATTATTTTCTCACAAATGGATGTCTTTGAATCCTTGAATATATCACATTTCACATTGTCGATCTGAAAGCATGGTCAAATGAACTCACTTTCTCCATTTCCATCGTCAATCGCTGCAAGGAGTTCACTTGCCTGACCTTCTGGGACTCACCATCAGTCACAGCCGCTGGCTATATTGTACAGCTGGCCTCCAATGCCAAATAACTACTCACAGCCTGCAATGTGTATGGAGTGCTGCTCAATGAAGTACTGTTCTCCCCTCTGGATAATGCCTCAGCACTATTTATGTCTCTCCTGAATGCTGTGGAGTCGAAAGTTCTCAGAATTATTAGCATCTACTCTGATGAAGCCGAAGCACAAGACCCATTGTCCTCGCGTGCCAGACACATTGGTCGCGTCCTTGCTTTTTTCTCTCTGGTCTCGCTCCCTCTGCTCAAAAAGAGAGATCATCCTCCGACCATCACCATCTCCCCGAAGAGACGTGTTCTTCCAGTAACCCTCTCCTGGTTCACCTCCCAATTCCAGGGTTTCCGGACACATTGAATCTTTTTTGCTGGTTTCTCTGATTCGTGGAAGTGTTTTCCAGAGGCCGTTCAATCGCATTTTTCATTCTCGGGTTTCAAGCAACACACTATCATTTAATATCAACTGTCTTTCTACTCTCTTTAACGATACCTACCAAATGAATGGTGAGAGCATCTGCTCTGAGTTTAGGAGATTGGTGGTTCAAACCTTGTCTGAGTCAATAACAAAGACTTTAAAAATGGAATGTGTTGCTTCCTTGCTTGGTGCTCAGCATTCAAAAGGATAGAGCACAATCAACGCTGGGAATGCAATGGCAAACCACCCAGTATAATCCTTTCCAAGAAACTGTCAGCAGCATCAACCCTCTGTGAAGAATATGGTTCATAAAAAAAAAAACTTTACCTTACTCAACCCTCTAACTTTCAGGTTACTGTATCTCATCCCCTATTTTCCTCGTCTTTCATTTATCCTTTGTTTGATGTGTCCAAATGTGGCCCCACTGAGTTCTCAATGTTGTTTTTTGCCCTTTGTAAACCTTGCTCTTCCATGAGCCAAGGTTTTCTGCTGAAAGAAAACAGATATTTGTTTGGTAATATTGAAGTTTTTGTCAAGAAATACACTTTTTGCTTTAAAAGTGAAAATTTATTCCATTCTGCTCAATATCGCATGGTCATTGTTTTTTCCAGGAGCAATGGGCCGTTGGGCATTTAAACTAGAGAATAACGCAGCCCAGTTTACAAATCCACGGAAAGACTGCTGGAACTGGTACCATTCTGAGGGCTTTCCCTGGTTCCGCTGGAACAATCCTCCTTGCCCTTGCAGCTTATGGCAGGCATTCTTTGACCCCTGGTATACTTCAGGCTGGAATCTGCAACGGTATGGATTTAAGGAACCTCGTATACCAGGTGAGTGTATGTGAAAAACAATTAACATCCAAAAATTATCCCCTCTGTTTATTCCATTCTGCTCAACATTCAATTATCGACTAACAGATTGTAAAAGTTTAGGGTTTGATCAATATCATTTTTCAATGACAGGAAAGTCGTTCACAAATAGAGCTTTGGTGGGTTGGGTTGTGACACTTTCAATAAATAATCGCATTCTGAGTTTTAATATGGACACAGATCTGATTGCTCGGAAAACACTTTGAACATACCATTCTCCAAATAATTACAGTGAAATTGTTGGAAGTATTTATGGATGTGACTTTGCCTTCCAGGAACTCTATGGACTTTTCAGAGCAGATGGCCCAGTTGGTCAGGAAGTGGTGTGCGGTGTTACTACAACTTCTGGGGATCACTTTTAATGGGAAGGCATGAAAAAGTTCTTCCTACTCCTTGGGATCAACCTGCTTTTTGGCGCTGGAGTAGGTACATAAGGGAGTCATGGCTCAGTGAAAAACAACAACATTACCATGGTATGTGTTCATGGTCCAATATTGACAAAATGCTCAACACTCAGTACTTGTGATGCTAAAGAGATGATGTTGTACTTTGCATGAGCAGATTTAGGGATCATGAAAAATGTTTTTATCTCAATTCTGGTGCATGCAGTGAGTGCACAATTGATATAAAACACAAAAATATACTCACCTATACACCATTCTTTTTTTAACAAACTCCATGCGAGTAATAATCCTGCTCCTCCAATGAGCATAGACTTTGTCAACAAAAATACATCCCCAAAAATGCAGGGAAGATGGACTTAAAGAAATAGCATCCATTTAACCTGCTCTGCAATATTTATAGATTGCTCACAAAAGTTACTAATGTATAAATTTTGTAATAATTGTTTTCCCTCATAGAAAGTGAATTGGATCCGTTTGACAACTGCTGCATGAAATCAAATAGTTGGGAATTCTGCCGATACTACGTCGAAAGGCGCCCAAATGATTTCTGTTTCCGTTATAGGCCTCCTTTCATTGGTGAGTAGTCATTTATCCATGTGTGAAGTTGTTGTTTCAGTCTGCACAGGTTATTGTAATGTGAAGAAGAATCACTCTTGAAGACTGTATCGACCAAATTTTAATTTGAGGTAATCAAAACTGCCAATGAGATGATGGGAAAATTAGCAAATTCCTTGGATCACGGTTAAAACATGTTTAAAAATAGAAAATAAATTGTATCATGCATAAAATAATTTACATAATATGGACTCCTCGAATTTAGTCACATGTGTTTTTTTTTCTACCACAACAAATGTAATACCAAATGTCACAGGGTCTGGCGATATATCGATATGCCTGTAATGGAATTTGGAATATTCCCATATACCAAGAAAAGCCGGTATGAAAATTTTTTTGGTATATCACCAACAAATGGAAGAAAGGTGTTTACAATCTTTAAATACTGTGCATCGTTTAAAAAGCTTTGATGCCTTCAGCTACACCTGGAACAGTGGAACGTATGACGTCAAGACGTACCAGGAAGTAGGTAGAGTAGTTTTCAACTTTTAACCCTCAGCATCCGAACACTGTACAAGCAATCGCGTTTCTCTTTGCCCTCGTGGCTGTTTTTGAAGCAATTGCCAATTGGTTATTTTATATGAATCAGATGTGCTTTAGAAAGCCTGTGCGGATTACAGACATGGCGATCCACGGTAGTCATACTGGCCTGGGCCAATTACCAGTATGGCGATCCACGACAGTCATACCGGCCTGTGTCAATTACCGACATAGTGATACCGGCCTGTGCCAATTACCAATGCTGATGTCGTTTTTAAACAAAATCATTTTTAATACAAGTTGAAGTTGGAAGTAAAATAACCATTCTCGTCATGGGGAAAAAGCCCAGTGTGGGAATATTTTGAAAAATGACTGTGTGCCAACGATTTGTTCATCATACAGTAACAGTCAAAAGTTTGGACACACATTCTGATTCAAGGGTTTTTCTTTATTAATTTTTTGAAATATTTTCTACATTGTAGAACAATAGTGAAGACATCAAAGCTATGAAATAACACATATGGAGTTATGTAGTCACCAAAAAAGTTTTGAGCAAATCAAAACATATTTTTGGTTCACGAGTCAGTAAGTGACCGCAATATTCGTTATTGGTGTGTGTCTGTCTGTCTGTCTGTCTGTCTGTCTGTCTGTCTGTCTGTCCCGAGCATAGCTCCATGGGTTTTGATCCGATCCTGATAAAATTTTGGTGGGAGGTTTATATCATGATCTAGTTGTGTTTTCCTGAGAATGGGAGTGGTGCACCCATTATCGGCGGAGCCACGCCCCAAAAACATGTGTTCTGGCAGGGGTTTCGGTATTTGGTTAGCCCAATGGCACCTGCATAGCCCCACTGAGCTCGATTTTTCATTTTCATCCCAAGGTCAAGGTCACAAGGTCACAAACCTAGAAAATTGCGAATTTTGACATAAAAATCATACAACCGCCCAAACTTTGAGAGCTGGGATGACAATATTTTTATGCATAATCTTGAGGTCATTCCCCACCGAAAGTCTTGAAACCATTTTGCTCTATCTCGAACACCTTGCCCATGGCGCCTCCTTCAAGATTGTTTTTACGCTGATTTCATCAAAGTATGGATAATCTGAGTGGTGCGAAATGCCATATAGCCTAGATGACGTTATATTGTTCCTGGAATGCTCTAGAGGAATTTTTGCACCAAAGGTCATAATCCTTGACCTTTGACCTTTAAAGTTCACAAAGGTCAAATTTTCAAAGTTGTGGGAATCGACTCGGGTTTTCGACCTTCTTCGACGAACTAACTCCAATAAGCTACAGCATGTATCCTGTTTCCTTATTTTAATGTCCACAATATTGTTTTGTGACCTTTAAAGGTTAAATTTTGAAAGTTGTTGAACAAAACCGGTTTTCGACATTTTGCAGCTTATAACCTGTCACTCGTACCACATCATGTTGATCATTTTTATAACTTGGTCAAAAATGATCACATTGTCTCATCCTTGACTTCTGAAACAATCGACATCGTCAAATACCGCTCATGAACCATTGCCATCTCCAGACTTGTATATTTTAGATTCTTCAAAGTAGCCACCCTTTGCCTTGATAACAGCTTTGCACACTCTTGACATTCTCTGAACCAGCTTCATGAGGGAGTCTCGTCACCTGGAATGCCAACACCTGGAATGAAAACAAAAAACACCTGAAAAAAAATTGGTTTTGGTACCAACAAAAGATGATATGAATCATATCTTCAACCATCGTACTTGCATCAAGGCAAACGGTGGCTTAGAATCTAAAATATAAAATATATTTTGATTTGTTTAACACTTTTTTGGTTACTACATAATTCCATGTGTCATTTTATAGTTTTGATGTCTTCACTATTATTCTACAATGTAGAAAATAGTAAAAATAAAGAAAAACCCTTGAATGAGTCGGTGTGTCCAAACTTTTGACTGGTACTGTATATGAATATGTCATGGACCTTGGATCATTACGTGTTTTTGGAACGTGCATAAAAAATGACTTTTTTTTTTTCGTTTTTTAATACCGATATACCGGCATGAGCCCATCGATGTATCAATATCAGAAAAATAAAATCGATATTGACATAGCCGACAATGCCATGATGTTTACCATCTCATCAATTAGAAGGAGATCAGAGACAACACAGCATCATGCCCTCCAAGAATATCTGTGTCACCTTGAAGGTCTTTTCATCTTGATTTTATTACAATTTATTGAATGTGAATGGGGCTGCGGCACCTGGCTTTCAGTGTTGTGTTGTAGGCCTGAATGGTTTATGGCTAACAAAGGCATAAAAAACAGTTTTCCCAAATAAATGACTTTTCATTGCATGTCCAACTGTTATATAGCTTTGCGTTGGTTTATAGGTCCTTGATAGATGATTTATGTGATTGACAAAAGTCGAATTATAATTATTTCAAGAAACTTATTTATGCCTGGTGTTGGCTTTATGGTTAGGGTGGTGGGCTTAGGATCTGAGTATCCTGAGTTCAAATCCCACTTGGCTGTTGAATTAATACCAGGTGGGGTTGACTCTGCCTGTCATCCTTCCGCGGTCGGCAAAATGAGTGCCAGCATGCTGGTATCCTGTGTCGGAGTGGCGACCCGTCCAGGATTGTACCCAATAGCCAAGGAGACTGCTTCGGCAGCACCAACGCTCTGCACAGAGTATGGTCCCAGTGGATGGATGGATGGAAGAAACTTATTTGGAGGATAGCATATTTCTAAGATAAAGCATGAACAAACCCCATGTTGTTACAATTCCATTGTACCATACAAATATATTAAATAAAACAATTTAAGAAATAATTTAAGAATGTTCATTTATAATTCAATGTTAAGGCATCACATATTTTGTCAAAGATGTCATAATTTGCATCAAACCTGGGGCATTCAATGAATATGTGGTTGGCATTTGGATCGTGAGAATCAAAACTCGATCGAGCTAAAAACGCACTTTTGAGCAATTTTCTACAGTTAATAGAGGAGTTTGGTTATACATCTGTGCTTGTATAATGTGCAGGAGAATGACTTTTGAAAATGTGAGAGTTCATTCCCATAAATTACAAAGACACGAGGAGTCTGCTTTACAGCATCGGGAGTTAAGTTTTTAGGGTAGAAGGCCAAACAG
>NC_140970.1:92427796-92475296 GCF_056783735.1 Eptatretus burgeri
TGGAATCCCACCAGACATGGGGATGGGTCTATCCTGGACCTGCATTTAGGGAAATAACTGTCTTGAGGACCTTGATGTTTGTATGCATTAGTCGGATCCGATTCTGAAATCCGTAACAATATATATATATATATATATATATATATATATATATATATATATATATATATATATATATATATATATAAATTTGCTGGTTCCAAAAGTATTCACCCCTTTCGGTCAGTACTTGGTAGAAGCACCTCTTGCAGCAATGACTGCTATGAGTGTTTTGAGTAGGACTCTATCAGCTGTACACAGTGAGATGGTGATATATTTTCCCATTCTTCAGGTGAAAATTGCTCTATTCCTGCGAAGTTTGATTGGGATCGTTGATGTACTGCAATCTTCAAGTCTTGCCATGAATATTTAATTGAGCTGAGTGATGTGCAGTGTTGGGCTTGTGCCATTCGTAATGCTTTAATTTTGACCAAATGTTCAATTTTTGTCTCGTCTGACCATAAACCTTTTCTCCACCATAAACCTAATAATGCCTGGCAGTATCATTAAGATGCTTTTTGGAAAACTCCATACGAGCTTTTACATGAGTCTTTTTTGCCGCGTCGCGTTGCGAACGCTGGCTCTGACAGAGCTCCGCGTTGTTCTTCTTCTTCTGGTGAAGACAAAACCTTTAGGACGCGGCTCTTGGACACATTTGTCCTTGTTTAGTAATGGCTTCTGTCTTGCCACCTTTCCATGGAGGCCAGATTTGTGAAGGGAACGGGATCATGTTGATTGTTAAACACTGACCCCCATCTCAGACAAAAATCCTTGCAGATCTTTCAGTCATTGTTGGATTTACAGTGATGTCCCGCACCAGTTTCCTGCTTGCCCGGCGACTGAGATTGGATGAGTGACCTGATCTGGGTAGATTCTGGGTGGGGTGATATGTCTTCCACTTATTAATGATGGATTTTACTCAACTCAAAGGGATAATGAGTGACTTTGAAATCATCTTATAACCCTCTCCTGAACGGTGCATCTCCCACACTTTATGTCTGACTTATTTGGAAAACTCCTTGATTTTAATGATGGAGATTTACTATACTCAAAGGGACAATGAGTGACTTTGAAATCTTCTTATAATCCTCTCCTGAACGGTGCATCTCCAGCACTTTATGTCTGACTTCTTTGGAAAGCTCCTTGGTCTTCATGTTTGCCTTGTTGGTTGATCAAGTGTGTTGCACCTTCAAACTCCTTAGATAATTGGTGGAGCTTAATTTTTAAGTTCAACTGCTGATTGCATACAGATGAAACATATTACACTTATTTTGTAACCTCTCAAACAAATAATTTGCTCCTGCAGTGAATTCAGATTCATAAAGGAAAGGGTTTTGATACTTATGTAACTGAGAATTTAATCATGTGATTTTCCCTGTGAATCTAACTTATTCACATTTTCGGTGCATTTTTTTAGCTTTATCACTTTGGAGTAGTTTTTGAAGACTATATATTAAATTTGATTTGAAAGCATCATGAAATAAGCTTCGGTGGCATCAAAATGTGAAAACTTTAGAGGGGGATGAATACTTTTGCAGGCCACTGTATCGTTATTGTTTTGTTTTTATTCCCCCAGGTGGAATGGAAACTGAATGGAAAAAATGACACCTCGCTTTGGTTGAATGGAACTGAATTTAATGTCACAGGTAAATGAAGTACATACGCTGAACACCAAACAACATTCTTTTGAATGAAAGATGATAGCGCAAGGTAAACATAATTGTCTTCCTCTGACTGGCTGATATTTGAATCTGGCAAACTTATCATTGTTGGTACATAATGCTTTGCAACATCTATGGTGGATCTGGGGAGAAGGGGTGGGGGAGGGGTTCAGGGAATTTGAACCTTTTGTAAGGCAAATAAGAAGGAACTAGAACACACTTGGCAGATCGCATACCTCAGCCAGGAAGAACAGTTTTGTATCCGTCGGCTAGGCTGGATCAGAGTCCAGACCTTAACCAAAATCTCATTGGCTTGTTCTCGTCACCAAGCTAAACTCATCCACCAAGTTTTTGTCATAACCCATCCACAACTTTTTGAAATATCATTCTCTTTATCATTTGTGACCCTATCTCTCAATGTTGAACAATCATTTTATACATTCTAGTTTCAGGATCCAGATCTTCACCCAATTCTGAAGAATTAATCCTTGTCACAAACCCAATCTGTCGACTAAATTTCGTCTAAATCCATCCATATCTTTTTGAGATATACTGCGAAGAGGCAAACAGACAGACAGTCAAGTAAACAAAGGAGTAAACAAAGAAAATAAAAACCAGCAATTGTGCTTCTTGATGCAGTGTGAATGTGTTAAAGGTCCTTCACATTATTTAATGTCATTCAAGTCTCTTATCACTAATCTAATATTATATTTGAAATCTTTCTTTACATTCCTGCCCTCCTTTGCTTACCAAGCCTGAGGTTCAAAATACATCTTGGCATTTTATGTTTGATGAGATTTAAACCATGAGTGAACGTCCAATGCACATTTATCAAACAACTTCATTGGTTATTGACTTCCGATAATTTCCCACTTGACTGTGACAGAAAGAAAATGAAAGTCTAAACTTCGTCTGACAATTACGCTTGGTTTGCGATAAAATGATCATATTCAAGAACAGATCAGTTGTTGCAGAAACAGCTGTTTTCATAAGCCTGGTGTTGGCTTAGTGGTTCGGGTGGTGGATTCGGATCCTCGGGTTCTGAGTTCAAGCTCCATTGGCCACTGAATTAACATACACCAGGAGGTTGACTCAACCTGTCATCCTTCTGGGGTCGGCAAAATGAGTACTAGTGTACTGGTAAGGGGGACACTGCATCAGCGGCATTGCCGTGTCCCAAGCAATGATGCAACCAGCAGCCACAGGCTGCACTCGTTGGAGAGAGAGAGAGCTGTTTTCATTTTATCGACTTGAGTAGTTTATTTGTTTGTATAAGGCAATGTTTAAAACTGAGCAGTAACTTCAACATGCAAAAGATTAACTTGACAATACAACTTTGATAAACACACAGGACACAGATCAGTGTCAGTAACGTCATTGCACCAATTCATAAAGTTATTCAACATATTTTGGCGACTTCAAATCCCAATCAATCATCGATGATTAATGGTGATTTTTCGTGATGGCAACGCCATGCTTACAGGTGCTTCGTTCGAGCCTGTGTTACAATTTCAGGAAATGAACCCACGATGCATGAATTATTTCCAAATTATGAGAGCTGTTTATCTGAGGTCTGGAATGGAATCTTGAAATGATTTTGTTTATTATCGGTTCGAAGTGCTCTCCAGAAATTACATTAGAGTGCACACTCAGCTCGAATGTAAAATTGTTAAGTTGTGATTTTCAAGATGAACCTTGGGAATATTTTCTCGTATTGCAAAACTTGCAAGATGAGTTAAACTGTCCCCTCTCTATTTTCTAAAATTTTTGATCAGCCTTTAAATCTGTTATTTATATATTTTTTATTTGAGAATGATGTACAAGCCAACAAATTGATTCATAATTACAATGTACCCCTGCATATCAGAACTTTGAACATTGGCCTGAGAATTTCACATTCTCTTTTCTTGTCCTTCAGAGGAACAATCTGTCATCGACAATATGGTGTTGCGGCGTTCGAAGCCAAGTTACGTGACAGTGACTTTCCCAAGCGGGGCCTCAGTCAATGTTACAGCTCAAGTCAGTGCTCTCCAGTTCACCATTAGTCTACCTTCTTCTTTCGACAATAAAACCCAAGGCCTGCTTGGTATGTGCAACATGGAACATGGTGGAGCAAGTGAGATGCTCACTGTTCATTTTACTTTTTTTCAATTAGCACTCACTTGTTGAATAATCATCTTTCTTTCACTCCCATCAATTGTACAAGTTGGTAAACATGCTTTCTTCATTTTAAATTTATCAGACCATCATCCATATGTTAAATTTTAAATGTTGCTGAAATCAAATTCAGGAATAATGAATTCTCTTGTCAATCTTTGTGCACACCTATTAGCATTGATATCCAGCGATTTGTCTTGACATTAATAAAACTGTTGGTATTGAATTAGGATTTCTAAGATACTGTACTACTTTCTTGATGGAGAGCTAAGGTTCATAATTAATAAAATTTCATTACTTAATGGCTGCAAGGGTGTTAACAACGAGGGTATGGATGGAATTTAATAAACAATAAGATTTTTGGTCAAATGCCACTTCATTGTAACAAAGTAATTATACCATTCTCAAAACATTTTGGTGGTGACAATGAAAATGTATTTTCAGGTTTATTTAATGAAAATGAAAAGGATGATTTCATTTCCCGGAATGGAACTGTAATTCCATTTAATGAAGAAGGCCCACCGAGTGAAAAGACTCTCTACTTTGATTTTGGGCTCACGTGTAAGTTACTTACGTTTTCCTATTATTGAATAATTCCCCATACAAAGAAGAAGAGTGGTGGCAGGGTAGCTCATTGAATACCGTGTTTGTCATTGAGTTGTCTCATTTGATTTTGATTCTTGAAATGATCCCTTTACTAAAAACTACCATTCTGGTGCTGCGTCATCAAAAATTAATTACTTCCTTAAAAATATAACAAACAGTTGAAATATGCAGGGAGATTTCATTCCAATGAAGGAAATGTACTTCCTGTCACTAATCCTGCACAAGTGACTTTTTTATGAAGGGTTTGTATTTGTGAAGGTTTTTATTGATATCCTCGAAAAAAACAAAAATAAGTCTTTGGAAGAATCAAACAGATTTGGCAGTAAAACATAAAATAATACACTATGATGATCTGAACATGATTCCATACAAATTGTTATTTTTTGCGGTTGCTCTTAACCCTGTTTAGTTCTCTTAAGTTTATGGGACACTGGTTGAGGATTTTATTTCCCAAACTGGACTGTCCATAAACGAGTCAATCCAATCTGGCAATACTTATTATCAAACAAATTAAAATGAACTATTTTGTGAAGTGCTTGTAATGGAGGGGGAAAAATATCATAAAGCCACAATAATTTGATGGGGAAGAAAGAAAAGGTAAGTACTTTTTGAATTTTAATTGAATTAGATGTCAAAATACATTTTGAAGGAGAAAATATATAAAGGAGAGAAGAAAAGTTGAACTTAAGGATAAAGAAGGTACCGACAACCCCAAAGGTCCTGTAAACAGACAAGTCCAAAAGTAAGTTCTAAAAAGAGAGAGAGAAAGAGAAGGAATATGGTTAATATGAAGAGAAAAGAGCTCCAAAGCTGGGGATTTCGAGAAAAACGGTGATCACCAACAGGTTTCAACCTTATAAAATGCACATCAAGGTGACCAGGATTTGCAAAAAAATTATCCCTGGACTCTGTGTCCTTTTCTCCTGACAAGGTGGAGAGCTTGCTGTCAAACCTTGACTCAGATTCTGCAACCGGTTGAGACGACATCAGCCTACGTGTCCTAAAAACCTGCTCCGCTGCTCTTGCTCACCCTCTCTCTGTTCTATTCACCCTCTCATTTGCTCAACATCATCTGCCATCTGCTTTAAAATCAGCAAACATTACTCCCCTGCATAAAAAGTGCAAAAACAGATCACTGCAACTGCAGACCAATCAGCTTCCTGCCAATCAGCAAGGTTATGGAATCCATCATTGCTTCAGACATTAAATCCTTCCTCTTCTCCAATGGCTTGATTTCCGATCATCAATTTGGTTTCAGATCAGGTCACTCTACCCTGGATATGTGGCTTTTGCTCTCCCAACAATGGATGGAGGTACTCAATGCCAGACGTGAAATCAGAGCCATATCCCTCGACATATCACGTGCTTTTGACATGGTCTGGCGCACTGCCCTCCTCACCAAAGTCTCTTCATGTGGTATCCAACACCATCTTCACTTATGGCTCGCAGACATCCTCTCCTGTCACAGCCAACGTGTGGCCCCAAATGGAATTCTTTCATCCCCTCTTCCTGTCCAGGCTGGAGTTCCTCAAGGCAGCGTTCTGAGCCCTGTTCTTTTTATGGTTTTCATAAATGATCTCTCTGACTCTCTGGAAAATCCTCTTTATATCTTTGCCAATGTGCAAGCCGCAGCTTCTTCACTCTCTGCACATCACGATAAAATAAAAAACTGGTCCAACACGAGGAATGTGCCTTTCAATCCTGACAAATCTCACACTCTCACTATGTTTCTCCGAAAGGACCGTTTAGAAAACTCCCCCATCTACTTTCTCAACAATCCACTGGAAGAAGTCATTTCATTCAAGCTTCTGGGTCTCACTATCTGCCATGATCTTTCCTGGGAAAGCCACATTTCCAACCTGGCCCCCAAAGCCAGTTGCTGACTGGGAATCCTCCATCGTGCATAGTCTTCCTCGGCCCACCTGAGCTCCTGACCACATACAAAGCTTTCGTCCGCAGCCTGATTGAGTACTCCTCTCCCCTCTGGGCTGGTGCTCCTGCCTCTCACCTGTCTCAGCTTCACGCTGTGAAAACCAAGGCATTTAAGAGCATTGGTATCTCCTGCTATGAGGCTGAGACTTTGGTTCTCTCACTCTCCCACCACAGGCATGTCGCTGGTCTTTCTGGCCTCCACCGTCTCCTCTCTGGTCTCTCCCACGCTTATCTCTTTGCGATATGTCCCCACCATATTTTGCAGGGCGCTCAAGGTCCTCAACACCCCTCCCCCTCCTGGTAAAACTACCAAAATTATGAATCACTGCTCACCTTCACTCTTTCATTCCTCTTTTTTCCTGCCTTTGGAATAAACTCCCACAGTCTCTTCAATCCCATTCTTACCTCCAGGCCTTCAAAACAGCTGTTCACCACCACCTCTTATCTTCCCCCATCCAAAATCTTGATCTTTTCTACCCCTGTTAATCCACCCCAAACCCACCTCCTTCAAATTCCCTACTTTCCTTCCTGAAAGTCTCTGTAATGTCCAACTTGTATACCCTGTGTTCCCTGCCCCAACCCTCTCCCTTCCACAGATCTCCTAATGTCTCTGTTCCCCAATTTTGTCCTTCCCTCTCCTGTCCCTCTTGTCTCATGCCCCACTTGCTGTGCATTGTGTGTTAGCTCTCATATGAGCCTCGACAATGTATCAAAAAAAACCCAGTATGGAATGGATATTGTTGATGAGATGGCCGGGAAGTACTCTGTCAAAGCAGAATCTCATAGATGTCCACTTCATGTGTTTCACAACATTCTTTACCTGTCTGCTGTAAATGCATGGGTCCTGTTCAAGTCAGTGACTGGGAAACATATCAGCCAATGAGACTTCATTGCACAATTTGTTGACGAGCTCTGACAGGGGTACATGTCAATCACCACCACGAGAACAACAACAGTTGAGTAGTTTGGAGGATGAGCCTCCAAAAAAGTGCATGCGGAAACAATGCCAAGTCACCACATGCAAGAACAAAACGGTGGACAGCTGTGCAATGTGCAACAAGTTCCTTTGTGGAAAATGCACTGGGCAGGTGGTTAAAAAGTGCACAGCTTGCTGTCAGATGCAAGAAAAAAATGGTGGACAGTTGTGTGATGTGCAAAGCTGTGTTTCAAGTAATCTCATCATTGCAAGCAATAAATATGTGTTTGACAATTGATTTCTTGCTTTACATCATATCATGACCAGCTTTTTCCATCAGCGGTCAAATTGATTGCTTGCATCGGTTTGATGTGTGTGGGCAAGGCTGGCGGTTCTTATCAAGGACAGTGTTGAGGTATCATTATTTTAATCAAGCGATAACAAAGAAAGTTGTTTTAGAAATTGCTTTTCGAATTGAGGAGGACTTTCTGGAGTTCCCCTGCTTCATCCAGCCCATGGATCGACCAATATGAATCCACCAAGTTCTCAAAGTAAAATCTTAAAACTTTGATTTTTTTTGTCACTTTCTAGGGGAGGTCTTAGAAAATGAGCGCATCATGCTACAAACAACGAACCAAAGCAGTAGCGATTTTACACCAATGTTCATGGATGATGTCATAAACAATGCTTCTCCTGCTGACCTTCAAAGAGGAACCAATCTCTGTGGAAATGACACCTCCTGCTTGTTTGACTTCCTCACAACAAATGACACAGAAGTTGGAGAAGCCACATTAAATGCAAAAAAGCAAATGGATGAAACAAAATCATCACTCAGTAAGTAGCCTCATTATGCACAAAATTTAGTGGCCCTCTGATGTTGATTAGCTCTTGATATTACAGCTGCATTGAGGTTTTACAATGCTATTTTAAAACACATTAGTTTTGCTCTTTACCATGTCACGTATACAGTCTCACCAGACAAGATGTTTACCATAGCTCGAAGTTAGATAGACAGAAAATACTAAAGTGAATCAAACTATTTCTCTTTCAGATGCTTTTCCACCAAACATAACTGGTGAACACGAGCTTCAATCTTCAATAAACAATGAATTTACAACAACATATTTAACTGATGGTGAAAACGTCACATTTTCTTTGGATACAAACTCCACCGAGATAAACATCACAGGTAAGAGTGGTCTCAATCTATAGTGTTTTGATTCATATTTTTGCAGTATTCATTGCAATTTTCATACTTATTATCCATAATAATAAATATCAGTGTGTGTCAGTGTATCATTGCATCAGTGTGTGTTCAATCAGTCAGTATGTCTCTGCATTAACTCCAAAATCATGAAATCTAGTGGCCCCAAACTTTGCTTGCATACTAAGGGAACTCTGAGGGAATGCAAGAATGAAAATTGGGTGTTTAGGTAAATTTAAACACCCCTTTGGAAGATAATTTAATGGGCGCTCATCAAAAAGAACAAAACAAGCCGCATGAAGATAGCGGCATGCCATCTTTGTCAGTTCGCTGGGGTCTTAAGCTTCCATTTTGTTCGACCTGCTCAACAATGCCTTGATTTGCAACAGGCCACAATGGTTTCTTAAAGATAAAGCACCCAATTTTTTTTGCACTTTCCTCACTCACAATATCGAATGCCTCCTCTTCATACCTACAAATCGCTCTGTACATCACTTTTGTAAGTGCTATCCTTTTCATATTAGGAGCTTGGAGCGATTTCATGCTTTATATGATGGAATTTTCCACGATAAACTCTCACAGACTAATTTAAGTACGTAATCGAGTTATGATTTTGGCTTTGAGGATTGAAACTTGAGGACTTCACTTCTTAAAGCACAGCGGATTAAAATATTTACTTTCAACTTAACTTTTTCTACTGAATGGAGAATTATATTTAGTGAAGAAAAGATTAAGGAAAGTTTTGAAATTAACCAGCTTCATTGACCTTGTTTCATTGAGTGCAACAAAAATAACTTAATTCAGTGCAATGAAAACAATTAACCAGCAGGATCAATGCGATGGCATTCTCCAGATTTTGGAAAGGAAAAGAAAGTCGATTAAAGATCAAATTGAAAGAACAAACGATTAAAACATCATGGTAGAATTCGGATGGGCAAAGCAATTTTGAAAAATTTCCCCTCAATTTGTTTTTTTCTCAGGAACGCATTCCCCCTTTAATACATTTCAAAAGTCAATGAGATTTTGAAGTTTGATTGAAACGATGTTTTCCATAAACATATCGATGATGGAAATACATAGAAGTGCCAGTATATAGGCATGTGTGTATGTATGTTTATTTATATATATATATATATATATGCATACATACAAACATGTGTATATATGTATGTATATATGTATGTATATATGTATATATATATATATATATATATATATATATATATATATATATATATATATATATATATATATGTATATATATATATATATATATATGTTGGGGTGGTCCAAAACCAGTAAAAAAAAAATAATTAAAATTCAGACGTCTCCACAAGCCTTAAATTATTCCACTATGATTCACTAACGCGCATAAAAGCATTTAAGTTGATCGGAGGTGATTTAGAGGTCGCTCCTATGACGACTTTTAGTTTCATGTGTTGGTTAAATTAGGGTATGGTCAGGTATGATTACGGGTACTTCTGGATGTCCGAGGTGGAAATGGAGTGCATTTTCGAACTCTATCGGGTCGAGTTACTCTAAGAAATGACTGCACCGAACATCAAATTCACTACCATTTCGAAAATATGACCTAAAACAAGATTTATCATTACTGGAGTTGAGTAACTAATCCTACTCATTTCGATATTTTATAATCTATAATTAATTTGTTGTCCGTCTAAACATTTGTTGGAGTAAATCGACCCCATGAGTTCAAAAATGCAGTCTAATTTCACCTCGGAAGTTCAGAAGTGTACGGATTCGCATCTCACCATACCCTAATTTTTCAATCAATGGAATTACATACTATTAGAATATTTCGTCTCATTTACCAAATACCACTATCATCTCCGCCTCTATTGCTGTCTCCACTCCCACCTGAACTTATTTCTAGCCGGCCCAACATCCAGTGTTTTATATTCAATGATTCACGAAAAATATGTTGGTTATTTATTTAGTTTTAACCTTACCTTTGTTTCTGTACTTTGTCTTGACATCAACGAGCGTGTAAAATGCAGCTTCACAAAGATACATTGATCCAAACAATGTCAGAATTCAGAGGTTGGTGTGAGATCAAAGCGTAAACAGGAAGGCACGTGACCAAGAACGTCTCTTGATCCAGTTTTTTGAAATCTTTTTCAGCCGGGGAGTTGAGCTTTAACTCAAGAAACTCCTTTTGCACTTCGTCTGAAATATCAGCTACTTCACATTGAAAGGGGTTCCTCATGAATTTCCAGGCTTCGCGCTTCTCATCTATATCCAGAAAGTATCTGATAAATTCTGCTTTAAATTCAGTCAGATGAGTAATTATTTGTTTTGTTTTTTTAACTCAGACTAAAGGTAACTGAATGAGAGCAGAATCCAAGTTCGCAAAACTGGCTGTATTTCCATCCTGAATTCGACATTTCCAGAGGTCGAGTTTGGCCAAGAAGGCTCAAATGACGTCATGGTGCATGATTTATGTTGATGTTTTTCCCTTGGAGTCCCTCGTGACAAGAAAGCAAAAGAATTGTTTCACTGTGGAGAAACGAGAATGGTTTCAGAGCTGCCATGGTTTGGTTCAGATGAAACATTTAAAACTTCGGGATGATTTCATTCTGGAAGAGAATGATTGCAGATATTACGGAAGTATTTGGGATAATAAAATGAATAGGCAATGTAGATTCAGCCTTATTTTTGAGAAATAGTGCAAGTTTATAGGAATTACATGGACGGATATAGATATAAGATAAAGAGAGGAATATATGAGACAAGGACACTTAATTCTATTTTTTACGAGTGGAACTGTTTTCCTGAAAAGCTAATGGAAATAAGACAACTGCATTCGTTTAAAATAAATTTTCATGAACACATAACAGCAGACGGAATGGAAGTGTATTTCACTGGGACAAGCACCAGTGGAACTGTGACACAGTTCATGCATTAATGTTTCTGCTTCTCTGAATGGTGTCTTGTTTTAATTTCTCAATCTTGCCATCGGTTGCCATGCTTAGAAGTCAAAGAGAATATAAATAAGGATGATTTTCTTTCAATAAGTTGAAATTGTTTTAAAGTCCTGAAAGCATTTTGGTAAATTTGTTGTTTTAACAAGTGCACAAGTCTTGTTTTTGAGATGTTCTTACAAGGCTGTGGTAAGTTCTGACGGTAGTATGAAAGTTCTATTTGCAGTTACCCATGGAAAACCATCTTTGTTTGGCTTGAGAATATTTCTGCTCTGTATTTATTGATCTTTTCTTTTGCCCACATTGTTGCAATTTTGTTCCTGCTTTCAGCGAGTGGCTTGTTGACATGGCGTCCCACATCCGTGGAGCGCACATTTGCCATCGTACTGGCTACAAACGGCAAAGCCACTGGCCAGCTTGCTCTCTCTCTCATTGTGTGTGGCTGCATGAACAACGGAACTTGCGACTATGAGCACGAATCTACATTAGAAACTGGAGATAGCAACAGCACATTCAAGGCATGTCTCTGATTTTTTTTTTTTGGAGTTATCTGTGGTTTGGCAGCCATTTTAATTTTGTAATCGCCAATTAAACAAGTTCTCATTGAAAAAAATATAACATCCCTGAAACTTTTTGTTTTTATTTGGAAAAGCTTTGTTCTTTTCCACAAAATGATCTCATTTCCTGTAAAATGGGTTTTTCTGTTTTGTAATCCAATCTGAGTTTGGAGCTGATGATTTGGGATTCTAGCATCAAATTATTTGCACTTGTTGATCAAATATATACTCTTTCAATGTTGTGGGATCAAAAAAATGATGTGCCACACGACTATTGCCAGAGAGATCGTAACCACCAGGGTGTACCTGACACTCATCACCCTACTTGTGTTCCACATAAATCGACATAGTCAGGCAGCCGTGATAATTAGACATCTATCTCAAAGCGAAGCATGATTGGGGTGGGGATAAATTGGGATTTAGTGGTGACTTAAAAAGTATGAGAACCATTCAAGGCCATATAAACTATCCTATAGGGGGCTTTCATGAGTAGCGGGATCTTTTTTGTCAATCTGCACAATGCCTGAAGAGCTTCTGAGTTTTAATGTCACTCTGTTGATTCATCTGTCATCCACTAATTTGTTTGTTCTACATTTTATTAAACACATACAAACCCCACAATGTTGCATTTTCCACTTGAAAATAATTTACATACTACATCATTGGAGTTGTCAATTTAAATTTAAATACACAAAAATAGAGGTCCTAACAGTAGATTGAGACACAGACATGTATATTACAGGGTAAAATACTTCACCATCCCATCCACACTACTTTTCGTTGACTGCTTATTGTTCCCATCTGAGCATTTGATTCATGATGCTTGTACATCATGTGGCATTCAAATATATCATGTTCAATGTCTTGTGATGTGTGTGTGTGTGTGTGTGTGTGTGTGTGTGTGTGTGTGTGTGTGTGTGTGTGTGTGTGTGTGTGTGTGTGTGTGTGTGTGTGTGTGTGTGTGTGTGTGTGTGTGTGTGTGTGTGTGTGTGTGTGTGTGTACACACATCTTCAATCACCTTTCCTGATTCTCCATAGAAAGGAGTTTTTACGGTGTTTGTGAACCGTTTTTCTTTCATGAAGTTCTACCTCGCTGTCAGCTACAAATATCTATTTCCTTGTATGCAGGTTGCGTCTTGCAACTGTACTCAAGGCTACACTGGCTCAAACTGCAGCGATGATTTAGACTCATGTTTGGACAACCCATGCTTCCCTGGAGTCAATTGTACAGACTTTAAAGCTCCCTTATTGGGCTTCAACTGCAGCTCGTGCCCACCTGGGCTTGTTGGGAATGGCAGCAAGTGCTTTGGTAAGATTTGTTGGTACAATTGAAACAATCTGGTGTTGTGCACACCTGGAAAAAATATATATCTAGTGTATGGTAGTTATCATGCGTGTTATGTGGGAATGTTTCAGCACAAACAACACGCCAGTAAATACATTCTCCAGTTTAAATAATGCAATCGTCAATTATCTTGCTTCATACAAACTGCAATTCCTCAAAAAAAATTACTGTGCACACTTTTGCCACAAATTGTCCTCTTGATCTCACAATTGAACAACCAGAAATTTTCACTGTAGTTTAAACAACCAACCAGAAGGAATAATTATTTTCTGCCACCCAGAGGTAGAGAATAGTTATTGTATTACACTGGTCAGATTAATGAAAAAGCCATCCAAAGACAACTGCTTTGCCCATTGGGACTCTATCTTGCAAGTGGTTGCAAGTTAATCTGACCAAAAACTTCCACTTTGCACAATAACGAACTCCATCGTATCGAAGGTTACAAAGTGATCTGATAAAGTTTATCTTGGATTTCAATATGCCAAAAAACCCTTGCTATAATTTATGTTCGTGGTCCGGTTACGATCTTGTTATCTGTTTTCCTCGAAGCACACTGTTTGGTGCTCTTGTAACTTTGTTCTCTGTCGCATGGCTTCCAAGGAAAACCTGTCCCATGGCTTCCAATTAAATGGTCCATAAGTCTGCAAAGCTCCTGATTCCATTAAGGTTCTGGTGTTCTGACGTTAGCTTTGGGCTTTGGCCCCAAGTCTTTGAGATTGTATACCTCCGTCCCCTTCCAGAAAAATCAGTTTGCTTCACCAATTTCAATACAACAAACTACTTATTTCTCTTTCAGATTGTACTTTAAACGACGTTGAGGTGTTGTGGAATCATTGTAGTTTTAATGAAAGTTAAATATTTAACATAAATAATAAAAAATAAACCAATGTCACCCCCAGGGTGACCAGTATCTTGCCAAAATGTGACCACGTGAGACTTCTTTAAGGTCACACAGAGGTGAACAGTGCTGCTATCCACCAGGAGCGACTCCTTGAGGAATATCTGCCTACGAGAGATTCCGATGAGAATCGTTCTACAGAGTAACCATGAAAAATATGTGTTTGCCTCATAACGTCACCAAATGACGTCTTAATGTCTCAAGCTTGACATATCTAGAAAGCACTCATCGAGGTGTTCAATTTGAGGTATTACACGATATGGTACCTAAGATTTCAAAATTTGACCTTGGGGTCAAAAACTTTCGACCTCCAGTGCTAACCATGAAGGTAAAGGCCGATCACCACCAAAAATTAATCAGCTGAGCGCCAGACCATGAACTATATTCCCATGAAGATTGAAGACGATCCAATCAAAATTACTCAAAAAATAATGGTTTCGTCGACTCCCCTGATTTGCAACAAAGTGACCTTGACCTTGAAAATTTTATGCGCTGAAAGGGACCTCTATCGGACTCTGATATGCGAAGTTACAAAAATTTCCAATGATAACTGTGCTCTGCAGAGTGATCGATACGTGATTACAGACAAAAAATATATACAAGCTGACTAACATATCCCAAAAACTTCGTTTTGGCAAGATAAAAATCGCACCTGTGTCTGAAGGAAGTGGTTCAGTTTGGCATTTTAACATGAAATAGGTAAAGCCAAGAAACGAACCAAACCCCATTATATTTACCCTTTGGAACCCTTTAGAACTACCCTTTAGAAGCCTCCAGAATTACACTTGAAAACCCTTTTAGAAATAAACACGGTGGTTTAAAAAGGTTCTTCTACATTTTTCACGGATGGATTGAGGGACATATCCAAATATTAAAGTGGCTTCACTGCTTAAAAATTTCTTGTTAATCGTTTCGCCAAAAGGGCAGTTGAAAGTGAGTTCATTTTATTTATTATCCTTGTCTTGCCTTTGGTCCATGATGTCACACAAATTCCTCCATGATAATTACTGGCAGATATTGATTTGAATAGTCAGTCTGAAAACTCCTGCTGTTTTAGCTTGGTTATGGAATAGCAATATTCATGTCATGAAATATGAGAAACAAATCACCAAGAAAGGTTAAAAATTAATGTATTTTTGTTACTATCCTACAGATGATGATAATTGCAAGAACAACCCATGTGAGCATAATTGTATCGACATTTATGCTGATTACAACTGCAGCTGCAATTCTGGCTACATTGTTTCAGCATCTGACATCAATAAATGTGAAGGTAGGCAATTGCTTTTATTAATGGAGGTGATGGCAATTTGCAGTTTTAAAAGATATGATGAGTTGGATGGAATGGTGCATGACATTTTTGATGGGAATGTTGGTGTTTGACAGTTTAAATTTGTGTCACAGGAGGAGCGATTTCATTTGGTTCAAATTTGACTAGACATTTGTTTATACTCATCACTAACCTTGTCTGTATAATTACAAAAACGATAACTGTTCCACTCTCTTTATCTCACTTGTAGCCTTCTTGATATTCAGCACGTCAATTAAAGCGGGAAACATGTCGTGGATATTCATTACCAGTGCAATAAAGATAAAAATTCTAATTAATAATCAATGAATACTAATTGATGATACAGTATGTATATATATATATATATATATATATATATATATATATATATATATATATATATATATATATATATATATAATCTGCCTTTATCACCAAAGTGTGGAGTTCGTGGTTTTGAGCCATCATCACATGTGATGGTGTGTTCCATGCAAGGGAAAATACTTTTTGGCTGCCAAATAGAAAAGTTTCCAAACACAATGTTGAGAGAGACAGAGACAGACAGAGATAGATCTATTTTTAAAGCTTTGATCCTTTAATTTCTAGACAAATATTCTCGCGACTGTGGCTGCAAAGTTGAATCTTCAGATCCAGTTGTGGTGGACGGGCAGTTAACACTGACCAAGCTGGATCGCCGAGTTGTTTTGCTTTGGAGGCAGAGACGTGATCCTCAGAGGTTATGGCGCATGTGGGAGGGGAAGGGCGGCACGGATGGAGCAGATGGATGCCCAGCACAAGGGGTTTATACTTGAACCCATGTCAGATACACAGACACCAGCAAATTAAAAATAAACACAGGGATTTAATGAAAATAGATGAAATATTTACAAGGGTAATGATTCATAATCGAAAAACAAAATGTGAGGAAAGTTAAAGCCGAAAGGCGAGGCGCTTCCACACATGGACTTTAATGCAGACAAGGGGAAAACAAAAGAAAAGCAAATTCTCTCTTTATTCTGGCACTTATCTTTGTCTGGAGGTGGTCTTTCTTGAACATTGGTATCGAGGTGCTTCATCCTGCGTGGGAAGATGCACCCAAAATGGCGCCAAGCCACTCTCTGGGTGGGAAATGTACTTGAGGTAATTAATGAGGTGGTATTCAACACCAGGGCTCACCAACTGCCGTGCGACTTCCTTGTCGATCGCACTAGCTGACGGCGCTACCCTCTACAGCATGACACCGCTCCTTTCGGTGACATACACGAGGCTTCAAGGTTGGTCTCTCACGACCCAGCCAAGATGCAATGGCCAGCATCTTGCTCCACCGCACGAGCCAATTCGCCAAAAGCTTGAATACGAAAATGGTTCCATCTTCTTCATCTGTCGAAGGAAAGCCAGCTGTAATGCCCTAATCATACACACCATCTCCTAGTTCCGTCATCTCTCGACTGCGTCCTTCACTCAACCCAACAAACCAACTGCTCTTCCTCCTCGCTTCTGACATCCTGACCCCCAATCATCCACCTCCGGGGGCGTGGTGTCACCCGCTGTCACCCTTGGAGGAGGGGCTTCTTGCCTACTTGGTCATCCAGCTTGGTTGTAATTATTTTTAAGGACATGATCCCCCTTTATCACTGGTCTTGAAATACAAAAACATAAGGAAAAGGTCACAGGGGGCAATGACATACTGGGGAAAAATTGGTCTTGATACCTATCTAATTAACACAGCACCACCCCCTGGGTGGTGTCAAGTAACACATGCTCACAGTTTCCCAGCTTAATTTACATTGAGATGTCTCCTTTACGTCCATGGACCAGGCAACTCGATACTATCCTAACTTTGCTATTAAATCCCTCCATCTACCCCACAAACATAACAATATATTTGAGGTGAAATTTAAAAAGAGATCTGATTTATTTTTCCCAAAATATGTGTCTGGCTGTTTCTCTTGTGTGAATATCACCCATTGCATATGATCATAACAATAATGGAAGGGGACGAGAGGGATGAGAGGTTTTCTCATAAACTTGGCTGTGTGCTTGCATTCACATCAAAAATCCTGGCTAATTATGGGGGTTTCCCAGATTAAACTTCTTTCGGCTGTATGCATTTGTTAATTATGTAGGCCTCTAAATGTTTTTAGTCAGAACTCATTGGGGATCAAATCGATGTCTACTGATGTTCTTGTACTAGATTTATGGACATGCAATATTACAGATCAGTGAAAGAAATCTCTACTTTTCTAATACCTTCAGAGTTTTTGATCATGTTGTATTCCGTTTCTTTACTTCATATTCTCCACATATGATGAGCACAATATTTTGACATGTTTGATACATTCATGGGATTGGTAAAATGTAACATCCTTTTCAGAAACTCAAGCAATCTTGCTTCAACATGCTTTGCAAAATGAGGCATCATTTGCTCGTTCCAGCATTCCAGAATTTAAGTTTGCTGCATTTCCACTGAAGCTTATTGCATGGCTTGTGATTGCTGAAACATCAATAACTGCCACAGTATTTTTCAACAAGAAGACGGAACATTAAATTAATTGCAGAGCCTCGCCGGGGTATATATGTTGTATTTATAATTGGGAGTGAACGATCGAAATGAGAGTAGATCTGCATGTACATTCACATATTGAGTGTCCTAAAGACAAATTTCAATACCCTCTCCTGCCCCCTTGGTCATGGCCGAGGCTAAATGAGCTCCTCAGATGCAAAAGACACAAATCCGGAAAAAAATGATCCTCTGGCACAAGTTAATCGAGCGATTCCGAACAAACTAGAAGGGCACTTGGCAGAGCACATACCTCCACCACACAATGCCTGATCCACGAGAACATATCGGCCCAATACATTTTTGAAATATCATGCCATACTGTATATCGTTTATGGCCCCATTTATCTTTGTTGAAAATTCACTTTAAAAATGAAATCATTTTCGTATCCAGATCCAGATTGGGATCTTCACCAAAATCGAATCAATTGGTCGTGGTCACATACCCACCTGTCCACCAAGTTTCATTCGAATCCGTCCACAAGTTTTTGAGATATCGTGCTATATATTGGCTTTTTTTTTTGAGCCCATCTCTCAATGGTGAAGAATCACTTAAAAATTATCAAATCCTGATTCAGATCTTCACTAAAATTGAATAATTTATTTCGTGTCACACACTCAACGTGCCCACCAAGTTTTGTCTGAATCCGTTCACCACTTTTTGAGATATCGTGCTATATTTCGCTTTTCTCCCTGTCTCTCAAAGGTGAAGAATCACTTTAAAAAGCTACTAGCTGGATCCAGATCCAGATCTTCACCAAAATCGAACCAGTTTGTCCTCAGCACACACCCAACCTGCCCACCAAATTTCTTCTGAATCAGTCCACAACTTTTTGAGACATCCTGCACACAAAACAAACAAAGAAACAGACAGGGGTGAAAATATAATCCAACTTCGGTGGCAGAGGTAACTAGTAATGTCTGCTGATTCAAAGTCGGTGACTAATGAGTCAAACTGATGTGCAGTTGAAACAACAATGTGATAGAATAACATCCTGACAAATGTCTGTGGAGTAAAATTGTAAATCTACGCAATTATACTGCCTTCCTCGAAACCCAAAACATCAAAATGAACCAATTAAGATATTCGTTTAAAGACAACAATATGTTCGTTTAAAAGTGTAATCGTTGAATTTGGGGGCAAAAAATTGTTCATGTGAGATCCTCATCTGGATTTCCAGAATTACTGCTAACTAGTAACTACCCCTCAAATGTTGTTTGTTCCGCTTCTGTGAACAATAACATTTAATTCACTGCTTGTTCTTCAAGTCTGAAAATCTATGACTGCTTTATATACTCGTGTCCTGTTTCCAACAGATATCAATGAATGTGACAATTCAACTTTGTGCGTGAAAAATGCCGATTGCATCAACCTGAATGGAACCTACAATTGCACCTGCCGGGAAGGATTTATTGGAAACGGTGATATTTCCTGCGCAGGTGTGTTGGCTTGATTCATGTGCTGAATTATTTCAACTCAATCAGGATCAGATTCATTCAACAGTAATCTGTTACTCATCGTTGGAAGTTTTTGTAATGCCTCTACTGTTTACCCCAAATAGCTTTTCCCAATTAAAAAAAGCTACACAGATCAAACGAAAAAATTTATTATGGAAAAGGGATTGAATAATTTCTCTCAATAAATGTTTTCGTTATGCAATGGATTTTATGGGACAGATCTTTTTTATGAATATCCTTGTTTCATCATTTCATTCTGATGACATTTATTCATATTTTGTTGTTGATGATTTATTTATTTGGGACAACATGATGATATGAGTTGAATATTTTTGTTCTGGATTTCTTCTGTAACAGATATTGATGAATGTAAAACTGAAAATGTATGTGGAAACCACTCAATCTGCCTGAACGTGATCGGTTCACATAATTGTTCCTGTGAGAGAGGCTATGAAGGAGATCCCTGCATGGGTGAGTTTTTCTCTAATTCCCATCCATCTGGTCAGCTTGTTGTAAAATAAACAAAATCTATGTCACATATCAAATTACCCCGTTACCTTGAATGAATGGCTTTTGAAATAATATTGTTATTTGGAAAGAAGGTCAGAGGATCCATAGCTAAATTGTGCTGATAATCGTATGGACCTTTTGCCGAGTAGCTCAGATTTATTCATGTATCAGGAATTTGTCAGCAGTAAGTTGTATGGTAAGATGTGCACGGAGGAGGTGATGACTGTAAACCAAGCGAAATAGGATGAGGTTGTGTTGTGTAAAACCTCATGTGCAGGCGAGGCCAGGTTGGACACAAAGGCACCAAGAAAGTGCTGCACACTGTAAAAAAAGACATTTAACATGTGCTGATTGGCCAAGAACTGCAGACTATGTTGTTATAGTAAGCTGTGGAGCCCTGGATAGGACAGAATACTCGACGAGAGGCCACCCTGCAGGGCGAGATGGCCTGGAAGATGACGCCACACACAGACAATGTGAAACCAATGATGGGATTAGCTGTGTGCTGGAAAGACTGTTGCAGAGGAGGTACCCACAACTTGAACTTGTTGTCACCCACAAGTTCCCCAAGCCTTATGTATACCAGGTTGTTCACAAATAATTAATAATTCACATGGTCTCGCAGCCATATTGGATTGAACAAAAATCTTTAAAAATATATTTCTCTTGAACTGCTTCATCAATTGACATGAAACTTCACAATTATGATCTAATAATCATGGGCAACATGTGTTTTAAATTTCAACCCAATCGGACGCATGCTGAATCTGGGTTCAGGGATTGAAATCAAACTTGGTAAAAGTATGTATAATTGTGTAATACTTTGGGCGGAGGCATATCTGGCAATGTTGCGGCCTCGAAGTGTGGCTTGCTAGTTTACCATGCATTGAAAATCCTGGTTGTTCATTTAAAATGTCACAAGGAAATTCTGTATCTTTCATGTTCACATAACTGAATTCCGTGACATTAAAATGGACTGCTATTATTTTGAAAAATTTCCTTTCATGTTACACAGATGTGGATGAATGCAAAGGGAACAATGATTGTCATTCCAATGCAACCTGTTCCAATACGGATGGTGGCCATAACTGTACCTGCAAGGGAGGATTTACTGGCAATGGATTGGTTTGCGTCGATGTTGATGAATGTGAAAAAGGCATCAACGATTGTGATCCGAACACCACGTTGTGTGTAAATGGAATTGGAAATTACCTGTGTGAATGTCGCACTGGATATGAAATCAATGCTGCAGGAAAATGTGAAGGTAAGGTTTTTCGCAAAGTTATTCAGAAGAGGTGCTTTCTGTGTGCAATTATCGGTAACTAAAAATCCCATGGGATCTCACAACACTGCTGCTCCGAATACTTCATAATCATGCCTGTTATTTAAGGGAATCTTTACTTTATTTGTTGTTTTGTGATTAATGGTCGTGACAGTCCATGGGGCATTGGGAGGGTTAAACTGTGCCCATTTGGATGATGCATTTGAAATCATGCTCCTTACGGGTGGCACACTCCTGATCACAGAGCCAAATGGCAAGAAGAGTTAAACATGTTGTAGTTACCAGACCGCACAGTTGCCCAGTTCGAATCCAGTGATTTATGTCAAATTGAACACGACAGTCCCTTATCTCAGACCTCCTGCTATATTCCATGTCCAGAGCCACATTACCATGCAGATGGCAGTCCCTGATACGAGCTAGTGCCGAAAGGCAGTCACGTGACAGATCTTAATCTTTGGCTGAGCAACTGAGTCACGTGATATGATCTTATCTAATCAATCAATTAGCCAAACAGAATCGAGCCGTCATGAGCAAACATAATCCACCCGAAGACCAAGTCAGGTTAAACATCTATTGAAAATAAGCACAATATACAAGAAGCAAACACAGTCAATGATTCTCCATAGCCCATGACTGATACTCGCACCCATAAACAAATCAAGCGACAAATGACAGATCCTTAATTAACGTATTCCTTAAGCCTCAGAGACACGATAGAAGATGGGGGCAAGTCAAAAGACAGCAGAGTTGGGGAGATAAACTTGTTAAGTAGCTTATACAGCAAACACCTGGTACATCCACAATATAGTCCCAGCAGGCTGTAAGAGGTGAGGGCCAGGGCCCGATCGAGCGGGTGTGATGTTGACAGGACAGGGCTTTGCTATTCTCTACTTTCCGCTCCCTTCAGAGCACAGCCTTGGCTTGGTGGTTCCGGGGTCTGGCTATCGATTCTTTGAAGACCCACCTTCATTGCCGGCCACACCGACGTCACTGATGACAATTTACACCCCGCCTCTTACCTCCACCACTAGTTCAAGCCCCGACCGGCTTGAACCACTGTTGAGTCACAGTTTCTTGCAACAAGGCTGGTCGATGCAACTGCAATATTACTTGTTGCTGTCGAAACTTGTGCAAGTGGACTCCTGCAGTGCAAAAATGGAACTTTTATTTATTTATTTATTTATTTTACATTTTTGAGGCTCGTATGAGAGGTAACACACAATGCCCAGCAAGGGGTGGGGGGCATGAAACAAGAGTGGCAGGAGTGGGAAGGACAAAACAGTGGGGAACAGAGCCATTAAGAGATCAGTGGAAGGGAGAGGTATGGGGCGGGGAACACAGGTATTATGCAAGATGGACATTATATTTTGACAGATCAGTGGACTAAAACATCAAATATAGGCTTGCAGGAATGAGGGATTTTAGACACACACACTCAATAGGATGCGTCTGACATTTCTCATGATAAAAATTGTTGACGCATATCCAAATGACATTTAATTACTTCAACAATTCCACTACAAATTCAATATGGAAATAACTATGCTATATTAAGCATATATTAACCCCTCGGAATCATTTCCACAACATTATTTATGCTGGTGGATTAACATTCCATAAGGTCGGACACATGGGCGACAGATTACATCACTACGCTTGATTGCAAAAATAAACGTTTTTTTTTTTAACTTTGAAGCAGATCCAAAATGTAGCAACAATGTGAAGCATGGAGGATGTGACTCATGTTGATTGCATTGCAGAACAATACAGTACAGCAATAGGCTTTGATATTATCTCACCTTTTTTTTATCTTGAAATTAAACAAAGGGTGCAAGTTGGTGGGTTTCCTCCTCAATGCAAACTAGCTAAATTGATAATTAGAAATTGACGATGCATCAACGAAAAGCCTCCACAGCCATATGCCAACTTGGCATCCTCCATCGTGCAAAGTCCTTTCTTGGCACACTTGAACTCCTATCCACTGACAAGGCTTTCATCTGCAGGTCAATGGAGTACTGCTCTCCCCTCTGGGCTGGCTCCCCTGCCTCACATTTTGCTCAGCTTGATGCTGTGGAAATATAGCCCTTCAGTGTCATTGCAATCTCTCGCAATGAAGCTGAGTCTTTGGGCCTTTCACTTCACTATCGACGACAGGTCGGTGGCCTCCCTGGCTTCTTCCGCCTCATTTATGGACTTGCACCCGCTGCTATCTCCATGCCTTCTCCCCCTCTCACCCCCCCCCGGCCTCTGACAGGTATCTGCAAGATGCACATGGTCCACCAGCAACCACCTTCGAGTGAAATTGCCTAAATACAGAATCACTGCTCACTTCCACTCATTTATTCGCCCTTTTCCCCGCTTGTGGAACACCATCCATACTCTCTTCAATCTTATTCTTCCCTCCAGGTCTTCATGATCACTGTTTAGTGTTCACCACCCCCTCAAGTCTTCCCATAGGCAAAACTATGATGTTTTCTGCACCAGTTAACCCAACCTGCACCCCTCCCAAAACTTTGCTGATGTATCCATATTGTCCACCCTTTGCGTTCTCCCATACCCATCGTCGTTACCTGCATCCCTTGCTTGTTCTTTCCATCTACTTTCTCCCTCCCCTCTGCTGTTGGTGTTTCCCCTTTCTCCTGCTGTTCTCTTTGTTGTGTTGTTTCCTGATTTTATTCTGTCATAGCTCTTCTCCGATCCAAGAGCATGTATATTAAAAAAAAAACTAAAGGCCATTTCTATTAAATATAACAAACAAGAGATGCTGCTTACTTCCAGCAAGTCAAGCTCTGAATATGGAACATTTTGTTACACATTGGTTGAAAGGGTGCTCGAGCTCCAACTTGGGGATTTCACTTTGTCGAGTTAGTTAGGGCAGGAATTTGTAATTTGGCCAGCATATCAGCGTTGTTCACCAACTCGTTTTAAAGACACCATGGGATTTTTAACATCAGCCAGAAGTCAATGCTGGAAGATGAGCCCACAACCAATAACTCATGGTCATTTGAGAGACGGCACACTTTTTGATGCAATATTCTTGCTCGCAAAGCACCAATCTGACAGGTTATCATTGAGTGAAGAATGAGGCAAAAGGCAAGTGCACTAATTCTGTGCCACCCTGTTGGTTCACAAGCACGCAAGTAACCACATCTGAAAGTAACTACTGCATATACTTTGTAAAGAAAGCAGAAGTTTGGGAATTTCTTTTTCAAATATTGGTGTTCACGAAACAAAATTAATATAGCAGAATCTTAAATCTCTTTCCCCACTTCACTCCATCCCCCTTTCTCCTCTGTCATCACAACCCCTTTTACCTTTTTCTTCACCTCCATTCCAACACCCATGCCTTTCTTCTGGTTTTTGGCCCTGCCCCTCTGACAAGGTTGGAGACGGGGGGCATTATAAAATGAGCTCCGTCCATCTGACCGACCGACTGATCTATTCCTCTCAAATATTATCTCAACCTAATTGGATAATGGTGGGGATTGGTTGAGTTCTGTTGCCATGGCAACCATCTCAGTACCTCGGCTTGTATACACGATATTTCAAAAAACGTTCAAGATTTAGTTTTCTTATTACACAGATCTATTCCTCGTACCGGCCAAAAGGTGATGGACCTAGAGTATCATCAGCTCCTTGTTTTCCATTACATTCTTAACTCGGCACCCCTCTCTCAATTGTACTATTTAGCTTGCCATATCAAAAAAAGTTCCACATTTACACCTCGTCCAAAAATAAGAATGACACATTTCATGCCTGATATCGTCATGGACAAAATGACGAAGAATAAAACTGATGGATTAAATGTTTTCTAATGAAGAATGAGGCTCTTATAAAAGTGAGATAAAAAGGTAAAAGGAGCATATTGTGTGTTTGTGAGAAATTGTACTTAAACTTGTTTCCAGATCAGACTTGAAGGATATGAAACTTCAGGTAGAAACAGATATTAACGAAAAACTTAACAAATCACAAGGAGGATGTATTTGTGAAAAATGTAAGTTGACTATTTTGTCCAATAGTAAAAAATTAAACAAATGGTTAATAACAATGTTTCACTAATCTGTTCCCGTCTCACAGACATCGATGAATGCAAACTTGGAACCTCAAACTGCAGAGGGAAGAACGAAATTTGCACAAACACCATCGGCCTGTACCAATGTGACTGTGAAAATGGGAATGACCGAATCAACAGCAGCTGTGTGGGTGAGGAATAAATTCCTGTTCAATCCCACACACATGTGTTTCACAAAATCATATTTAAATATAGAACTCAGGGATTGCTTAATTACCCTCTCCGGAGGAGAGGGTATATGACATTTGGGTCCGTTTGTTTGTCTGTCTTTCTCTCTGTTTGTCTGTTTCTCCACACAGAACTTGAGTAGGTGTATTAATTACATTCGACCCTTTAGAACCCTAAAACCTTTCAAGACCCCAAAGACCCTTTCTATATTTTACAACCCTCAGACCCATTAAGACTCCTAAAAATCAACAAGACCCCTAAGACCCCCAAAGACCACTAAAACCCTTTTGAGCCTTTCTAACCCTAAGACCCTTTGAGACTGCAAAGACCCATCAGAACCCTAACATCCTTTGAGACCCTTTAAGACCTCTAAGACCCTTTCAAACCCAAAGACCCAAAGACACTTGAGAAACTTAACACCCTTTAAGACCCTTTAGAACCTTGAGAACCCTCACGCCCTTTGAGACCCGTAAGACCACTGAAGACTCTTTTGACCCCCTTGAACACTTAAGGACCCTTTAGACCCTGAATATTCTGATGACCCATAAGACCCTTTAGAATCATAACACCCTTTAAGACCCTTTAGACCCCTAAAAACCCTTTTCAACCTCAAAGACCTTTTCAACCCCTAAGACCCTTACAACCCCGAAGATTACCTAGAACTCTAAGGCCCTGTAGATGCCTTTGACCCCTGAGACACCATAAATCCCATGACACAATTGAGAACCCTTAGACATCTGAGACCCTTCAAAACCCTGAATACCCTTCGACTCCTTTGTACCCTTGACACCTTCACACCTTTTAGACCTTTTAATACCCTGCAGACCCCTTTGATCTTTAGACCCTTTTGAGATGTCAGACCCTGAAGACCCCATTTGATCTTTTAAGGCCTTTCCACCCTTCATTGTTTACACCTTCAGACCATTTGACCTTTACAACTTTTCAGACATTTGACCTTTACACATTCACAACTTGACCATTTAGACCTTTCGTATGCAATGAACGACCTTTCATTTAGTACATCCTTCCATTTATTTGCCACACAAAATAAGTCTTGGCGAGGGTCTGCAATCTCTGATTGCTCGTTCCTGTTACCTTTGCTGAGGGCTGGTAGAAGAAAAACAGCCTTAACTGTGTTGGTGGTATATTAACCAAAACCAATGTTTACCTCACATAGCTTTGTAAACTTTGTGGTTCTTATCTGTGATTGACAAGGTGATTGTTGTCACAAACAGGCAGCATGTTGTTACTGGAATTGAAATCGTTATTTGGCTTACCCAATAAAGCTGTGGGACCCAGGTCGAAAAACCAGTTAAAACCAGTACACATTTTCAACTGGTCTCTATTGGTTCTAATTGGTCTTTAACTGGTCTCTATTGGTTTCAACTGGTACCAGTTAAATTCAGTCAGAATTCCAATTTCCCAGTTGAAAAAACCAGTAGCTCATATTTGTACCAGTTAAAGTCTCACTGGTTCCAGTTGATACCAGTTGCAATGTACTGGTCCCAGTTGATACCAGTTGCAATGTACTGGTCTCCCAGTTGATACCAGTTACAATGTACTGGTCCCAGTTGATACCAGTTACAATGTACTGGTCTCCCAGTTGATACCAGTTAGTTAAATACAATTGTATTTCAACTGGTAATATATCACTCTATTCCATTTTCCATATTAAAACCAGTAAGAAACCAACTGGCTTTACTGGTACCAGTTGGCTACTGGTTTTCAACTGGTACCAGTTGACCAGTAAGCTACTGGTCTTTACTGGTTTTTCGACCTGGGGAGGAACTATTTTAATAATATAACATTGGGATCTGATACCCAATAGCTCGGGTCCTCTGAATTTAAACATCACACGATTCAATCTGACTGAGAATGAGTGAATAAATTGAGATTTGATTAATCCAATGTGATATTGTGTCTGGATGGGCAGTGTAGAGGTGGTGGGGTGTGGAGGAGGTGCATTTCATATGTGTTAAATTGGCTGTTCTTCCAGCACTGATTTATGAACTTGATACGTGATGTGATCTGTAAAATGGGTCATCTGTTTGTGATGTGCACAATACACGTGAAGTCTGGGAGAGGAGGTTTTCGGACGGGTCATACATGGTGCATACAAGTAGGAGAGTGGTGGTTCGGGGATAGAGTGTTTGCAGGGTTACGGGTGTACTAATCATTGATCAGATTTTTATAAAACAAATGGGATGAGTCATCACTGAACATCAACATTTTGTAAACAGTGTGGCATTGTTATTTTCAGAACAGACAGATGGGTTTTTGGCTTGCAAATAAGGGCTCTATTTAAAGCCTTGCCGAGTCAGATTTGCATCTTGTGCAGATTTTATTCATGATGATTACACCTGTAGCCAAAAACATGTGTCCAAGACTTAAACTTAAGATGCTGCTCTTGAAAACTTCCCTTTTGTGGTTTTTATCTTTCATGATTACAGGAGAAATTACTGGAACAGTGATAGTTCAGGTGCACTCTGTTATTGTTATACTGGTTGAAAATATACCTCTCTTGCATTAACAAGCAAGTAAAAAGTTTGCGTTTAACTTACAGAGACCACGGTTTCAGTGGCAACTTCAGCGACTCCTGGAACTTCCGCAACAAGTGGCTTTGTGGTGCCAACCTCCGCAGGTATTGCTGCGTTTTTTTTTAAAGCAGATATAGAACGTTAAAAATCGGATTTCCAATTTAAAAAGCTGAATATTTTTTTTCTGTAAAAATGAACAAGGTTTGTGTTCTTCAATGATCTTATATTTCACTTCATCAATTATCTACTTTATGCAAAAGAAATTTATTATATTGGAGAAACCTGCCATTAGGTTTCAAAATAAAATTTCAAAAGCCACAGAAATAAAATCAATTGTATTTTGTCTGAAAAATGTGAAATTGTTTGTTTTGCAAACTTTTCAGCTGCTTCTCCTTGTACTCAAACTACACAGTCTTACACGGTCTGGCAGACTGCATTGCTCACCAAACTCTCTTCCGAAGGTACCCAAGGCCATCTTCATGCATGGCTCGCAGACTTCCTCTCCTGTCGCAGACAACGTGTGGCCCGAAATGGAGTTCTCTCATCCGCTCTTCCTGTCCAGGCTGGTGTTCCTCAAAGCAGCAGTCTGGACCCTGTTCTTTTTCTGTTTTCATCAATGATCTCTCCGACTCTGGAAAATCCTTTTTATCTCTTTGGTGATGTTCTCCATCCTCTGCCGTACGCTCTGTCATCCCTCAGACTGGCAAGCAGCAGCTTCTTCGTTCTCTGCAGATCTGGGTAAAATCACAAACTGGTCCAACAAGTGGAACATGTCTTTCAATCCGGACAAATGTCACACTCTCACGATGTCTCTCTGAATGGACTGTTTGGACCCCCCCCCCCCCATCTACTTTCTCAACAATCCTCTGGAAGAAGTCCTTTCATTCAAGCTTCTGGGTCTCACTATCTGCCATGATCTTTCCTGGGAAAGCCACATTTCCAACCTGGCCTCCAAAGCCAGTAACCGATTGGGAATCCTCCATTGTGTAAACTCCTTCCTCGGCCCACCTGAGCTCCTGACCATGTACAAAGCTTTCGTCCGCAACCTGATGGAGTACTGCTCTCCCCTCTTGGCTGGATCTCCTGCCTCTCACCTTTCTTGGCTTCACGCTGTGGAAACCAAGGCATTTAGGATTATTGGTATCTACCGCAATGAGGCTGAGTCTTTGGGTCTCTCACTCTCTCACAGCAGGCAGGTCGGTGGTCTTTCTGTCTTTTTCCATCTCCTCTCCAGTCTCACCCCCCCCCCACTCTGTCTGCGATATCTTCTTCTTCTTCCTCTTTCGGCTTGCTCCCGTAAGGGGTCGCCACAGCGGATCAACCGTCTCCATTTCGCTCTATCCTCCACATCTTCCATTGACACTCCAACCACCCGCATGTCCACCCTCACCGCATCCATGAACCTCTTCTTTGGCCTTCTTCTTCTCCTCCTGCCTGGCGGCTCCATCTTCAACATCCTTCTCCCGATATACTCCGTTTCCCTCCTGTGCACATGTCCGAACCATCTCAATCTCGCCTCTCTCACTTTGTCTCCAAACCGTCCGACCTGCGCTGTCCCTCTAATATACTCATTTCTTACCCTGTCCATCCTCGTCACTCCCAACGAGAATCGCAGTATCTTTCACTCTGCCACCTCCAGTTCCGCTTCCTGTCTTTTTGTTAGTGCCACCGCCTCCAAACCATACAACACAGCTGGTCTCACTACCGTCTTATATACTTTCCCCTTCACTCTTGCAGATACCCTTCTGTCACAAATCACTCCTGCAACTCTTCTCCACCTACTCCATCCTGCCTGCACTCTCTTTTTCACTTCTCTCCCACACTCTCCATTACTTTGGACAGTTGATCCCAAGTATTTAAACCAATCCACCTTCCCCACCTCAACTCCTTGCAACCGCACCATACCACCACCCTCCCTCCCATTTACGCACATGTACTCCGTCTTACTCCGATTGACTATCATTCCCCTTCTCGTACCTCCTCCTCTCGAGGCTCGCCTCAGCCTGCTCCCTACTCTCCCTACAGATCATGATGTCATCCGCGAACATCATAGTCCATGGGGACTCCAGTCTGATCTCGTCCATCAACTTGTCCATCACCATTGCAAACAGGAAAGGGCTCAGAGTCGATCCTTGGTGCAATCCCACTTTTACCTTAAACCGGTCCGTCATTCCGACCGCACACCTCACCGCTGTCACACTGTCCTCATACATATCCTGCACGATCCTCACATACTTCTCCACCGCTCCCGACTTCCTCATACAATACCACAACTCCTCTCTTGGCACCCTATCATAAGCTTTCTCTAAATCCACAAACACACAATGTAACTCCTTCTGGCATTCCCTATACTTCTCCATCAACATTCTCAAAGCAAACATCGCATCAGTGGTGCTCTTTCCTGGCATAAACCCATATTGCTGCTCACAGATCATCACCTCTCCTCTCAACCGAGCTTCCACTACTCTTTCCCACAACTTCATGGTGTGGCTTAACAACTTTATCCCTCTGTAATTACCACAGCTCTGCACATCACCCTTATTCTTGAAAATCGGAACCAGTACACTTAATCTCCACTCCTCCGGCATCCACTCACTTTCCAAGACTTTATTAAACAATCTGGTTAACAACCCCACTGCCATCTATCCGAAGCACTTCCATGCCTCCACTGGTATGTCATCTGGGCCAACCACCTTTCCACTTTTCATCTTCTTCATAACAGTCCTCACTCCATCCTTACTGATCCATCCCACTTCCAGATTCACTATCTCCACCTCTTCCAACCTTCTCTCTCTCTCTCATTTTCTTCATTCATCAGCTCCTCAAAGTACTCCATCCACCTTCTCAACACACTCTCCTTGCTCGTCAGCACATTCCCATTTGCGTCCTTTATCACCCTAACCTGCAGCACATCCTTCCCAGCTTGGGCCCTCTGTCTTGCCAATCGGTATAAATCCTTTTCCCCTTCTTTTGTATCCAACTTCTCATACAGCTCGTCATATGCCTTTTCCTTTGTCTTTGCCACCTCTCTTTTTGCCTTTCGCCACCACCCCTTGTACTCCTGCCTACTTTCTTCATCTCTTTGACTATCCCACTTCTTTTTCGCCAACCCCTTCTTCCTTATACTTTCCTGTACTTCCTCATTCCACCACCAAGTCTCCTTATCTTCCTTCCTCTGTCCACATGTCACACCAAGTACCTTCCTAGCTATCTCCCTCACAAATTCTGCTGTCGTTGCCCAATCATCCCACCCATCTTTACCACCATCCAACGCCTGTCTCACCTCCTCCCTAAATTTCGCGCAACAGTCTTCCTCCTTCAGCTTCCACCATCTGGTCCTTGGTTCAGCCCTCACTCTCTTCCTCAACCTCACCTCTAAAGTCATCCTACAGACCACCAATCGATGCTGTCGAGCTACACTCTCCCCTGCCACAACCTTACAGTCACTAATCTCTTTCAGGTTGCATCTCCTACTTAAGATGTAATCCACCTGCGTGCACTTTCCTCCACTCTTGTATGTCACCCTGTGTTCCTCCTTCTTCTTGAAATACGTGTTTACCACTGCCATTTCTATTCTTTTTGCAAACTCTACCACCATTTGCCCTTCCACATTTCTCTTGTTGAGACCGTACCTCCCCATCACCTCCTCATCCTCTTTATTCCCTTCCCCAACATGCCCATTGAAATCTGCTCCAATCACCACTCTTTCATCCTTGGATACACTCTCCACCACTTCATCTAACTCACTCCAGAAATCTTCTTTATACTCCATCTCACACCCCATATGTGGGGCATATGCACTGATGACATTCATCATCACCCCTTCAATTTCCAACTTCACACTCATCACTTGGTCAGACACTCTCCTCACCTCCAATACCCTCTTGACATAATCTTCCTTCAGGATTATCCCGACACCATTTCTCCTCCCATCCACACCATGGTAGAACAGTTTGAAACCACCTCCAATGCTCCGAGCCTTACTCCCCATCCACTTGGTCTCTTGTACACACAGTATGTCCACCTTTCTTCTCTCCATCATATCAGCCAACTCTCGCCCTTTGCCAGTCATCGTCCCAACATTCAGAGTTCCAACTCTCACCTCCACACTTCTACCCTTCCCCCTCTCCCACTGCCTCCGGACTCGCCTTCCCCGTCTCCTTCTCCTCCTTCGCCCAGCAGTAGCACAATTTCCACTGGTACCCTGCTGACCACCGGTACCGGTGGCGGTCGTTGGTAACCCGGGCTTCGACCGATCCGGTATGGAAATTCGTTTTGTTGTCCGCAATTAATTATTCAATGCATGTAGGACATATTAGTTGGAAGCATCCTCATGATTGACATTATTATTATGATTTTTTTAAACTCTGTCTGCGATATATCCCCCCATATTTCCGCAAGGTGCTCAAGGTCCGCCAACAACCCCCTTCTGGTAAAACTACCAAAATCACGAATCGCTGCTCACCTTCACTCTTTCATTCCTCTTTTTCTCCGCCTTTGGAATGAACTCCCACACTCTCTTCAATCCCATTCTTCCCTCTCGTCCTTCAAAACAGCTGTTCACCACCACCTCCTTTCCTTCCCCATCCAAAGGCACGATCTTTTTTACCCCCGTTAATCCACGCCAAACCCACTTCCTTGAAATTCCGTGCTTTCCTTCCTGAAAGTCCCTGTAAGGTCCATCTTGTATACCCCATGTTCCCCGCCACATCCTTCTCTCTTCCACAGATCTCCTAATGACTCTGTTCCCCACTGTCTTGTCCTACCCTCTCCTGCCCCTCTTGTCTCCTGCCCCCCTTGTTGTGCGTTGTGTGTTAGCTCTCATATGACCCTCGACAATGTATACAAAAACAAACAGAAAACCTCCCTAAACTTGACGAAAACATCAGGGTCTTAAACTTATACAACAACAACTTTGTCAGGGTCAAGTACAACTCACCTCTTTCCTATGACCTCTATACCCACAGATATAACAACCACTGTGTCAAAACCAACAACAGCTATATTATTGATTGATATCATTGAGGCAATAGCAGAAAAGAGATATCAAATATTCCTTGATATTACGGTTTGCAACACTGTGGACTCACAATGTTTATACTCACCGGACAATTAATTATTCAATGCGTGTAGGACATATTAGTTGGTAGCATGCTCATGATTGACATTCTTCGTTGAGTTGGATTCCCAAAAGATTTTGACTCGATGAAAAATTACCATTTACATCAGCAGTACCAACAAAGTATTCGACATCTCAGAGCATGCCACCCTTCACCCATTTTGTTTGCATTCCTTATATGGTGATAAAGTGACCTTAGCCCATGCTTCACAACAGACTTCATACTTCCATATTGTTTAAAAGCATCAAGAGAAATGAGTACATTATTTGTGGACAAAGAACACATCTCAATACGAAAAATATTTGTTTCAGCGTGCTTAATATAGAAACACCAGTGCTTTGCAATAGTCGTGTGATACATAGAGCTTTCTTTTACCAAAATATCCATGCTCATATTTCACAATATGGAATTAATTATTTTACTTCCACAGATACAACACCTTCGTCAGGGTCAAGTACAACTCACCTCTTTCCAACGACCTCAACACCCACAGATATAACAACCACTGTGTCAAAACCAACAACAGGTAGATTATTGATTGGAATCATTGAAGCAATAGCAGAAAAGAGATATCAAATATTCCTTGATATTACTGTTTGCAATACTGAAGACTCACAATGTTTATACTCACCCGACAATTAATTATTCAATGCATGTAGGACATATTAGTTGGTAGCATGCTCATGATTGACATTTTTAGTTGAGTTGGATTCCCAAGAGATTTTGACTCTGAAAAATTACCATTTACATCAGTGGAACCAACAAAGTATTCGACATCTCGGAGCATGCCACCCTTCACCCATTTTGTTTGCATTCCGTATATGGTGAAGAAGTGACCTTAGCCAATGCTTCACAACAGACTTCATACTTCCATATTGTTTGAAGGCATCAAGAGAAATGGATACATAATTTGTGGACAAGGAACACTTATCTCACTCCAAAAAATATTTGTTTCAGCGTGCTTAATACAGAAACACCAGTGCTTTGCAATAGTCATGTGATCCATAGAGCTTTCTTTTACCAAAATATCCATGCTCATATTTCACAATATGGAATTAATTATTTTACTTCCACAGATACAACACCTTCGTCAGGGTCAAGTACAACTCACCTCTTTCCAACGACCTCAACACCCACAGATATAACAACCACTGTGTCAAAACCAACAACAGGTAGATTATTGATTGGAATCATTGAAGCAATAGCAGAAAAGAGATATCAAATATTCCTTGATATTACTGTTTGCAATACTGAAGACTCACAATGTTTATACTCACCCGACAATTAATTATTCAATGCATGTAGGACATATTAGTTGGGAGCATGCTCATGATTGACATTTTTAGTTGAGTTGGATTCCCAAGAGATTTTGACTCTGAAAAATTACCATTTACATCAGTGGAACCAACAAAGTATTCGACATCTCGGAGCATGCCACCCTTCACCCATTTTGTTTGCATTCCGTATATGGTGAAGAAGTGACCTTAGCCAATGCTTCACAACAGACTTCATACTTCCATATTGTTTGAAGGCATCAAGAGAAATGGATACATAATTTGTGGACAAGGAACACTTATCTCACTCCAAAAAATATTTGTTTCAGCGTGCTTAATACAGAAACACCAGTGCTTTGCAATAGTCATGTGATCCATAGAGCTTTCTTTTACTAAAATATCCATGCTCATATTTCACAATATGGAATTAATTATTTTACTTCCACAGATACAACACCTTCGTCAGGGTCAAGTACAACTCACCTCTTTCCTACGACCTCTACACCCACAGATATAACAACCACTGTGTCAAAACCAACAACAGGTATATTATTGATTGGTATCATTGAAGCAATAGCAGAAAAGAGACATCAAATATTCCTTGATATTACTGTTTGCAATACTGTCGACTCACAATGTATACTCACCCAACACAATTTATACTCACCCAACAATTAATTATTCAATGCATGTAGGACATATTAGTTGGTTGCATCCTCATGATTGACATTGTTATTATTATTATTTTAAACTTTTTTATTTTTATAAACATAATAAGTGAAGTAATTATTTTACTTCCACAGATACAACACCTTCATCAGGGTCAAGTACAACTCACCTCCTTCCTTCGACATCTACACCCACAGATATAACAACCACTGTGTCAAAACCAACAACAGGTAGATTATTGATTGGTATCATTGAAGCAATCACAGAAAAGAGATGTCAAAGATTCTTTGATATTACGGTTTGCAATATTGTCGACTCACAATGTATACTCACCCAACACAATTTATACTCATCCAACAATTAATTATTCAATGTATGCAGGACATATTAGTTGGTAGCATGCTCATGATTGACATTAATAGTTGATTTTGACTCTGAAAAATTACCATTTACATCAGCGGTACCAACAAAGTATTTGACATTTCGGAGCATGCCACCCTTCACCCATTTTGTTTGCATTTCTTTTATGGTGATAATGTGACCTTAGCCAATGCTTTACAACAGACTTCATACTTCCATATTGTTTGAAGGCATCAAGAGAAATGGAGACATAATTTGTGGACAAGGAACACTTATCTCACTACAAAAAATATTTGTTTCAGCGCGCTTAATACAGAAACACCAGTGCTTTGCAATAGTCATGTGATCCATAGAGCTTTCTTTTACTAAAATATTCATGCTCATATTTCACAGTATGGAATTAATTATTTTACTTCCACAGATACAACACCTTCGTCAGGGTCAAGTACAACTCACCTCTTTCCTACGACCTCTACACCCACAGATATAACAACCACTGTGTCAAAACCAACAACAGGTATATTATTGATTGGTATCATTGAAGCAATAGCAGAAAAGAGACATCAAATATTACTGTTTGCAATACTGTCGACTCACAATGTATACTCACCCAACACAATTTATACTCACCCAACAATTAATTATTCAATGCATGTAGGACATATTAGTTGGTTGCATCCTCATGATTGACATTGTTATTATTATTATTTTAAACTTTTTTATTTTTATAAACATAATAAGTGAAGTAATTATTTTACTTCCACAGATACAACACCTTCATCAGGGTCAAGTACAACTCACCTCCTTCCTTCGACCTCTACACCCACAGATAAAACAACCACTGTGTCAAAACCAAGAACAGGTAGATTATTGATTGGTATCATTGAAGCAATCACAGAAAAGAGATGTCAAAGATTCTTTGATATTACGGTTTGCAATATTGTCGACTCACAATGTATACTCACCCAACACAATTTATACTCATCCAACAATTAATTATTCAATGTATGCAGGACATATTAGTTGGTAGCATGCTCATGATTGACATTAATAGTTGATTTTGACTCGATGAAAAATTACCATTTACATCAGCGGTACCAACAAAGTATTTAACATTTCGGAGCATGCCACCCTTCACCCATTTTGTTTGCATTTCTTTTATGGTGATAATGTGACCTTAGCCAATGCTTTACAACAGACTTCATACTTCCATATTGTTTGAAGGCATCAAGAGAAATGGAGACATAATTTGTGGACAAGGAACACTTATCTCACTACAAAAAATATTTGTTTCAGCGCGCTTAATACAGAAACACCAGTGCTTTGCAATAGTCATGTGATCCATAGAGCTTTCTTTTACTAAAATATCCATGCTCATATTTCACAGTATGGAATTAATTATTTTACTTCCACAGATACAACACCTTCGTCAGGGTCAAGTACAACTCACCTCTTTCCTACGACCTCTACACCCACAGATATAACAACCACTGTGTCAAAACCAACAACAGGTATATTATTGATTGGTATCATTGAAGCAATAGCAGAAAAGAGACATCAAATATTCCTTGATATTACTGTTTGCAATACTTTCGACTCACAATGTATACTCACCCAACACAATTTATACTGACCCAACAATTAATTATTCAATGCATGTAGGACATATTAGTTGGTTGCATCCTCATGATTGACATTTTTAGTTGAGTTTGATTCCCAAGAGATTTTGACTCGATGAAAAATTACCATTTACATCAGCGGTACCAACAAAGTATTCGACATCTCGGAGCATGCCACCCTTCACCCATTTTGTTTGCATCTTGGTTGTTCATTTTAAAGTTCCCACACGATATTTTTTAAATTGTGGACAATTGTGTGCCAGTATTCTGGGCAAAATCTCTGCTTGGAGTTAATTGTGTAATTCAAGATATTAGAGTTGTTGGGAGTAGGTATGCAGCACAAGCATGATGGCCCAAATGGCATCCTCCTGCACAAAAGTTATAATTATGCCTCCACTGACAAAGTCGGTGGCATTATGTTTTGGGGTTGTCGGTACGTACGTCCATCCGTGCTAATTTTCTCTGTTATCTCTGTAACCGCTTAGCTGATTGGCATGAAATTTTCACCATTGGTGTGACTTATACAAACCATTTTAATGATAATTATGACGTCATAGGTCACGTGGTGTGGCAGCCATGTTGGAAAAAAGGAAAAACTTTGGACCTCTGTATCTCCAAAACAGTGCCGTGGAAAAAAGTGAAACTTGGTACATGTCAAGTTCTCCACATGGGGAACAAGTGTGACTTTTTTTTCGTAATGACATCGGTGGCTCCGTTATGACGTCATAATTGCATTTGTCGAACACTCTATCCGGTTTGTAGGGGGAGGGGGGGTGGGTGGAATTGATGACGTCATTGGTCACGTGGTTTGTCAGCCATATTGTTTTAACATAAAAAGCCTTCAAAAATCTTCTCTGAAGTCGCTGAACAGATCGAGACGAAACTTTACAGGAATAATTGCCTATTCACGAGGAACAAAAGTTCTCTACTTTTGACATCAGAGCTTCAAAAATCTTCTCTGAAGTCGCTGAACAGATCGAGACGAAACTTTACAGGAATAATTGCCTATTCACGAGGAACAAAAGTTCTCTACTTTTGACATCAGAGGTCACATGGTTTGGCAGCTATGATTTTTTTGGAAGAATAAACCTTTAAAAATTTTCTCCAGAACAGCTTGACAGATCAAGTGGAAACTTTGTCCACTTGTTCCCCGGACCTTGGGGATACCAGTGTTCACGCATAATGAATAGGTCACATAGTCTGGCAGCCATACTCAATTCAACATAAATGTTTAAAAAAACTATTTTTTTTGAACCACTTCTTTCTTTGACGTGAAATTTCACAGTTATGATCGAGTATTCATGGGGAATACATGCTTTAAATTTCAACGTGATTGGACGCATGGCCTGGCAGCCAGAATGATTTAATGTTTTGAATCTGGGTTCAAGGATTTAAAACAGACTTGGTGCAAGTATCTGTTATGATGTAATAATATCCATCCATTCATTGGGACCATAATCTGTGCAGAGCATTAGTGCTGCCTTAGCAGTCTCCTTAGCTATTGGGCACAATCCTGGATAGGTCGCCACTCCGACACAGTATACCAGCATGCTGGCACTCATTCCGCCGACCTTGGAAGGATGACAGGCAGAGTCAACCCGACCTGGTATTAATTCAACAGCTAACAGGGATTTCAACTCAGGTTCCTATGATCCCAAGCCCACCACCCTAACCATTAAGCCAACACCAGGCGTAGATATACTATGTCCATTGCCTTTCCCTCATCCACAAAATCAGACACTGCTTCAAGGTCCGCCAACAACCCCTTTCTGGTAAAACTACCGAAATCACGAATTGCTGCTCACTTTCACTCTTTCATTCCTCTTTTTCTCAGCCTTTGGAATGAACTCCCACACTCTCTTCAATCCCATTCTTCCCTCCAGTCCTTCGAAACAGCTGTTCACCACCACCTCTTCTCTTTCCCCATCTAAAGGCACGATCTTTTCTACCCCCGTTACTCCACGCCAAACCCACCTCCTTCAAATTCCATGCTTTCCTTCCTGAAAGTCCCTGTAATGTCCATCTTGTATACCCCGTGTTCTCCAACCCATCCCTCTCTCTTCCACAGATCTCCTCATGTCTGTTCCCCACTGTCTTGTCCTTCCTTCTACTGCCCCCCTTGTCTCCTGCCCCCCTTGTTGTGCATTGTGTGTTTGCTCTCATATGACCTTCGACAATGTATACAAAAATAAACGAAAAAAACCCCCTAAACTTGACGAAAACAACAGGTAGAAAAAAGGATAATGTATTCATTCGTATTTTCTATCTTCTCAGAATCAAGGTTTGTTGAATATTTGATCACAAAAGCCAAAATGGCAAACTAGAAAGCATGTCAAAATGCAAGTGGACAAAATAAAGACAAACGGATGTGATTATGATTCCGGCCATCTTGCACTGACGCGCGACAGATGGGCGACGAGGCCAATTTATATTTACTGTTGATTTGCACTTTGACATTTTAAACCAATTATTAATTCGTCTTTTCCACATTCTTATAATAAAGGATTGTTGAAAAATTGATGATAAAAGATTAATTGATAATAAGTTATGGCCTTTTACACACACACACACACACACACGCACACGCGCACACGCGCACACGCGCACACGCGCACACGCGCACACGCGCACACACGCACACGCGCACACACACACACACGATTGCAAAACCCCGTATTCAGCTACACGGGGCATTGGCTAGTTAGTTGACAATGCACAAACATTCTAAGATTTATCATCAACTTCGAGAATTTAAACTTCTTTGCATTATATTAAGACTGTGAATGAAGGCAAACAGCGAGTCATTTCTCATCCGAAGATGCTTCTCCAAAATCAACTTCTTTTCATTTTCCATTTTCAGGGAATTGTAATGTGCAGAAGTGTCAAGAGAATTGCACATTGATGAACTCCTGCCAGAATGGTGGAACCTGCTCATGTGATTCTACCTGCACCATCACCTGCAATTGTGGTTCAGCCTACAAGGGCAGCAGATGTGAACTGGGAGCAGATACGTTCTCTCCTGAAGCCAGTAAAGGTAAAGTTATCGGCTTTGATCACGGTCAGGTTTTCTCCTTTCTTTTCACTTTATTGAAATGCAATATGAAGGTTTGCAAAAGACAAACATAGCCTGGTGTTGGTTTATCGGCTAAGGTGGCTAGCTTATGGTCTTCGGGTCTTGAGTTTGAGCCACAGTCAATTTCGTTGAAATAACATCAGGTGGGTTGACTCAGCCTGTCATCCTTCCGAGGTTGGCAAAATGAGTACCAGCTTACTGGGGTAATAAACAATTCGAGTATCCTTCCCCTACACCATCACATTCAAATCTTACTCCACACCCCACACACTCAAACCTTCTACCTCACCCCACACACTCAACCCCCCCCCCACATCATGCATCTAATAATTATCCCCCCTCCCCCCCATTTAATTCCTCTTCCTTATCTCAAACTGTGTGGGTCTCAAATGTCCGAGTTCTCTGCTTGAACCTGACATCTCTCAGTCCAGGCTGCTGCAGATAAACTAAATATCATCTGTTTAACAGAATCCTTCCTGACACCTCCCAACCCCCAAGAGTACATCTGGCTTCAACTTCCCCTCTGCTCCCACCTCTTGTTCATCTGTGTGTTGTTCTGTCCTTACAGTGATGACCCCATTTACATCTCTGTCAGACAACATGGACAAACTTCTAACCACTCATCCCAACTCTCTTTTCCTCTTATGTGGCAATTTCAATTGTCACCATGAAACTTGGCTGGGTATTCATACCTCTCTCACCAGCTATAGCACTTCAGCAAAGGACTTCTGTGACTCCATGAGACTTACTTAATCTGTAAACTTTCCAACCCAGATTTCTCCCAATGGTAAATCCTCCCTTCTCGACTTCATGATGACTAACTTTCCCACAAATGTCTCCTACTCTTGCTCTGCTCCAATTGGTTGATCTCATCATGTGCTTGTGAAAATTAACATCTCCCTGGCTGTTGATAGAGAGCTGCCTCAACAATTGGCGAGTCTGCCATTTCACTCAAGGCTGCTTGCAGTCCCTGCCAATCTACATCTTTCTTCAGGACTGGTCTCTCGTATCTCCTATCACCTATGTTAACTCAGCCTGGGAATTCTTCCATAGAAACCTGCTCTCTCTGATGCACAGATTCATCCCATCTCATCTTTAATTATCTTACTCTTCTTCCCGCCCATGGTACACCGAGTCCTGTGGTGAGGCAGTTGCTCTGAAACAACTTGCCTTCTCTTCCTGGAAGGCAAATCCGACTGAAGATCATCTCGGTGCTTTCTAAAAACTCCACAACAAGTGTGTGTCCACTCTCAGAAGAGCCAGAAAACAACATCTGTTAAACCTCAAGAATGAACTTTCAAATTTGTTTCCCTCCTCTAAAACCTGGTGGTGCCTTGTTAAGCCTGTCAATGAGTATGCTCCCCCTCCATCCCTTCCCTCTCTTAAAATGGAACCACAGCCGACTCCACTTGTGAGAAGGCTGATTGCCTCATTTCTGTGTTTGCTTCAAAATATTGTGCACCCAACCCCTCACTCTCAGTGTCCATCCTTTCCTGTTGTATCCAAATTCTCCTGGATTCTGTGTCTTTTGCACCTGAGAATGTGGAGAAGGATCTTTCAACCCTCGACTCTAACTCCGCCACTGGCCCGGATGGCATCAGCTCGTGTGTCCTAAAAAACCTGCTCTGTTGCTCTTGCACATCCTCTCTCTGCCCTTTTCACCCTGTCATTTGCCACAGGTCATCTTCCATCTGCTTGGAAAACAGCCAACATCAATGCACGACATAAAAAGGAGCAAAAACTGATCCCCTCAACTTCAGTCAGCTATGATCTTACTTCCAATCAAGGTCTTGGAATCCATCATTGCAGTTCATATGAAATCCTTAATTTTCTCCAACAACCTCATCTCATATCAAAAATTTGGTTTCAGACCAGATCACTTCACCATGGACATGCTGCTTCGACCTACTCAACAATGGATGGAGGCCCTCAATGTCAGACATGAGATCAGGGCCTTCTCTCTGAATATAGCTCATGCTTTTGTTGCAGTCTGGCATCCTGCCTCACTCTTCAAACTCTCTGCCTATGGCATCCAAGGCCAACTCCACACATGGCATCCTGACTTCCTTTATTGGTGTAGCCAATGTGTGGCAATCAATGGAATCCTTTCATCTCCTCTCCCTGTCAAGACTGTTGTGCCCCAAGGCAGTGTTATGAGCCCAGTCATTTTCTTAATCTTCATCAATGATGTATCGAACTCTGGAAAATCCTTTTTATCAATCTTCTGATGACTTCACACTGCCGTGACACCCCTCATCCTTCAGACAGGCAGTCTGCAGCCTCTTCCCTCTGTTCAGACCTGCTGTGATATCCTTCATCCTTCAGACAGGCAGTCTGCAGTGTCTTCCCTCTCTTCAGACATTAAAAAATCACAAGCTGGTCAAACACTTGGAATATGTCTTTCAATCCTGACAAATCTCACACTCTCACTATCTCTCTCTGAAAGGACCGTCTGGCAAACCCTCCAATCTACTTTCTTAAAAATCCTCTTGAGCAAGTTGTCATTCAAACTCTTTGGTCTCACTCTCAGCCATGATCTTTCTTGGTCAAACCATATTTCAAAGTTGTCCTCCAAAGCCAGCCGCCAACTGGGCATCCTCCGTTGTACAAAGTCCTTCCTTGGCACTCCTGAACTCATGTCCACCTACAAGGCTTTCATCCACAGCTTGATAGATTTCATATGAATCGAAGGATTTCATAAAAAATGAATGATTTCATATGAACTGCTCTCCCATTTGGGCTGCCTCACATCTTGCTCAGCGTGATGCTGTGGAAACTTCGGCATTCAAGATCATTGGAATATCCTGTGATGAAGTTGAGTTGATGAGTCCATCACTTCACCATCGCAGACAGACCAGTGGTGTCTCTGGCTTCCATCTCCTTTCTGGTCTTGCACCCTCTGATCTTTCCATGCTTTGTCCCCCCCCACCCCCCACCCCCTCCCCCTTCCCCACCCCAGGTCTCTGCAGGGCTCACAGGGTCCACCATCTACCCCCTTCTGATGAAAATACCTAAATCCAGAATTACTGCTCACTTCCACTCATTTGTTCCTCTTTTTCCCACCAGTGGAATCAACTTCCACATCCTCTTCAATCTCATTCTTCCCTCCAGGTCTTTAAGACAGCTGTTCTTTTAACATCTCGGATTGTACCTAATTCTAAACCACGATCTTTTATACCCTCGATAACCCCACCCAAATCCATCCTCTCTCCTCCTTCCAATTTTCCACTTTTCCCTCAATGGAGTTTCCGTCTGTATCCATTTTGTCCACCCCATGCATGTGTATTTTGCAGCCTGTTTTTGTCTGTTACGTCCTGACCCATTCAATGTATGAGCTCTTCCACGAGCCTTGATGATGTATCCAAAAAAAAAAGCATAATGAGTCGACCCTTTATCATATTATTTATTGTCTGAGTGAATACGTTTTCATGGAATGAGTGACGCTCATGGAAAAAAAAATTAAATGTCACAGTGATTAAGAGAGAACAGATGAGAATGAAAATTGATTAAGTGAGAATAGATGGGCAGAAAACTACAGGAGTGAATAAATTTATACCAAGATTGGCAGAAAGCTTGTATATCTGGCAATTATCAAGTACTAACAAGGGTACCCGGCATTGCCCGGTGCTCTTCTAAAAGTGTTGGCATTTTGAAGAAGTCAAATTTGGTTTTTTTTCCTAAAATTTTTGTGGCTGCCAAACACTTCCAGACATGCACTAATAAATGGAATCTGGAACCATTTAATATCAGCTTTTATATAGATATATAAAGGATAAGGTACAATAGAGCGATTAAAAAAAACATATCAAACATTTTTTTCAAAAAAAGTTTTTTCAGCCTGAGACACTCCCCAGCACTTGGTGATGAACATCTGGAAGTTTATCGAAGATCCATTTGGTCATCTTTGAGAAAATGGTGACACAGACAGATAGACAGACCAATATCTCTCTTATAGTAGTATCGAAGTTTAGGATGCTGGATTAACACATGCAAACTGTTGATGAGAAGAGACAGAAGTGAGAAGATGCAAGGAGAAATGAAAGGCAGTAAAGTCTCAAGACTCCAATGGCCTGCCTGCAGTGACGGAAGAGCAGGTTTGCTGTGTCCTGACCACTTGATGGGTTATGCCAATCATGCTCAGGTCTTTCTCCCCTCACCAGTCGATGAATGTAATGTGGATCATAGGAGCATGAATGTGATCATTTATGATTTGGCTTGGAAGAGTATGCCCAGTTGATATCTGGATTTGACAATTAGATTTAAAATGTCTGACCAATGCAAGTCACGTCAGATTGTACTCGTACTCGAAGCTGAAGAGACTGCATTCGGTTTCAAAACAAAGTTAGTTTTCCGTTTCCAGAAATTCCAGGTATCCGAGGTTATGTTTGTACCTTCTCGTCTCACAACATTCTGTTTGCATGATGAAAATTTTTGAGCAAAGCCTTCGATGCTGAGTGTAAAAACCTTGTTTTAGAAACTTCTGTGAAAGACTCTTTTGCACCACAGGATATGTTCAGGGAGATTGTGAAAATCTCTTCCTTGAGGTTCAGAATCACAGTTTATCGCTGCACTTTCAGAGCTTCTTTTCATTTTGAGCAATCAAGAGAAAAGCTGACTTCGTAGTCCATGATCAGACATTCACAGAATCAAAATGATTGAATATCAGTGATAATTTTCAACTGCGTTACATTATTCATGATTGGAATTGGACAGTCTGGTGTGCTGTTGAATGAATCCATGTTGGTCACCTTCTTGTAATTGAGAATGAAGTTTTCCAACACTCGAACAATATGATCACACAATGAAATGCATTTACTCTGTCAAAAAAGTCATAAAACAATTCCAAAATTGTCTCTAAGTATTTTTGCTCCAGTCTGTACTGCTGCCTGGCAGATGTGACTTGAATCTATACTTTGCATAAAATATGCTGAAACAGGATATTGCACTCGTCCAGTCTTTGGGACCATGTGAACAATGATGTGCAACCATTTAGCTTCTTCATGAAGTTCAGGTGGACATTCTTGACTTGCTCTGATGTTTCACTCATGAGGCCAAGGTACCATTCTTCACTATCCATGGCAGCCACATCATGCCTTGGCTGTTATGTCTGTGCAGTGGAAGCAAGATTCTGTGCTTGGGGTGCATGTTTTATGCTTTGCTATCTTCGGATATTCTTACACAATGAACATTCTGCCATCAGCTCCACTTGAAAGATGAAGAGTGGCTTTTTGTGGTTGATACTTTCTGTGCAGCTGCAAAATGCTGCCCCTGTGCCACAGTCAATTGTGGAAGGTCTTTGGAAGTAAAAAACAACTTTATGCGAGACACGTGATGCTCAGGCCAGTCAAATAAGTGGTGTGGACAGAGAAAGTGGGGAGATTTTATCGATCTGCAGGTTTGCTCTCATTGTAGTCAACTTGACTGTACCTGCATGTATCCCATCTTGTGAACTTTTCTTTGGCAAAAAAGTGCAATTCTGCATCAACAGCAAAGTAGGCCGAGTGACGTTTCAAATTGAACAAGTTCTTGAAATTCTTAGATTGACTAGCTGTCCCATCACTTAAATATTTGACGGAGGTAATTTGAGGGAAAACGGTTTTGATGTGTAACAGTGCCACCTTCATGAAGCTCATTTTGGGGATATTTAATGTTTGTTCTTCGAATGAAACAACAGGTAGTTGGCCCCATTCTTCCGCCCTTCCTTCGATTGCTGTCACTGAAGAAATGATGAAGTTGTATTATTTGTGCCAAAGGTCATGGTTGATCTCGCTGTGCAAAGTCCATCACTGCAGTAAATTTGTTTCATGAAGTTTCTTGCAACCACTTATGGTGGATTTTCAACCTGTTTTTGGCAAGCCATGAGACTGAGAATGCAATTAAAAAAAATATATATATATATATATATATATATATATATATATATATATATATATATATATATATATATTGTTGCAAATTCGCACCCGCCGGCGTGCGATCGGCCGCTCGACTCGAATGGCGGCCGATTCGCCCACCGGAACGGACAATTCAGTCGTGACCCTCTCGGACCAACGCCAGGAGCTAGTCACGGGTGGGGGTTTAACCTCACCACGATCGTGCCAATTGCCCACCCACGCAGGATAGGGTCGCTCGCCAAATTCGATCTACCAAGTACCTGCGCGAATGGTCGACCGGGCAAGCGCACCTCGCCGCAGGTCGACTCCGGACACGGGCCACTTAAGCGGTCCGTTCCGTGCTACAGTGATAACCGAGCGGTGTTATCGTCGGCCTCGACGGTTCCGATCAATTATCGGGCATATTAAGCCCACTACGAACCCTTTACGTGAAGCAGGATGGAGGGTCAATAAAGAAAAGACGAAGCGAAACGGGAAAACAGTTCACACAATGCACATTTATGACGCGACACACGGAAAGCACACACATACAGCCAAACAGTCAAAATACACCTATAGCAGTAAAACAAGAGAAACAATGATGCAGAGTTACTACCGAATACGCGTACACACAGCAACACTTGTACAGTTCTACTTTACAAGACACGGCGCCAACACACATTTACTCAAAAGCAAAGGAAAGAAGCCACCCTCATAGACAAGGGGGCAGACAGGCCTGTAGGCCAGTATGTGCGCGGGACCTGAAGGAGCGGCCAGGTCCGCGAGACCGGGTGTGTCCTACCCGCGTCCTCGTGATGCGTTGGCGGACGAGCCGCAGATGTGGCCGCGTGGCTGTGCCCCGACTCCGTGTTCCTTTGCGGGTTTCGTTGGCACGACGTTTGGAGTGGGGTGGGAACGGGGCCCCCTTTGTTGCACTATCTCAGTGCGGGGAAAAAGGGGAATTGTTGATGCCCTGGGGGAGGGAGAATGGCTGGCTGGCTTGGGTCCCGCGATGAGCGATCTCCCACTGCGACCTCGTCGCCGACCGCTGTCCTTCTCGCCTCGGACCCGAGCTCCTTGGCCTCTTCCCACAACTCTCCTCAGCCGACTGCAGGACCCAACTCGATGCCTTCGCCACCCGACTCCACTCTCTGCCACACTCTGCTGCTGCCACACTCTGCTGCTGCCACACTCTGCTTTCCAACCAAAAACTGACTCTTTTCTGTTCGCCTTGCGCTCGCCGTTTTATAGGCCAGCAGGAGAAAACAGTATGCAAATTTCCGGATCAGGATGTCCTCGGGGGCGGAGCCACGCTCGCCAATTGGACGGAGGAAAAGTGGGCGTGAACCTCCCCTGATCCCAGAATTTGCATATATC
>NC_140970.1:92480296-92517796 GCF_056783735.1 Eptatretus burgeri
GAAGAATTATGGATGTCACGGCAGAGAGTGGATTAATCAGCAAAGAGATAAAGATGATTTTCCAGAGAGTCGGTGAAATCATTGATGAACATTAGGAATCGGATGGGGCCGAGAACACTGTCTTGGGGTGTGCTTCAGCCTTGACAGGGAGAGGAAAAGAAAGGGTTCCGATGAGAGGCGCATATTTGCTATGAGAGTCGAGGAAGTCAGTAATCCAAGATTGGAGTTGGCCTTGGATTTTAATTCAGTAGACAGTTTGGAGAGCAAGGCAGGATACCAGACTGTATTGAAAGCTCAATATATGTGTTTTTGCTTCCATAAGTTAGTTCCACAAGTGACAGAAAAAAGGAGTCAATGAGTTGGGGTGAGCAGTGATCCTGGATTTTGGGAGTTTTACCAGAAAGGGGTTGATGGTGGATCATGAACGCCCTGCAGGAACCTGGGGGTGGGGTAAATAAAGAGCGGAAAGAGCTTGTTGTGATTTGCTAACCATGTCCGAGTAGTTTTTCCGATGGTTGTCTTTGCTGATGGAGTCCCACTGATATCACTGGGCTTCGCTGGGATGCCGGATGAAGAAACGGATCTCAGAAACTGGCTGCCCAGAGGTCCGATGCTCATCTGGCCATGTTTGTGTGTTTGTCGAGGGGGTCGTCTTTCCTCAGCCAGCTGACATTGCATTGTTATTTTTGGACAATGCGCAATTTTGTTGTTTTCTGTTGAGTTGGTGAGGCGCTGATGCAAATGTCAAGCTTGTGCAAAAGCCGAGAGAGGTGCCCCGGCTTTGGCGGAGCACTTGAGTGGGGATGTGTGGTGCAGTCGGGCCATGTGGTGGTGAGTTCTTGTCAGTGCAATGCGTGATGGAATGGGGTATAGCATGGGTTTTTCCAGGTGATGTGCTGATGCCTGTGCGATTTAAGGACTTGTGTCGTTAGTCCAGCACTGACTCTTATTCTGACTGGTGGAGCGATTGATGCATGATGCATGTGTGATGGAATTGAGTATTTGTGCTGGGAGGTTGTTGCGGGAGTGGCACTCCTTTGGAAGAGCGGGACGAGTGGGAGCATGCTCTTGGGAGCAATTGTGATAGAGTCGTTTTGTCGTTGATCTCGGATCGGTGGCAGGAGGGAAATCGAGCAAAAACGTTGTGAGGTTCTGCAGCAAGTTCGCCTGTGCTCGAGCTTTGCATGACATGTCCCATGGTTTTCCTGATTCTCCCTGCTCCAGTGTGCATTAGTGTGAGGCTTCAGCAGCGCACGATGCGGCCTTTACGGCAGCTCCTCATACTTCTGCCTGGTTGAAATTGCCAGCCGCATATGCTTGTCTCAAAGCCTATGCCATGCATGTCTAAGTGTGAACGGACACATCTGTTGAGATTGCAAATGGCACATTAAACCAGTTGTGGTCTCTTTGAGCACTTGGATGTTACTTGAATAACTGTGGAAATGTAATATTTGAGGAAAAAGCTGCTTTTTGGAAGAGCATGACCTATTTATATGGTGGTGGATGTAGCTGCCTCTTTACAGTCAGTATATTGAAATAGTCTTTGTAATATCGGAGAAAAATCTGGAACAAAGATGTTCTCCTTTGAATAACAATAGCCTGCGAACAAAATGGCAATTAAGCCAAAGTAACACTCAGGACATGAGTGGAACGAAGGATGAAAGCACACTGGGTCTCAAGCTCCAAAGCTTTCCACAGCAATCTACAAATGCACACACATTACAAACTCCAGCAAAGATGAAGTTGGGAATGAGAAGGTCTCCAACACGCAAGACAGCTACATTTGAAATAATTTGAAATTCCAGCAGTTCGCATGTGAAGCACAAATTTTTTTTCAAGTCTGCACCTGTTGAGGAGATTAAAAGGCTTCCAAGATAACCTCTTTACAAAGTCCCCAACAGACAGGTTCCCACATGTTACCACCACTAGTCCACAAACTTTCAGCAAACTCTGATTATTTATTTTACAGTTAATTAGAACAATGGTGCTAGTTATCCTGATCCACCTTCATGCATGAGCATGGCACAAAATATATGGGTTTACAGACCAACGCACCCATGGCTGTTTTGTACTCAAACTAAATACTTCACAGAATTGGTTTGGAATTAGGCGAGCACTGCACAGATATTTTCAATGACTGGTATTAGAAAACCATTCCGCCAATCAAATATACATAACAGAAACACTGAATGTGATACCTTAGTCTCACTCAATGTTTCTGGTACTTTACATTTCATGATACCACTAAAGGTTAATTTACACATCTACAATTCATGAGCTCTCTTAACCACCATGTGTTTCTTGCAGAAATGGTTCTGTGAAGGTTGACAGTGAAGCTCAATATGACTATTCATTAAACAAGACCTTGATAACCTACTATGAAGCCAGCCTTGTGACTGACATTTTAAAGGCCATTAACCAGAGTGTCTCCAATGGAAGCTTGGAATTCAAGCCACTGACAGTGGACAGCGTGACAAGTAATGAAACATGTAAGCATTTAATTTACTCTTTTTGAAAAAAAATTGTTGTACATAAGAACACTGGTGATTAAATGACTTCCTCAAGATGTAACACTTATTTGTGAGCATTGTATGTGGTTTCAGAATCATATCAACTGAATTGCAGAAAGGGAAACCTAATGGGGTAATTAAACGACTCTGATGGAAGTTGATTTTTCCATGCGGAGTGGGGTGGAGGGGATCCATTAACTTCACCAGACACAAATTTTAGCTCTCATATGAGCCTTGCCATTGCATTAAAAATGTGGTTTATTAATTGAAATGTTCAAGGATTAGTTTGTTTATGCCATGTGTCGAGAGGTTGCAAAAACGGACAGAAACAAATATGTGGGTGGTTCAAATTTTAACCTGTGCAAAAGGTAAAGTAATGTGTGATGAATAAAGGTCGAAATTGAACCACCGACGTCATAAAAGGGGGTTGTAGGAGTTATGATCAAATGCTAATTCTCTGTTGGTTTGCATTTGATTCGTATGACTTTCCATCTTTCTTCATATTTCCCTTGTCCTTTTTTCTTCATGCAGTGACATCAGAAGAGTTATTAGGGCTTTACACATGCAACTCATCAATGGAAGGCTATGTAACCACTTGGGTTGGTGATACCTTACAGTGCAGTTCACCTTGTTCCAACTCTGATGTTTGTTCCAATCACGGCAATTGCACTCATCACATCGACGGAGCATCTTGCAAGTCAGTAAAGACATCCTGTACTCGTGATATAAGATAGGAATACATCTTCAAACTAAATTGCGAATTTTGTTTTTTTACCTTATAGTTACTTTAATAATTATTGTATTTTCTTTCTACAATTAGCTTTTAAGCATTCATTTTCAGAGAGGCACAGACATGGTAGAAACAAAACTAAACAAAACTGTCTCAGCAATCAGATAACTTAAAATGTTTGTTTGTTTTCTTATGTTACTTCCAACAACCGAACGATTAAAAGCTGTGAGTCAGGATACAAGCGAGAAAATCTTACTTGTGAATACATCATTGAAGGTAAGGAGAATGTACATACCTCTGACAATAATGTCACATGTACAAATGAAAATGAAACATTTGATTTTGATTTCAATTTTGGCTTTACAGGTAAGAAAGCAGTTTTAAAAAACTGTCCTGGAGATCAGACTGACATTCTTATTAATCTTAGATTTGAACATTTATATTTAAATATACACAGGATGTCTCAGAATCACTCGCCCCCATCCTTAGTTATTGTGAAACCTTTTTGATAGACCTAATGGTCATGTTGGTGGCAATGTTACTGGAGATATCAGATGCTCCCTTTCTCATACACACTGTCCCACACTATCCCACCAATTCTTTAAGATATCTCCATAGCAATGTCATCTTTATGTAAGTGGTTTACTGCCTTCCCAACTTCTATGAGGATATATCTGAGGTGTGGACATGGCACAGGCATCATGGCCCAAATGGCAATTACTCCTCTGCATAAATAGGAATTTCTTTATATTTCCAAAATACCCTTCACAAAGTTTATTTTAACCTCAATGTGCTGTTGAAACACCAGGGGAAACTACAGTATATGCAATGGATATGTGGTGGAGATTTCTAACCAAAAGAGAAAAAAAATTATACAATTTAACAGATCATATATGACACAAAAACACATATGTGGAGAGAGCAGCTTGTCTCAACAGTTCAAGCAGATCTTTGCCTTTTATACAAATGGAAAATCTGGAGGGGTCAGGACATGACAGGTTACTTGGTTAATCGATACCAGACTACAAGAAAGCTTTGTTTGCACACGAGGTCCTTTAAGCAAAGAGAAAACAATCTTGTGCATAATTAAAGCAGATAACGCTGTGAAAGAATGCATGTCCTCCTTCAGGGGTGTGCATGCACAGAAAACCTTCATTTACATCGGCAATGATTAGCATTTATCTCAGCATGCAGATGGAGCATCTGGTTTGCTCAGCTTTGCAGAATAATGAGAGGTCCATGACCTCAGTAGTTCGACGAGACTCCTGTTTGATAAGAGGGCAATGGGAAGACAGAGTTCGTGTTTGTACAACTTTACAATTGAATGGGAAACCAGAGTTAATGAGACTGCAATGCCTTCAGGGCCAGACAAAGTAGTTCTCCCAATTTTGCCAACCAAGTGAAAGATAGAAGGTTATATTGTTGCATAGTTAACTAACATACTATATCTATTCATTTATAAAACAACCTTCAGTATCAAATGATCCATTGTCAAGTATATTTTCGAGTGGAAAACATAACTGATGGGTACATATTTCCTTTTACAAAGCATGGACTAACAACAAGATCTCTTTCCAAGCCCAGATGCAGTATAATCATATGGTTTGAAATGTTTGCTTTGAATGTGCAGTGATGGTATTGAGCATTTGACTGGTGCACTCAGGAGAGCGTGTTTCTCAACAACGAGAAATGCAATTAATCAATGATCCGAATGTTTTAAAAGATATATCACAGGTTATGGGGAATTAACAAGACCACAGTATAGTGATTCTATTCCATTTATTTGAGATTCTAGATATTCCAAAGAGATTCTATTCCATCTACTTGTGGCCTGTCAGTATTGACTCGCTCATCTTCAAATGTAATGAGCCCTGACCTTGTCATTGTGAGAGACCTGATGAGCATAATTATCCTGCAGACAGTTTAAGTCTATCTCAGTGCCTTTGCAGATGATGTTTCCTGGCGAACCTTTCCTTATATGGTGATAAAGTGACTTTAGCCAATGCTTTACAACAGACTTCATACTTCCATATTGTTTAAAGGCATCAAGAGAAATGAGTACATAATTTGTGGACAAAACGATTATCTCAATATGAAAAATATTTGTTTCAGCGTGCTAAAAACAGAAACACCAGTGCTTTGCAATCGTCATGTGATCCATAGAGCTTTCTTTTACCAAAATATCCATGCTCATATTTCACAAGATGGAATTAATTATTTTACTTCCACAGATACAACACCTTCGTCAGGGTCAAGTACAACTCACCTCATTCCTTCGACATCTATACCCACAGATATAACAACCACTGTGTCAAACACAACAGGTATATTATTGATTGGTATCATTGAAGCAATAGCAGAAAAGAGATATCAAATATTCCTTGATATTACTGTTTGCAATACTGAAGACTCACAACGTTTATACTCACCCAACAATTCATTATTTAATGCTTGTAGGACATATTAGTTGGTAGCATGCTCATGATTGACATTTTTAGTTGAGTTTGATTCCCAACAGATTTTGACTCTGAAAAATTACCATTTACATCAGTGGAACCAACAAAGTATTCAACATCTCAGAGCATGCCACCCTTCACCCAATTTGTTTGCATTCCTTATATGGTGATAAAGTGACCTTAGCCAATGCTTTACAACAGACTTCATACTTCCACATTGTTTAAAGGCATCAAGAGAAATGAGTACATACTTTGTGGACAAAACACTTATCTTAACACGAAAAATATTTGTTTCAGCGTGCTAAAAACAGAAACACCAGTGCTTTGCAATCGTCATGTGATCCATAGAACTTTCTTTTACCAAAATATCCATGCTCATATTTCACAAGATGGAATTAATTATTTTACTTCCACAGACACAACACCTTCGTCAGGGTCAAGTACAACTCACCTCATTCCTTCGACATCTATACCCACAGATATAACAACCACTGTGTCAAACACAACAGGTATATTCTTGATTGGTATCATTGAAGCAATAGCAGAAAAGAGATATCAAATATTCCTTGATATTACTGTTTGCAATACTGTAGACTCACAATGTTTATACTCACCCAACAATAATTATTTGATGCGTGTAGGACCTATTAGTTGGTTGCATGCTCATGATTGACATTTTTAGTTGAGTTTGATTCCCAACAGATTTTGACTCTGAAAAATTACCTTTTACATCAGCAGTACCAACAAAGTATTCGACATCTCGGAGCATGCCACCCTTCACCCATTTTGTTTGCATTCCTTATATGGTGATAAAGTGACCTTAGCCAATGCTTTACAACAGACTTCATACTTCCACATTGTTTAAAGGCATCAAGAGAAATGAGTACATACTTTGTGGACAAAACACTTATCTTAACACGAAAAATATTTGTTTCAGCGTGCTAAAAACAGAAACACCAGTGCTTTGCAATCGTCATGTGATCCATAGAACTTTCTTTTATCAAAATATCCATGCTCATATTTCACAAGATGTAATTAATTATTTTACTTCCACAGATACAACACCTTCGTCAGGGTCAAGTTCAACTCACCTCTTTCCTTCGACCTCTATACCAACAGATATTACAACCACTGTGTCAAAAACAACAGGTATATTATTGATTGGTGTCTGAAGCAATAGCAGAAAAGAGATATCAAATATTCCTTGATATTACTGTTTGCAATACTGTAGACTCACAATGTTTATACTCACCCAACATTAATTATTTGATGCGTGTAGGACCTATTAGTTGGTTGCATGCTCATGATTGACATTTTTAGTTGAGTTTGATTCCCAACAGATTTTGACTCGATGAAAAATTACCATTTACATCAGCAGTACCAACAAAGTATTCGACATCTCCATGCCACCCTTCACCCATTTTGTTTGCATCTTGGTTGTTCATTTTAAAGTTCCCACTCGATATTTTTAAAGTGTGGACAATTGTGTGCCAGTATTCTGGGAAAAATCTCTGCTTGGAGTTAATTGTGTGATTCAAGATACTGGAGTTGTTGGGAGTTGGTATGCAGCACAAGCATCATGGCCCAAATAGCATCCTCCTGCACAAAAGTTATAATTATGCCTCCACTGACAAAGTCGGTGGCATTATGTTTTGGGGTTGTCGGTACGTACGTCCATCCGTGCTAATTTTCTCTGTTATCTCTGTAACCGCTTTGCTGATTGGCATGAAAATTTCACCATTGGTGTGACTAATATTAAACATTTTAACGATAATTCAGACGTCATAGGTCACATGGTGTGGCAGCCATGTTGGAAAAAAGGAAAAACTTTGGACCTCTGTATCTCCGAAACCGTGCCATGGAAAAAAGTGAAACTTGGTACATGTCAAGTTCTCCACGTGGGGAACAAGTGTGACTTTTTTTCCTCATGACATAGGTGGCTCCGTTATGACGTCATAATTGCATTTGTCGAACACACTTTCCGGTTTGTACGGGGAAAGGGGGGGGGGTGGAATTGATGACGTCATTGGTCATATGGTTTGTCAGCCATATTGTTTTAACATAAAAAGCCTTCAAAAATCTTCTCTGAAACAGCTGAACAGATCGAGACGAAACTTTACAGGAATAATTACCTATCCACAAGGAACAAAAAGTTCTCTACTTTTGACATCATAGGTCACATGGTTTGGCAGCTATGATTTTTTTCGAAGAATAAACCTTTAAAAATCTTCTCCAGAACAGCTTGACAGACCAAGTGAAACTTTGCCCACTTGTTCCCCAGACCTTGGGGATATCAGTGTTCACGCATAATTAATAGGTCACATCGTCTGGCAGCCATACTCAATTCAACATACATGTTTAAAAAAAAAACTATTTTTTTTGAACCACTTCATTCTTTGACGTAAACTTTCACAGTTATGATCGAGTATTCTTGGGGAATACATGCTTTAAATTTCAACCTGATTGGACGCATGGTCTGGCAGCCAGAATTATTTAATGTTTTGAATCTGTGTTCAAGGATTTAAATCAAACTTGGTACAAGTATCTATAATGATGTAATAATATCCATCCATCCATTGGGACCATAATCTGTGCAGAGCATTAGTGCTGCCTTAGCAGTCTCTTTAGCTCTTGGGCACAATCCTGGATGGGTAGCCACTCCGACACAGTATACCAGCATGCTGGCACTCATTCCGCCGACCTCGGAAGGATGACAGGCAGAGTCAACCCGACCTGGTATTAATTCAACAGCTAACAGGGATTTGAACTCAGGATCCTATGATCCCAAGCCCACCACCCTTACCATTAACCCAACACCAGGTGTAGATATATTATGTCCATTGCCTTTCCCTCATCCACAAAATCAGACACTGCTTCATAGAACTCTAAAATATTTGTTTAACAGGAACTTCCTTTGGTAAACCCATGCTGACTACCTGTAATTAGTTTTTATTTATTTAAATGGTTCCTCATCTTGTCCTTAATTCATGTCTCCAACACCTTCCCCACAACTGAAGTCAAACTAACAGGTCTATAGTTTCCCAATTCTTCTCTGGATCCTTTCATCAATAGTGGTATTACATTTGCGACTCTCCAATCCTCCGATACCTGTCTTGACTCTGGGATACGATTAAAAATATCCGTTAACATCTCGCTTACCTGCTCAGCCACTTCCCTCAATCCTCTCAGGTGCATATTATCTGGCCCCAGAGCTTTATCTTCCTCAGATTACCTAGCTGTTCCTTTACATCCTCCACTCCAACCCGGATCTACTGTAAAATCCCTACCTCGCCTCCGTTATAGATACTCTCAGCTATTGGCAATTCTCCTGACTGTATTTGTGTAAAAGTTGAAGAAAAATACCTGTTTAATAAGCCTGCCATCTCACTTTCATCACTAACCACTCTCCCAGTGCTATTCCTCAATGGGCCCACACTGGTCCTAACCTGTTCTTTTCCCCTGATATACTTAAAGAATGCCTGGCTATTATGTTTTAAATGCAAATAAATTTACAAATAAATTAGAAATACAAGTAAATAGAAATAAAAATAAATTTGAAGTTCAATGCAGGAGGAAGCTATTTGTGCCATCCTATCTGTGATGAATCACATAAGATCTCCCAACTACTGTCGGCAGTTCGAGTTTTTGTTATTTTCTGTGTTTGTGTTGACATTTTGATAAACTTGTTTTAGATTTTAAAACTGCCTTGGATTGTATCGGAAAGTTATATCTGATGTGCAACAGACATGGACATCTTTTGAACTGGGAAATAACATTATATGGAATCTCTTTTTTGATTTTTTCTTAAAAGATAAGTTTTTGAAATATATATAAACTAGAAGGGCACTCTTCGATATCTTGATGTTTCCAGATTTGCCTCCACCCATATTATTACATCTGCCTGGTGTTGGCTTAATGGTTATCTCAATTACAAGGAGAGAATGAATTGAAAATAGATAAACAATTCAAATAACTTTCACCGACCTGCAGATTCTATGGCTTGTTGCATCACGACAGTGACTTAAGGCAAACTGTTAGTCCCTAATGATCCTGAGATGTTTCCTCCAAATCAACTGCTTTTGCAATTTCCATTTTCAGGGAGTTGTGATAGGCAGAAGTGTCAAAAGGAGTGCACAGAGAAGATCCCCTGTCAGAATGGTGGAACCTGCTCATGCGATGCTTTTTGCAGCATCACCTGCAAGTGTACTTCAGCCTACAAGGGCAGCAAATGTGAACATGGAGAAAATATTTTCCTTGCTCAGCTCCTTCAAGGTAAAGTTGGATTTTGATCACATTCAGGTTCAAATGAGCAAGTCAAATTAAGTGCTTTGGTGAAATTATTTTGGAGTATTTATTTTCAAGATCAAACTTCATTGATATTTTTTTTCAGCAATTTTTTTATTCGCATCTCTTGAATATGTTGTGTAGATCAGTGGTTCCAAAAACAAATTATTGTTGTTCCAGTGTTTTCTTTTTCCTTGAAATATTTGAGGTTTATGGTGGAAAAGCTTAATGTTACAATGAAAGGGTAGAGTTCTGAAAATTGAGTAACATAAATCGTTGTGCAGGAGTCTGACAAAACAACAGGACTAAATTGGCAGAAAGCTTGCATATCTGGAGATTAACAAGTATTACAGTGAGGGATTAACCCATGCCAACTATTAATGGGAAGAGGCAAAAAATATAGAGGTGAGAAGCTGCAAGGAGAATTGAAACTTAATTAAGTCTTGAGATACCAGTGAGCTGCTTACACTTGCAGAACAGGAGGCTCTGTGTCCTGGCCATTTGATAGGTAATGCAAATCACTTGTTCTACTTCAGCCTCTAATTTGTCCATTAATGCAATATGAAGGGACTCGGTTGTATAATGGTTAAAGTGTTTGCTTGAGTGTGGGAGGTCGTCGGTTCGAACCCAGCTTAGTTATACCAAAGACTTTAAAAATGGTACATGCTGATTCCTTGCTGGATGCTCAGCATTTTAAAAGGATAAAGTATGGTCAAACAACCATTGGTTGTTCTGCAATAATCTTCAGGATTGAGAATGAGGCAGACTTATCAGAATAAGAAGATGGGATGTGGGAGCCAGTGTGCAAAGAAAGGGCTTGCCACTTTATCCAAGTTGATGTCTCGATTTGCAAACTAGATTCACAATATCTGGCAAATTCATAACATTTATCCAATAGAAGCATAAATATTCAGTGCCAAAATAATAGTGCAGAACCAACCTGTGGCTCAATCGAGGCACATGTGGCGCTGTACAGAAATCCAGGAAGGAGAGGTTTGTCTGTGTCTGTGTCTCTGCCGACATGGACAATACCTGTGAACTGGGAGAACTTTGTGTTACTTTGCTCAGAAGAGGTAAAATTAACATGTTCTGGCATTGTCAGCCACACTATATTAGTCACGAGCTTTTGGAGGAAGTAATTGGGTTACATTATAGTGTTTACTTTACCATTGGCATATTTGATGATACCCACCCATTAATCCTCCAAGAAGTTATTACTTTTTATAAATATAGATTCTGCTCTTTAACGAGCCTCACTTTAACAGGGGGGCCATGGATCAATTGAGCAAATGACTGGGGTGGTAGTGGTGGGGTGGAGATGTGGGGGGGGGGAGGGGGATGAGCAAAGGAAAAAAGATAGATAACTATCAGGTGCATTACAACACAAGGAGAATATTTGCAAAAGTGTGGACCATGGTCTTAACTGGTACATTAAGGCTCAGGGGTGGAAATTTGATAATCCATGAGGTGATGGGCAGCAGACTTGAAATCCTGTCTGGAAGAGCTTGACACAAAATCATGAAGACCAGGAACAACTTATGACCTCTTGTTTGGAATTTCTTTCACATATTCAAATTTCCCAAATTCCTGTCTTCATGATTCTCCCTCTCCCATCAAACTCTCTGCCATTTAATGAATTGAGCAATGGAGCAATCATGAATGAAAAGATATACATTCAGTTGCATTCTGATTCCTCAAAAATGATGCCTCCCACCTCGAAAATGCAGGTGTTTTGGCTAAAAAGACAATGACCAAATATTTCTCCAAAGAATGAAGGAGCAGATTATTTTCAAGCAGTGGAAACCCATGAACTCATGGGTGTGATGCGGAAATTCACGGGTGTAATAACAAAAAAAACTCATCCACTACGAATAACTCGTGTGTGACAGCTGAACTTAAATATATTTATTCTGCTTTGAAAATGTGTCAAACTCACTTGCTCGTGGTGTTGAACAAAACAGATATTAAAAAGAAAAATTGACGTTAGCAGTATTCCAATTTGGGACCTGCAGTTTCACAGGGGTGAGATTTAACCACTGAGCCATATGGCCACGTACCATTAAGCGTGAAGACAAAGTACTGGTATGTACCCAAAATGATGTTCGTGTACTCTTGTCTGCACAAATGCAAGACGGCTGTCTGTAAGGGGCGGAATGCATGTTTTTTGCTGAAAAACACCCCCCTAAACGAAAGTTTACAAAAGTCATAATGCCTATTCCAAATGAAGAACACACTAGAACGGGCACTCAGTAGAGCGCATACCTTCGCCAACGCTACATTTTGCCCCCCCCCCCCCAGAAACCGTTGATTGTGAGGGTATTTAATCCCATACCACATCTGCCATCTCATATGTGTTATGATGGCTTAAAAACATTAAATTTCCTGCTGTTTGACACTGATTCACGTACATTGTACAATTTCTGTATGAACTCCCTGACCTTTTTGGGTGTCGGTGTCAAGTCAATCTGATGACAACTGGTCACATTATAAGAAATCAAATACTACACATCACAGGATAGGGAATTGAATTCTAAACATTTTGAATCTACTTACATGCAAATTGTATAAGAATTGACCGCGTTATGATAATAAAGGTCGTTGACCCCCCTGACCTTTGACCCAAACCGCTAACAAAAGTAATGACGTCATTGTGTCATATCGTATATCACAAGATTGGGCATTGAATTCACAACATTTTGGCATTGGTTGCATGCAAATTGGATAAAAATCGACCGCACTATGGCAAAATGACGATTTTGACATTTTCATGACCTCGACCTTGACCTTTGTACTCTTCATTTTGTAATTGGTATTAGAGTGTGGGGAACAGAACAGTCAACATTTTGGTGTTGGTTTCATGCAAATCGGATAAGAATTGACCGTGTTATGACTAAAACCGCACATTTTGCAATGTCGTGACCCCCCTGACCTTTGACTCCCAACCGCTAATAAGGGTTAGTACGTCATTGTGTCATATCACATATCCCAAGATGGGGCATTGAATTCTGAACATTTTGGCATTAGTTGCATGCAAATTGGATACAAATTGACCGCGCTATGGTAAAAAGACGATTTTGACCTTTTCATGACCTTGAACTTGACATTTGACCCGATCGTTCCCAAAATCTAATCAAATGGTCCTCGGATAATAACCAATCATCCCACCAAATTTTCAGTGATTCAGTTCAATACTTTTGGAGTTATGCGAATAACAAACAAACAAACAAACACACATATTCACAAATAAATAAATAAATAAATACTCAGCGATCAAAACAAAACCTTCACACCAAACTTTGCGAAGGTAACAAGGGTGGGTTTGCAGCAAAAAAAAGAACAAAAAAAACGCACGCACGCCGGTACCGGTAGGAGAAGCATGGACAAAGCTGGTCCCTTAGCCTATGAATATATGGAGCAAAAAATTATTTTCACACCATGAGGTTTTTTTTTTGTAAAATAAATCCATGCAAACTTAAAATTGACAAAACATTGACATATTATTTATCTTTATTACACTGAATTACAGCTCATGCAGAAGCTTGTGTCTCAATAACATGCAGGGCAAAGACATTGGAAGACATCAATGTACTTTGACATAAATTTCAACGGTTAACTTTGACGGTAAAGCCTTGGATGGAGAGAAGGCCCGCTCAGGGATCGTTCAACGAAGTTGCAAGTGGAACTTGCTGGACAAGATAAGGGAACTCGTATTTATATTGACGAGTAAATACCCATTCCCTCTGAAAACGTTCCACTGCATTCAACTCACAATTCCACTTTTACTTCTTCAATCACCAAAAGACACACTTTTAAAACAGTGTCTTTATATTTAAACGGACATTAATATTTGTTCCAAGTAAATCGATTAACAGTTTTGCAACCAAGTAAATAGATTATCAGTTTTGCAACCAAGTAAATTGATTATATTAGCTTTGAAACGGTATCATTTTTAGATTATTTCTCCGAAATAAGTTCATTGAGTGGGTCCTGGTGCTCAAACGTCAGTACATACGTTAACATTTGACTCGAACATATTCTCCTCACGTACGACCAAACCGATTTGGACCAAATTTGGTGTGATGCATCAGGGCAGCAAGGTCTTGTGGGGTTGTGCTCCCCATCCGGATGCGCCCCCTAAAGGGGGTTTGCTCCAAAATATTGGTATTTAATTCAAAAATCTTCTCAGAAACCACCAGAAAGATCCAGACCAAACTCGCCACACGGTATTGGTACCATGCCGTAACCTCAGGTTGTGCTCCTCATGGCCATATCTCCCCTGGAAATGTGCCCCCCTCCCCAAATCCCTCATTTTCATGATACAATCTCCACAACAACCTGAGCGATACAGACAAACTTTGGTACAATGCATCAGAACAGTAAGGTCTCATAGGGTTGTGCTCCCAATCTGGATCTGCCCATTTATTGGGGTTTAATGGTGGGTGGAGGGGGGGGGGGGTTGCTCCAAATATTGGTATTTCATTCAAAAATTGTCTTTTCAGAAACCTACAACCGGATCCAGATCAAACTGGCCATACAGCATTGTGACCATGCCATAACCTTACGTTGTTCTTTCCATGGCCATATCCTACCGCGAATCCCTAATATTTACTAAAATGTATTTTCCTCACAAACTACATGACCAATTATGGACCAAATTTGGTACTATACATGAAAACAGTAAGGTCTCATGGCATTATGCTCCCCATCCGGATCTGCCCTATATAAGATGCTGAAAATGGGGGTTTCGCCTCAAATTCAGGTAATATATTTTAAAATCTTCTCAGAAACTGACAGTCAGATGCAGACCAAACTCTTCATGAAACATAAGGAACATGCCTTTAACCTAAGCTGTGCTCCCCATGAGCGTGCCACCTTAGGAAGGGGGGCCATGATCCCTTGCCCCGAATCCCTCATTTTCACCCCACCTGTTGGAGAAATAACCGTCAGTCCTCCACGGAGCTATTTTTATTAGGGCGATCATCACAGTAACTGCGTTTTTGGCCACAGATAATGTTGTACTGCAATTTAAACAAGAGTCGACTCGAAACACACACACACACACACACCCACACACACACCCACACACACACACACACACACACACACACACACACACACACACACACACACACACACACACACACACACACACACACACACACACACACACACACACACACACACTCGCGCGCGCACACACGCACGCACACATGCAGGTGTATACTTTGAAACCTGGAAGGGCTCTGTTCCACCTTCTGAAACCCGTATTTTGAGATCACAACCAATGACACACATCCTTACATGAACACACACACACACACACACACACACACACACACACGCACATGCACACCCACCTTAGAACTTACACGTGTGGGTACACATTTTACAAGCACACACATCTTTGCATGACACACACACACACACACACACACACACACACACACACACACACACACACACACACACACACACACACACACACACACACACACACACACACACACACACACACACCTACTTGGTATATTCCAATGCATTTTAAAATCCAGAGACTGTGAGTAAAAGTTTTTATTGCACAATGTAACTAGGATAGCAGCACTGTTTTATTGTTTCTGATAGTTTATCAAAGGGTAGTTTCAGGCTCCTGTATTGAACTTTCTTGACACCTTTTTAGGGGTTCAAAGATCACAAAAGCGACAATTTTTTTAATGCTGCAGATGATGTGATGCTACAGCCAGAAGCTACTGAAAGCTGAAGTTGAATTGGACAATACATTTCTCCGCACATGAAGGAGAGTGTCTTGCACGACACCATGGTGCACAATTGTTGAGGATAATTTGTCATAAAAGTTGAACATGTAATATTCTCCTGTTACATGTTAAATTTTTATGATTGCCGCCGATGCACCTGAAAAACGAGTTGATTAAGGCCCTGTCACACCTTGATGATTTAGCCAGCGTATGCCGACGTATGAAAATTTGTCTAAAACGCTGGCACACGTCGAATACGTTATGGGTAAGTTTGTATTCGTTTCAGAGCATGCTGGCATACGTCGTAGTACACTGGCATACGTCGTAGTACGCTGGCATACGTCGTAGTATGCCGAGCTCATCGACAAATTTTCCATGCTTGAAATTTTTCGACATATGCCAGCGTATGACTCACACGTTCTGCATATGCTGGCCATAAGTTGTAGGCACGTTACGCGATCGTTGACACACGTCGACACACGTCGAGCTAATGTTTAGCGTCAGTGTGGGCTCCATGTTTTTTTTTTTGTTTTTTTTTCTTCGGCATGACAGTGATGTTGACACTTCGATTTATAGTGCGGTTATAATATAATATAATTAATAGGCTGCCACTCAACGATTTAAATCGTAACCGCACTAGAAATCGAAGTGTCAACATCACCGTCATGCTGAAGAAAATAGTAATAATAATCTTTTTTTAAAAACCATGGAGTCTGGAACACTGACGGGTTCCTCCTGTGTGAACCCCATTTTTATATACCAATTCCCCTAAACGCTGTCAATACGCCATTATACGGTAGCTGTAAGTTAGTAACACGTTCAGTAAGTTCTGTGGTCGTCCGGAAGACGTCAAATACATCTACATACGTCAATGTGTGTTGGAGATACGTTACACATAGGTTCAAAGCACGTTACTCATAGGTTCAAAGCACGTTACTCATAGGTTAGAAATAAGTTTCGGGTACGCTAAACATTATTTCGACTTATGAGTAACTTACAAGTAACGTGTGTCGATGTGTGGCAACGATCGTGTAACATGCCTACAACTTATGCCAGGGTATGCGGAACGTGTGCATCATACGCTGGATACGTCGAAAAATTTTCAACATGCTGAAAATTTGTCGACGTACTCGGCGTACTACGATGTATGCCAGCGTGCTTCAACGTGCTCTTAACGTATACAAAACTTACCCATAACGTATTCGACGTGTGCCAGCGTATTCGGCAAATTTTTCATACGTCGGCATACGCGAACAAATCGTCAAGGTGTGCCAGCGGCTTGACACTTCGATGTTTAGTGCGGTTATGATTTGAATCGTCGAGCCACAGCCTTTTAATAGGCTAGGCCACGTGATCGTCGGCGATACGCTGCCGCGCTATGCATAAGTTAGACTATCGTTGGGCATAGGTTGTGAACGCCGACAACACGCTCAGCATTCGTTGGTATAAGTTTTCTATATATGATTGAAACGTTCTGTGTACGTTACTAATATGTTATGCATATGTCCAACTCTTTATGAATACATCCAAAACTGGAAAAAAAACATCAATAGTTCAGCGTATGCCAGCGTTTTGCATACATTTTGATACCTTGCCATACGCTGGCTAAAACGTCAAGGTGTGACAGGGCCTTTAGGCTCGTCGACTGCCGCACATTACACGATTCTCAAAAACTGTCGCTGACCAAGTTATCACCAATGTTATTGCATTGTGTTTGCGAGTGTGTGGCTGTCTTTGGAGTAACCATGATTATTTGACCGATTACACTGAACAACAAATTTCAAAAATTTTTTTTACTGCAGATGTGTAAGGTGATTAAGACTAATTTGGGTACGCTGATTTCAAAAATCATAACCGTTTTGCTGTATCACGTCAGGATTTTCAGGAACAGAAATATTCCCATTGCCTAGAAGTCAGGATTTCAATGAAATTTACATATGTCTTTAACATGTCTATTTCGTACAATTGTTGTTAACTTGTGTTATATTTCTTTCTTTCAGATAAAGATGAGTAGGTGTTCCTGTACCAATCATCCTGACAACTTCTGTTATGTCTGTGGTCGGTATACCAAAAAAGATCAACAGCGAAGTATATCTACAGCAGTGAAAATGAAGGCCGCCTACTTTCACTACTTCGGGTGTAAGGTGGGGGACCAAGAACAGAGCTGGGCACCACACATCTGCTGCACAAGCTGTCACACAACCTTGACTCAGTGGTTGGTGGGCAAGCGCGCGAGCATGCCATTTGCGGTGCCCATGATATGGCGTGAGCCGCAGAATCATCATGAAGATTGTTATTTCTGCTGCACAAGCATCGCCGGCTTCAACAAGAAGAATAAAGGTCACATCAAGTACGCTGACTGCGTCTCTGCTCGTAAACCTGTGCCTCATGATGACGAGAACCCCGTTCCAACACCTCCAGCTGATCAGAACATAGCTGTAAGCAGTGGTGAAGAGGATGGTGATGATGAACCTTTTGAACCCGACACTCAAGAATCACACCTTCTGAACCAGGGAGACTTAAATGATCTTGTAAGAGATCTCTCGCTGTCAAAGGCGAAGGCAGAGCTGCTTGGATCAAGGCTGCAGCAGTGGAATCTACTTGAACCTAACACCAAGATATCCTTGTTCAGAGCACGTCACAGAGACATGGCTGAGTTCTTTGAGATGGAAGACACGATGACATTCTGCAGTGACATCAACGGTCTGTTGAAAGAACTTGGGTGTGATCACGATCCTGCAGACTGGTGCCTCTTCATCGACTCGGGGAAGAACAGCTTGAAGGCTGTTTTGCTCCACAATGGCAACGAGAAACCATCAGTCCCACTGGCTCACGCGTTCGGCATGACAGAGACCTATGAGACTATGCGGCAGCTGCTTGATTCCATCAAGTACAATGACTTCAACTGGCACATCTGCGGAGACTTGAAAGTGGTGGCGCTGTTGTTAGGGCTGCAGTCAGGCTACACGAAATACATGTGCTTCCTTTGTCTCTGGGATAGCAGAGACGACAAGAATCACTGGACGAAGAAAGATTGGGAAGAGCGAAAAGAGCATGTACCTGGTCGACACAACATGAAGCATGTCGCCCTTGTCGACCCAGCCAAGGTTTTCCTTCCACCACTCCACATAAAGCTCGGCTTGATAAAGTTTTGTACGGGCAATGGATCTGAATGGGCGTGGGTTTTTATACCTCAAGGAAAAGTTTGGCAACACCTTGTCGGAGGCCAAGATCAAGGCTGGTGTCTTTGTTGGACCGCAAATCCGACAGATTATGAAGGACGAAACTTTTCCGACAACTCTAAACCCCAAAGAGCTGGCAGCGTGGAGGAGCTTCAAAGCTGTGACGGACAACTTCTTGGGGAACGAGCGCGCGGACAACTATGAAGAAATAGTGAAGCAGCTGCTGGAGTCCTTCAGGAAACTTGGCTCCAGGATGTCCCTGAAAATCCATTTCCTACACCAGCACCTGAACTTCTTCCCTGACAACTTGGGAGCAGTCTCGGACGAGCACGGCGAGCGATTCCACCAAGAGATTTCACTCATGGAGGCGCGTTACCAAGGGCGGCACAACCCGAACATGATGGGCGATTTCTGCTGGTTCCTGCATCGTGAAACTGACACAGAGCAGCACAAACGCAAAGCCAAATGCCTAAAGCATTTTTAATTACATTCTAGTGGAGTTTTTCTGTAATTTCTATAATTTTGAAGCATTCATGATGAAATAAATGAATAAATGAATTTTTGTAAATTTCATTGAAATCCTGACTTCTAGGCAATGGGAATATTTCTGTTCCTGAAAATCCTGACGTGATACAGCAAAACGGTTATGATTTTTGAAATCGGCGTACCCAAATTAGTCTAAATCACTTTACACATCTCCAGTAAAAAAATTTTGTTGTTCAGTGTTATCTGAGTGAAGATTATAAAGGTGGAAAGTAATATTTTGGGGAAGGGAACAGGAATGTGGTGTTTTGGGGGTTCCAAAGTTCAGGGTCAAATATAACATGTTTTGCCTCTTGCCATATTTGACTTGCATTTCTTTGCTTTCAGATGCACCAAAAGTGCAATTTGACATGACCGTGCGATTCAATTTGCCTGACCTTAACACTTCAGAAAAAGAAAGCATGGTATGATTACATACACGTACACTTCCTCTGTCTGATGTAAATCACAGGAAATGTTTTTTTTCTTTGCCATGATTTTGTTTTTTCAAGACACATTCTTTGTTTTGTCAGAATTTGATTTTCTTTGTAAAATATTTTCAGCGACCTGAACATCACTGATTTTCCACATATAGCATTTTAAAGCCTCATTCCTACATGCCCAGAGGTCATAAAGAGTCTTGTGTTGACTCGTGTCACATGTATAGATTGGCTGGGGCAGGCACATTACCATATTGGGGTTATTAATGGGCCAGATTGTTTTCAGTTTTAATCAAACATCGAGCAGCAGCAAAGTACTTCCCCTGAACCAACCTCATTTTTAACTTACAATCCATAATCCAGCAACAATTACCCACACTTCATCTGAACACTCACATGTGAAATGATTGACAGACTGGAGCAATGTTAGAATATGCATTTGACTTCTTTATCCACATATTGTTATCTTTGGTCGGATTTGTATCCACATGCTCTCAGATCGTCCATGAGATTACATCTCCAATAAATCCAAATAATGTCTATATTGTGTAATATACAAGTTGAATATTGCATATGATTGATAACTATTCTCAATCCTGTGTTGCAGTTACGTGACCAATTCCAAAACCTCTCTGGGTATTACAATGTCAGTGTTACTCCACTCAAGTAAGAAACAACAATGTTTGAGGGTCAATAATGTGTGCATTTAAATATTTGATTTATTGTTCTTTTGATGCCGTTAAAATATATTCCTGTGTTCTTTTCTTTATCATTTGAGCAGTGAAAGAACAACCAATGATTCTTCTGTGAAGGCCATGTTTGATTATAATAACGATAACATCAACAAAATATACAATGGAGGACTCAAAGATGAAATAAAAAGCAAGTTGGAGGACAAAGTACGCACCAGCCATGGAAACATTACCTTGATAGGAGAAATCAGTCAAACGAATGGTAAGATGTACCTGATTATTTAGAAAGCTAATTGTGTAATTACACAAAGCATGTTTATCAATATACAGTACTGTACTATTTATATCAATAATCTTTAAAAATAATTTCTTCGAAATTTAAGCACAAGCTGAAAACCAATCTCATTTTTTTCCTGATCACAGTTCCAAGAGACGAACTGGACAAGGTGTTTCAGTGCAGCACCAACTACGATGGGTATACTCTCTCACTTGAGAACACCGGAGTTTTCTGCAAATCACCCTGCAATGATACTTCCTACTGTAATAATCATGGAACTTGCTCCCATCTGGTAACCGGTCCAAAATGCAGGTACAGCGAGTAAATATCAGTAAATTTCAAAACTTATTTCAACTAAAAAATGCTGCCAAAATCAAATACAATACAGCTTTACCTTCACCCTCATACTGGGTTCATAAGTGTGCTTTCTTAGGTTAATGATGCATGAGTACCAGGTGTCTTTGCCTGTTTGCATATATGTCTTGCTTGTTATGGACAACAATTTTCCAGTGGTTAAAACTTTTCCTGGTATGTCCCACAAGGTGTGGTTGAGATGTATTTGTTTACTTTCGGTACAATAACTTTAAGATTTTACTTTAAAATATACACTGGTCGGGCTTCTGCAAACTGCACCGCTGCCTAGTATACAAATGCTAAATGTCTATGAAAGGAATAATCCATCTACCCTGACATTGGGAAGCAGGTGATGCAAGTGTGTTATTGTACACCGTTCCTTTCCAATTGCATATGCAGGCATTGAATGACGTCATCATCGGGCACCAAAGTACTCAGTTTTTACTCCTTTTGTTTGTTTTCTTTCTTGTTTGTTTGTTTTGTTTATTTGTTTGTCCGTGCAATATCTCAGCCATCCTTTGATCTCGGAAGCTGAAATTTGGGGACAAAAGTTAAGGTGTGCTTTGGCAAAAATGGTATTTTTTGATCAATCAATTAATTGATTAATTACTTCGTTATTGTCGATTTATTAATTGCTTATTTATTTTATTTCTCATCCTGGCAATATCTCGGGCTCCTTTTGAGCTAGGAAACTAATATTTGGACATGGCAGTGAACAAGTGATTTGGCTATAAATAATATTTTTTATTTATTAATTGATTCATTACTTAATTATCCCGCCCCCCGGAGGGAGGGAGCGGGATATTGTAATCGTCCGGTTTGTTTGTCTGTTTGTTTGTTTGTCTGTCTGTCTGTCTGCTAGCAACTTTACGGCAAAACGGCTTTAGCAAACACCATCAAATTTAATCCACAGGTGGGCAATGAACCTTGGACGACCCCATTAACTTTTGGGTCCAATTGGATCAAAGGTCAAGGTCACGAAAAGATCAAAATCGTTTTTCGCTCATAACTTCGTCAAAAATGATCTGATTTGCTTCAAACTAAACTTATAGTGAACCTTATTCTATTTTTCAATTATAATCCTACCCATTCCTATAGTGAAAAATGCATATTTGTGAAGATCGGAAGGGTCCGAAGTTTTGGGGGTCATGGTCATCGGTCAAAATTACAAATTTTCCATTATAAATCAAAAAAGGTTTGGAATATGCGTGTTTACTATGGAAGACATATATCAAGTCCTTTATTGACTTTCATTTAACACCATGACCTTTGACCTTACGTGGCCTTGAAAGGTCAAAAATCATTTTACGGTTATAACTTCGTCAAAAATGGTTTAATTGACTTCAAACTAAGACTAAAATATTCCTTATTCTATTCCTTATAATCAACATTCAGGTTAAGGATGTATCAAATTTAAATTTGATCCCCAAAATAACTTTATGCCTTAAATGGGTGGGATTTGTTGTGCCTGGCACCACTTGTTTATTATTGATTTGTTAATTACTTATTTTATTTCTCATCCTGGCAATATCTAAGGCACCTTTTGAGCTCGGTAGCTGATATTTGGACATGACAGTGACCAAGTGATTTGGCTATCAAGAGTATTTTTTATTTATTGATTAATCAATTAATTATTTTCTTTCTTGCTTTCAGGGTGACATCTCAGCCATCCTTTTGAGCTAGGAAGCTGAAATTTGGTGACAAAAGTGAAGATCTTCTTTGGCAAAAATTTTTTATTTTTTTATTTTTTGATTAATTAATTGTGGAACTATTATCGATTCATTAATTACTTATTTAATTTATTTCTCATCCTGGAAATTTCTCAGGCACCTTTTGAGCTGGATTATTTAATTTTTAATCGATTAATTATTAAATTTGTCGATTAATTACTTAATTTTCAAAAAGTTACAGATTCGGATTAAACAGTGGTGGTTTCGGTATGCTATCAGCCAATTGATTAATAAATTAATTATTTTATGATGATTATTTATTTATTTATGTAATTAATCAATCAATTATTATACACCTCTCCCATTTCCGACTCCATGTGATGCAAGGCGGCATCACTGGGTGCTGAAAGCACCGCGGGGATGTCATGCGCTGGAGGATTGTTTCGAAAATTTCTTTGGCATGGGGGTGGTGTACTTTGAATGTACCGGTACTTGTTTTACTCTTGTTTTCACTCTTTTCTGCAACTTTGCTGTTTATCTGTTCATTTAGTCATTACCTCCACCACCGAAGGTGAAAGAAGGTTATGTTTTCACCACGAGTTTCCTGTTCGTTTGTGTGCAGGATATCTCAAAAAGTTGTGGACGGATTCAGATTAAATTTGATGGGCAGGTTGGGTGTGTAAGAAGGACGAATTGATTAGATTTTGGTGACTATCTGGATCTGGATCCGGCAACTCAAATTTTTGAAGTGATTCGTCACTGTTGAGAAATAGGGCCAAAATCGACATAGCAATACATCTCAAATAGTTGTGGACAGATTTGGATGAAACTTGGTGGATAGGTTGGGTGTGTGACGATGATGAATTTATTCAAATTTGAAGATCCGAATCCAGATCCAGATACAATAATTATTTAATTTCCAAAGTGATTCTTCACCACTGAGATGGAGCCAAAAATGATGTTTTGCATGATATTGCAAACATTTATTGGGCCCGATATGTTCAACTGCATCAGGCTTTTTGAAAATTAAGTAATTAATCAACAAATTAACTAATTAATCGATTAAAAATTAAATAATCCCAGCTCAAAAGGTGCCTGAGATATTGCCAGGATGAGAAATAAAATAAATAAGTAATTAATAAATTGATAATAGTTAAGGAATTAATTAATTAATTGGCAGAGGTATGCACTCTACAGAGTGCTCTTCTGGTTGTGCTCGCCAAAGGAGAGGGTATTGAATTTGGGTTCGTTTGTTTGTTTGTTACTCGCAAACTCGAAGATTTTTCAAGTATATTGCTCAGTCGATTTTGTTATTCTGTCTGTCTGTTTGTCTGTCTATTTATTGCCTACATGTGTCAAGTCTAAACTGATCATCATTAAACTTTATCAAGTTGTAGAGGGAGTCTCAACTGAGAAACCGATTGATTTTTAGGTCAAAGGTCATCTTGAGGTCGAATTTCTAAAATCGTCATTTTTCATGTGATTGACTTGGAAACTGAGTAATATTTGCATATTGCATCAATGGATTGGGAAGCCAACTATTTTTGAGGTCAAGGGTCAAAGATCAACTCAAGGTCAAACTTCTAAAATCATCCATTTTTATCTGAAAAACCGTCAATTTTCATCCGATTGACTTGAAAGTTGAACAGGATTTGCAGTCCATCACTGAATTGGGAAAGGAATTTTTGAGGCCAAAAGGTCAAAGGTCAGCTCAAGGTCAAACATAAAATCATCAAATTTCATCTGAAAATGTTTCAATTTTCATGTAATTAACCTGAGGTTAAGCAGCATAGCAGAGTGCATCACTGAATTTGGAAACCAATTGTTTTTAAGGTCAACTCAATGTCAAACTTCTAAAATCGTCAATTTCCATCTGAAAAATAAACAATTTTCATCTGATTGACCTGGGCTTTAAGAACGCTTTTGAACCCTTTCTCTCAAGAAGCACGTTTACTGTGGAGGTTACGGAGACTCGCCCTTATTTCTGACTATTTTCTCTTAAAACTGATGGGTTTTCATCATCGCTTGAGACATTAAATCTTTCCCTTTCTCCAATGGCTTGATTTCCAATCATCAACTTGGTTGCAGACCAAGTCACTCTACCCTGGACATGCTGCTTCTGCTCTCCCAACAATGGATGGAGGTACTCAATGCCAGATATGAAATCAGAGCCATATCCCTACACATACAGTGTGACCACTCCTCATTTTCATAAATGCCAAGGTGAGCCAATGAAAAAGCCAAGAAATCACAAGGTTTCTGAAAAGCGATGATAATAGAAATCCTATACGCCAAGAAAACCTATAGAAAACCAAGACACCAAGGTGAACAACGAATAGCCAAGATCTTGTGAAAAAAGCCAAAGACTGGTCACACTGTACACATATTGTATGGTTTTGACACAGTCTGGCACTGCTCACCAAACTGTCTTCCTCTGGTGTCCAAGGCCATCTCCACTCATGGCTCGCCGACTTCCTCTCCTGTCGCAGCCCTCAATGGAGTTCTCTCATCCCCTCTTCCTGTCGAGGCTGGAGTTCCTCAAGGCAGCACTCTGGGCCCTGTTCTTTTTCTGTTTTTCATCAATGATCTCTCTGACTCTTTGGAAAATCCTCTTTATCTTTTCTGCCCCCGTTAATCCACCCCAAACTCACCCCCTTCAAATTCCCTGCTTTTCTTCCTGAAAGTCCCTGCAGTGTCCATCTTGTATACCCCTTGTTCCCTGCCCAATCGCTCTCCCTTCCATAGATATCCTAATGTCTCTGTTCCCCACTGTTTTGTCCTTCCCTCTCCTGCCCCTCTTGTCTCATGCCCCCCTTTCTGTGTTTTATGTGTTCACTCTCATACGAGCCTCAACAATGCATCCCAAACAAAAAAATAAGTCGGTGATAACATGATAGGGTAGCAAAAAGCGTTACTTTCTCTGCTGTTGCTATGTGGAAATGCCTGTTTCTTTTATGAGCGGGATGGGGGTGGAAGTAAAGATGGGACAGCTTTTGAAGGGGGAGGTTGCGGCTTTGGGGGGTGGAGGTGTGGGGGGTTTGAAGGCTTGATTGTGCAGAGGGGATCAATGCCTTTGGGTATGAAGGAGTAATGTGAGGACTTGGGTTGAGGTTGGGCTGGGGGTAAGAGCAAAGATGGGACAGTTGGGAGGGGGCAACTGATGTTTTTTTGTTGAGGTGTGTGTGTGTGTGTGTGTGTGTGTGTGTGTGTGTGTGTGTGTGTGTGTGTGTGTGTGTGTGTGTGTGTGTGTGTCACTTTTGGGGGTTGGGGAGGGTGATGCAATCGCTCTATAGGTAATGTGCTAGAATATCTGAAAATCATCGAAAAAAAATAGGACTGGCCCGATCTCCACCAAATTTTTCATACATGTCGGTAATACCCAGGCTAAGGGAAGGGGAGGGGATTGACTTGCCAATGCTCCCAAACGGAGTGGGTGTTTTGAGTTAGCATAAACTACTAAACAATAATATTCCAGAACATGCATCCTCAGCTTTTGAAGGCAGTCTTTCAGAGTGAAGAGGGTGGCATCTGGCATCGAGGAAACCAGAACCAAACTATGCTTTGAAGAACCTCGTTTGGCCCATCCTGCCTCTGCCATAGTGTATCATGTATGCCATTCTCAGTGTGCACAATTTGATTGATCTTTAGAAAAACTCAGATTTTTCCTGAAATTTATCATCTCAATTTTGTCCCACACCAAAATCATTAATGACACTGCTGGAAACATCACTGATCGTGGAGTTTTATCATTTTTATTTGGTACTTTATTCAATTTGATTCCAATACACAAATCAATCAAAGGACCTTTAGAATTACATTGGAAGAATTTTGTGAGATAAAATTATGGAAAATTCAAAGCAATTGTCTGCAAATGTACAACACTGGTTGATAAAGCATGTGAAAGTATATTGTAAGAGCTAAAAGTTTTTTCAATTTTTGCTCCTTTAATTATGTGAATTCTCTTTTCCAGCTGTGATCGTGAAGGTATGTATGAGTTCTCAGGTGATAGATGCGAACACTCAACAATACATACGACAGCCTTCCACAAGATCCTGTTTGGCACACTCGCAGGCCTTCTGCTGGCCGCAATTTTGGGCGGCATCATCTTCTATTTGTTCAGATGGAACTCCCGTTCACAATCCCATCACCTGTTCAAGGACAACAGCAGGTTTGTCACTTGAGTGAACTGGATGCTGTATGTTTGTAAAACTTTTAATTTGCAACAATATATCATATTAGCAATGGTTTTTCAAAATTAATTTGTTTTATGGTTTTGATATTTCCTGACAAAAGACTGCAAAATTGGTAAAATTTAAACCTGCCAAAACTAATGGTGTCAATGTGCAGTGCAATTGCTGACCAGTCTCGCATCAGGCAAAACTGACACGAATGCAAAGCTTCCCTTATTGTCACTTGTACTCCATTTTCCTTTTTGGCTGTCTGTGCCTTCCCTTATGTCTTGTATATCTAGAGAATGGAGCATTGTGGAGCCACCAAACTAGCACATACAATGAAGGCCCATGGGGATTGTAATGTGGAGGGGAGGGGAGGGGGGCTACAGGTGTTTCTTTATTTTAACTTTTTTGTTTGTTTTAATTGAAGGGGAAATCTCTGTAACAGCTTATATTGTAGCAACCAAATTTAGCACATACAAGGAGTAAAATCGGGGGAGGGGGATAATAATTTTTGGAGGGGGAGTCCTGGAGGGGGTATGATGGCTCTATATTGGATCCGGATTTTAACGGGAGCCCCATGGGGAATTTATGTTGAAAAAATTCAATTATATTTTTGAGATTTTTTTAATTAATGGGGGGATGTGGAATTGGGGGAGGGGAGTTCTTTGTAATGGTTTGAGTGATTCCCACCAAACTTTGTATAAATGATTAACCCCTTTGGCTTAAAGTGTGCACACAGTTCAACATGATGTATGGTCACACTAAATTGGTACACAAGTTCAAGATGACTTTCCTCCTCAAAGCACCTGCCACACCTCAACCATATTCTCTTTCTCTCATCCCTCTGGAACATTACTATCAGTTGCTGTTTTTCTTCCATTCCAAAAATTTTACTTGTGTGACATATTTACAATACCTTGCCCAATCCCTTTGACTCTTAATACCAAAGGCTGTTCTCTGGGAACATCTCTCCTGAAATGGAATTAATGCCATTCTCTTATTTCAGCTGTATCTTTCTTAGTTTGTATGATTGAAACTGTCAACATGCAAGAAATTCACTGTTGGAAAGTCTTGGCATCCAATAATTATCGAGATAAGCATGACACTATGAGGCTTAGGAGCCATTACAGCTTGAACTCTGTTTGATAATGCCTGAAGTCATTGACTAGTTCACTAACTTTTACTTGCCAATGAAATAAATTATTCCGTCACTTTCACCTTATGAAGGAAGAAGAATGGTAAAATGGTAGGTTGAAGGGCGTTCAACAAAGATCGATATCTATCAACTATTTGACTATAAATACTTTATTGAGATCTTTTACTTATATTTGGTTGATAATTTTTGGAACTTTCCTCAATTCCAAGACCTCTTGACTAAGACTTGGTTTGCCAGCACTTTGACTACATGTTGCTAATTAGTAGTACCAAAGTGCTATTTCCATATTATCGCCGAGCATTCTTGTTGTCAGAAGTTCAGATTTACTTCGCACACATGAAGTGAAAAGCGGGGTTGAGCAGTTGGTTCACTTTGTCTGTATATCTGTATATCTGTATATCTGTTTATCTGTCTACAGACGTCAGTTTATGATCGGGAAATTATTTAATTTAAATTTAATTTTGAACAAAAGAACGTGAACCGGAACACAAACCTGCAGTTTAGCAGGACTTAGGCTCTGAATTTGGAAAATTGTATGGAATCTCATCATTTTTTAAAGTCTGTCTGCCTGTCAAACAAAATTGAAAATTATTCCTAACAGAAACTTACTGTTTTTAGGGACTTCATAAAGGACTCAAACAACAGGCATGGAGAACTAATATAGCGAGTTAAATAAGGTGGTGTAAAAGATAATGCATCAATGGTTGTGAACTTCCGAAAAAAGTTTTTTTCGATAACCTTTTAAACCTTTATTTTATTTGACGATAACTATATTCTTGAACATTTAAGAACACAAATCACTTTGTTGGTGCTTTCAAAAACCTTCCATTTAGCAGTACTTGGATAAAACATTACACCATTTTATGCCATCTCAGCCAATCAAATTTGCCACTCCCTGTCTAAACGTTGGCTCTCTTTCCATCATTTCCTTTTGTCTCATGACTGTATTGGTTACAGTGTTCAATGAACGCTCTAGTTTTTACATAATTGAAGACATTGTTGAACTTGTACATAAGTTGCATGCAAGAGAAAGACAATATTACACATAAAGTACTTTTAACGTCAATTACAATGTCTTCAGGAGACAATGGACAAATACATTTTTAGTATATGGGATTTGACCTTAGATTTCTGAACATTGTGAGCCATCAGTTCAGATGGGGAAGCTGAACAGGCCACCAATTTTAAATTTCAATAAAAACATGTGAGACTCCAAATAATCTGAAATCTTGATTGCTAGATATTCAGAAATGAGTGGCACATTTGTTTTTATCCCCACGGTCTTTGGAAAAAAAAAGGGGGGGGCAGATATTGTAATCGGCTCCATCCGTCTGTAGGTCTTTCCGTCATGCTATCTTCTCCTAAACGGTTGTCAGAAATTCATCAAACCGGATAGATATGATCACCAGATGGCAAGAAAGGCGTAGTACTATTTTTGACCTTTTGATGCTTCCACTGGGGTAGCGTCAAAAGGGAAGTACAAAAGAATGGAATTACAGGCACATTTTAAGACATTTTTCTCATGAAACTTTGTATATGCAGATTGGAGGATGCATAAAATATGGAACGATTTTATTTCTTTGACTCCAGGTTCATGCCCTCGGGGTGGGGAATTAGGGTCACAGAGGTCAAAATGGGAAAATATTTTTTCACTCTAATTTTATATTCGGTCATTCCTGGGAGAACTTTTTTTTCCCCATCTTTCAACTTTGCTTGAGGTAGGAACTGTGGGGATTTGCGATGGTGCACCATTGACTTTGCTCCAATTTATGCTTGCAAAGCACCCTCTTACAATTAGCTTGTTTTTCAGCCACAGGTGACATCACAAATCAATATATAATGGAGGGAAAATACAGTATTATGCATATATTATCTACTCCTCCAGGAAGAGGATTTGACCAAGGAAGGTGAAACTTTCAGGGATTAATGATTGCACCCTGAAGCTGTGCCTGTGCAAGTTTCATTTGAAAAAAAAAAAGAAAATTCCCCCATTTTGGCATTTCCTTCCTTTGGGAGTTGAAAATTTTCTAAAAGTCTGATAAGGAGGTGTGATATGAGAAAATGCCATGAAATTAAAGTTGCAGGAAATGTTCGATTTGGTGGTGATAGAGCCATTCAGATCTTGAAAATATGAAATACTTTGGCTGGAATTTTGGGGAAAAAAATGAAGAGAAAATTTATGTTCGAAAAATATATTGTTTGCAGCTAAAATTAAATTGCAATTCAAATAAGTGAATCACAATGCCAAGAAAAAAGCCAAAAGCATCACAACAAGAAAAAGATTGGATTATATTCATCAGGATGCAAGACAGAGGCATCAACAGGAATTGGCCCAGTCCAGCAAACAAGAATTGGCTCAACAAGAAACATTAGGAATGATTGGATGCACTTCTGCCCATCGGGTGGGTGTTTGTTAGTAATGTATAAAAAAATATTCTTGTCAATTTGGGGTCAGATTCTGGTGACCAACAATGTTGTGGTGTGATGTCACTTCCTTTGCAGTCAATGGGGCAATTAAGGAAAAATCTCCCTCTCTGCCCCCACCCTCCACCCCACACAACCCACGGAGATTTTCCATGTTCTGTGCTCCAAATGCTGAGCATCGAGTGAGGAAGCAGCACGCACAGTTATTAAGTTCTTTTCTCTGACTCCGCAAGGGTCATCATTGAACCCCTGACCCCCCAGACTCAGAACAGACATAAAACATAAAACCATAATGCCATCTTAATGTAGTTAACAACATTTACATGTATGATAATTTTTTTTTTAATCCCCAATAACGTATTTGTTTATTCTTTGCTTTTTAGTGCTTCTGCTGAAAACCATTGGGGAACGTTCAAGGACAGAAGAAATATCCCATGTATGTCTTATGAAGAGAGGTTTGGGTGTGGGAAATAACCCTTATGATGAATTGTGTGTTCTTTTTCTTTCTTTGTGATTTTCTTTCTGCACAATGTCTTTGCCCCTGCAATAGGGATTTCCAACATTCCAGAAACTTCCCTTGGTCGAAGTCTCAGCACAACTCCGAGAGATGATTCACGTTATCTTCAACCAACCCTCGAACATGTTGACACTCAAAAACAGGTAAATATATTCATGAACCTTTAATTTGCATTTTATTGCTGCACAAGCATGGATAAGCTCTCCTCTCCACATGTCATTAAAAAAAAATTATGTTAAAGATTTGCTGTGTTGCAATGATTTACACTAATCATAATGGAAACATTTCTTTTGTCCAAATTTATTATGTGTCAGTCTGTCTCATTTGTTGCGGCTTGGCTCGTCTCGGCACTGTGAGTGTGATAACTCGCGAATGCTTTCAGCTATCTTTGTCAAACTTTACCACATGATTTTGAAGGACAAAAATGAGAATCTCAATGTTTTTTGATTATATATATATGTCAAAGATCAAGGGGACAGTGACACCATTTGGATGATTTTCATCATACCTGTCAGGCTACCTACTGCCTGATGCCTTCTTGGTTGTAATATTGGTGATGTTATATTTATTTGTAATATAAAAAGGTCCAACTGGTGTGAAGCTCTAAAGTCTAAATGGTCAACGGTCCCTGCTGTCTTATCCATCTGAAGGATGTAATGAGTTTAAATGGTGAAGGGATCTTAAAGTGTTGAAAGAATCTTAAAGGTAAAAGGCGGCTTCAGGATCTTACAGGGTCCTGTGGGTCTTATGGGTCATCGGGGTATTTTGGGTCCTCAGAGTCATTTGGGTGCTCGAGGTCTTATCTGTCTTCAGGAATTTGGGGGTATTCATGATCTTTGGTGTTTTAAAGAGCAGGTTTTGGGTCGATGATGACTTCGCGTGATTCGAAGGTTGTAAGCACATTAATAATCGTTGGGCAATTATTTTCTTCCATTTGAAACTCAAAATATGCTAAAATTAACTTTTAAGTCAAAACTTTTGTCAGTGATCGAAAAACAGTCCGGAAGTTATCGAAGATGCTATGACGTCACGTTCTCCGAAAACTTTGTGAACATTCGGAAACAGCGTGTAAACAATGGCGAGATGCGAATCAGAGAGTGATTTCAGCATAGATGAAATTGAGTGTTTTAATTCCGATATTGCCAAGGACGAGTCGGAGGATGATGTGAATTTATATTATGGAGTTTCTGGCCCTGAGCCATATAAATTTGAGCTACTTGCAAGTGCAAGAAAACGGCCTATTTCATGTACTAGTGGCAGGACTGACTACCAGCTCAGGGAGGACAGAAACCTCCCATGGAGCAGAAGGGCGAAAGCTCGCGTGATCTTGATTTTCAGTGCAAATACAGACCGTGAAAGTGTGGCCTCGCGATCCTTTTGACTTTTTCGGTTTTAAGCAAGAGGTGTCAGAAAAGTTACCACAGGGATAACTGGCTTGTGGCGGCCAAGTGTCAATAGCGACGTCGCTTTTTGATCCTTTGATGTTGGCTATTCCAATCATTGCGAAGCAGAATTCGCCAAGCGTTGGATTGTTCACCCACTAACAGGGAACGTGAGCTCGCAAGAATAGGATAAGTATTGTGCAATTTGAGCTTTTATTCGTCGAGTTATGAACGTTTCAAGTTGAGGGTGCATGGTGCGTATGGCCGCGGGCGCCTTGACTAGATCTAGGCCGCAGCGCTTTTTCCCCAAAGATGAGGTTTAAAAATCATTTTTCATCCCAATGAAGGTTATCATCACATGCCTGACTTGTTAAGCTGTCGGATTATGTAAAGATTGTTCGTGGATGGCTGAATATTACGGTTTTATGACTTTGACAAAATAATTTTAAATAATGTCGTGAATTCCTGTGGTGAATTGAGATTTTTGCTTCAATTGACGTTGCGGGTTCGTTTTAAAGTCAATTCAAATTCTGTTTTCGGTTTTTGCAGTCGCTCAGGATGCTTAACAGTCCGTAGTTGTGAAGTTTGTAAAATTCCGATATTTTATAAGGTTTATGTTCGATGGTGCGTCGAGCCTTGGGCGCCTTGACTAGATGTTAGACCGCAGTGCTTTTTCCACAAAGATATTGTTTAAAAGTTTAAAAGGCAAGGAAAATTCGCGTGTTTTGTTTGTACAAATCTTATCCACTGCCGACGAATGTTTGATTCCTTCGGGAATCGGTGGGAGCGATTACCCGTTTTCCAGCCATTTTCGCAAAACATGACGACAAACGTACGAGGCATGATGTACAAATATCCAAATAACTTTGTTCTACAAAAATTGAAAATAAAAAAAGGTAATATAGACAGTTGCAAGCTCAAAAAAAGCGAAAGAACAGCCTGCTCAACTGGACACTTCTTCAATGAAAGAGTGAGCTTCCGCTTTGTTTTGGAGAACGTGATGCACCACCCATATATGGCACGCGGCTGTTTTTTTCAACAGCCTCGAGAAATAACAACTTCGAAGTTAAATTTCATTAATTTTCCCAATAGTTAGGCAACCACAATAGTTTCCATCAAACTATTTAATGCACATATAATCATATTGATAAATTTTCAGAACATGTTTGGTGACCCGCAACCTGCTCTTTAAGGGGTTCTCAGCAGTCTAAAGGGTTGAAAGGTACATTCTAAGAGTAAGCAATTAATAGACGTATGTGTGTACATTCAGGGCTTAATTGATGTTCAAACAGTATGTAATTAATAGACAAATAGTCACACGGCTTCACAACTTCACGGATGGCTTCGTTTTTATATATACTCACATATTAGACCCATCGCTTCACTGCCAGTAATACCAATTTTTGTTGCAATGGCTGATATATGGGACAAGAACAAAAAAGGATTCCTCGGAGATCCTGCCCTCTGTGCAGGGATAACCAGTGTCAGAAGTTGGCATTTGCAGTTTCACCACGTGTGCCCATGATGTACCCACTCAAAAACCTTCTTTCCCTTTTTTTTGTGCCACAAACCTTCCTCCAAATTCCCTGAATACACCACCGTTGGTTAAATCTGTGAATGCGTTCTCAAGTTATAGCATGACAAACAGAAGACAAACAGGCAGACATGGCTCCTTTTATAATACAGATTTTTACGTGTGCACGTGAGAGGAATTATTGAGGTCACGTGCTTCCTCCCCTCTGTGGAACACCATATCGCATCAGTCCACCTCCCCTCACGTATGGAGAATACAGTGCAGAGGGGAAGAAGTGAATTCTGCCGTTTTTGCTTACACAATAAGTAGATGGTATCATGTTTTGACTGACAGGTTTTCCGAGAAAATAAATAAAAATTAACTTTCACCCTTTAAAAATCGTGCAAATAAATTATTGAAATATCGGTTGCCTTTTTGTTCGTATCCTTTTCTCACCTGAGTTGCAAGTAGAACGACCTGCTTTGTGATGCTTTAAAAGGTGGTGTGTTATCAGAAATACTGTTTGATCGGGTGATATATGACTGATATATGAATAAAATGGAAATGTTGAAAAAAAAAAAAGAATTGAACAAGCCGGGAGGCAACGATGGTTCGCGGGCATTATTGAGGAAGCCCTACCGTAAAAACCTATCTCTTCCGTCAAAATTGACCAAATCAAATCGGATTTTTTATATGATGTACTTATGGACATTATGCACAGCTTCTAGGAAATGAAATTGCGAGAAAAAATAAATAAATAAAAAGTTCAAGTGGGCGTGGCTCCGCCCACAAGGGGTGTGGGATGCCCCTCATACAAAAAGACACAACTAGACCATGATATCTAGCTTGTGTCTAAGTTTCATTAAGATCGCATCAAACGACACGGAGCTATGCTCTGGAGAGAGTCACAAACAGACAGACAGACAGACACACACAGACACAACAAAAATAGTGGTCCCTGCTGGCGCCCGCGAACAAAAAATAGTGGTCCCTGCTGGCGCCCGTGAACCAATACAGCAAGCGTTTTTTGAAATGAGAAAAGGGATTGAATGAGACTCACCATTGTTATAAGTGAAGAAAAAGATGAAGGAGGAAGAGTTTTTGCTTTAATGTAACTTGAAACCAGCCCATCTATCCTCACCTTACTCAACTATAGTATACTGTTTGCAGATTGCTGAGCATCTGATTGATAAAAAGATGGCGATACCGTCATTGCTTGATTAGTGGTATCCCCGATAGGACAATTGTTGACGGACGGATGCAGGGAGGCACGCCGAGACCAAGCTCGTTTTATATTATAGACAAGTCTGGAGATGGCGATCGTTCACGAGCAATGTACACGGTTCGCTTTTTTTATTTTTTTGACCTTCGAGGGGGCGCCACAGGCAAATTGGCGGCAATCGGGAAAAACGTAAATGATGAAAGTTGGAGTACTCGAAGAGCACGACTTGCATACCAACTTTCATTCAAAACAGTTGAAAACCTGAGGAGATCGATGCCCAATTTATTGATTTTTTTGACATTTTCTAAGTTCTTGACCTTGTGACCTTGACCTTGGGACGAAAATGAAAAATCGAGCTCCGTGGAGCTATGCAGGTGCCATTGGGCTAACCAAATACCAAAACCCCTGCCAGATTCGACAAACCCCCTCGGAGAAGATGTAACTTGAAACCGGCTACCCCCTAAAAACACGTTTTTTGGGGCGTGGCTCCGCCCATAATGGGCGCAGCACGCCCATTCTCCGGAAACCACAACTAGATCATGATACAAACCTCGCACCCTAATTTTATCAAGATCGGATCAAAACCCACGGAGCTATGCTCCAGACAGACAGACAAACAGACACACACCCATAACGAACATAGTGGTCACTTACTGACTCGTGAACCAATAGATTTACAGTGTATTTAAGTTGATGTACGTGTGGACTCACACACCAATTCACCGACACATCAATTAATATAGCCTCTCCCTCCATGCAAATGTAATAGGAAGTTGAAGGCACAAGGTAAATTCCACAAGGTAAACAAGTTTTTATATTTTTCAAGATAATCAAGATACTGCCTCATGAATAACATAATATTAATATTCAAACTGAATTTTAGATTTTAAAAATGGTCCTTGCATTAACCCTTTAAGTTATTGATGTCAAATCTTTTATACTCAATCCTTTATTTCGCCCCGGCCCTTACACATTTCTCCGTACAGGTATCGTTCTCGAGGCCAAAGATATCTGCCAATGTGGAAGGTGAAAACTAGTGGAGTGATGCTTTTCATGTGAAAAGCTGTTACAGTATTTGAATAACAGCAAGTTTATAGGAAGATACAATCTAGCACATTGCAATATATTCTTGTTTTTAATTTTCCATGTGTTAGTTTATTTTTGGAATTGTATTTTTCTGGGGCACTGACAAAGTTCTAGTATTTAAACGTCTGTATAATGTTCATTGACTTGTTTTTGCTTTGGGTGGGAATAAAATATTTACTTTTGTTGGACGAAAAAGGTATATAGTAATACTTAACACAAATTGCACATATTAAGAGTATATTGTATGTTTGGCGCTGGCGCTATTTTGGAGCAAATGTGCTATTAAATTATCGATTTAATTTCAAATATATCGAATGATTTATTTGCCTCCATTCTATTCCCCAGCTGCCTCCCCTGATATGTACTGAATAAAATGAAAATTTATATCTTACCTCAGATGATCACATGATTTTTGTGGTGCCTCAAAACGTAGATGACATTCGCTTCGCTTACTTACAAACGTAGATGTTAAAAAGCAATTTTCATTGCTTTGTAACAATAGAAAACAATTTTTACTCATTGTTTTCATAAAATTTATTTTGGCTTCCTAACTTTGGAGATGTCCCCATGGAGAACCACCCCGCTGGGTGGGTCTATGAGAGGTGCGCACATTTGTGGGGGTGTGGATGGCAAGGGGGGTGCAGAAGGTGTGGGTGAATAGAGGAGTGTGTAGTGTGATCTTAGCATTGGGAAAGAGAGCTGGGGTGGAGAAAGGTTCCAGAGAGAACAGGGGAACTATATACCTGTCAGCTTGACTTCAGTTGTGGGGAAGGAGTCGGAGATGTTAATTAAATAAAGGAAACATTTGAATAATTTCAAGCTGATTTAGGGGAGTCAGCTCAGATTTACTCAATGGTTGTCTTGTTTGACAAATTTAATGGTATTTCATGAAGCAGTTTCTGACTGGTTGGATGAAAGAAATGCAGTGTATGTAGGATATCTAAACTTTCAGAAGGCATTTGATAAGATACAACATCGGAGGTCATTAGTTAAGAGTAGGACTTGTGGAGTAGAGGGAAGAATAGTGACTGAAGCTGGATTGGAAACTGGCTTAGTGATAGGAATCAGAGTGTGGCTGTGAGTGGGAGGATAATCTGGCTTGGAGTCTGAAAGTGGTGCAGATAGGAGCTGGAGCAATACTCTGAGGGTAAAGAA